>NC_081833.1:17752045-18055075 GCF_030867095.1 Alligator mississippiensis | reverse complement strand
CTGCATTTCCTGGTGGACCCTGACCAGAAAGAAAGGCAGATTGCTTCTGCTCAACTCTGGCTGCACAACACTGGCGTGCACAGCCCCCTGCGTCCCAGGCAAAGTATCAGGACCTTTCTCATGGCCACAAGGTGCCAATCTTATCTCACAGATCTCACGTGAGTTGTCTCTGAGGCACAGGAGCTGGGGGTGGTGGGGACGGGAAGAGCTGATGGGGATCCCCTTCTGCGCAATCTGACCGAGGACTCGCTTCCTGTTAGTTTCTGACCTGGCTCCTTCTGAAGCAGTGTCCTTTTCCATCTACTTCTGTCCAGGGGAAAGAGAGAGCTGTGTGAAATACCGGTGGCCTTTGCCTTTTTCTGGACATGTCTGAGGGGAAGGTCCTGTAGAAGAGTTTGACATGAACAGTACACGGGACATTTGTGCTGCTTCCACCCCAACTACCCAGGCTGGTCTGCGTCTAAGCTCCTGCTTTTGGTTCTGGATCGAGAGGGATGAGAGATACTCTTGGGACTGAAGACCAAGTCTGGGCCTCCAAGTCTCTGTTCCAGCCTCTGCTCTTGCATGGAGACCAAGTTTCCTGAAGAAAAACACGTCCCCTCTGCTCCCCGCCTACAACATGGGAATAGCAGCATGACTTTCTCCTGCTGTTCTTCTGTCTCATCTGTTTGAAACAGAAAGTCTTCAGATCAGGGAGCGTCTCCCTCTGGGCTTGTGCAGCGCTGAGCGGCCGTGGTCCCCGGTAGAGCTGTCTGGGGACTCGTGCAATACAAACACGTTCCCCATTCATCTCCACAGCTGTTGTTTAGGGGACCCAAAGGTCTGCAGGAGGCTTGTGGCAGAGTCTGCTCAGTCCTGTTTTACCTACCAGCAGGGACATTAGAAAGGGCTTGAGGGCATGAAGCAACAAGACAGGAGACTAACAGCTCTAATTAGAGGGTTTCCTCAAAGTGCAGAAATCTTCCATTTTCATCAGATTGCCCTTTATCCTTCCCATCATGGGCTTCACAACTCTCCCGTCTGCTCTTGCCTTTTTTGTGTTCCCCTCCAGCACAGTCCCATGACTGGTACCAGCCTCCCTGACCTATCCCAGAAAGCTGGGGCTGCTCATTAGAGTCTGACAGTCGTATTTCTTCTCGCCTCCGGCCTCAGGCCTTTTTGTAGTCTGTTCTCTTCCAGGCAGGGGCCATGCCCACATAAGTCTTTGTGCAGCACCAAGCAAATTTGGGCCTTTATCTGGGTCAGGACCTATGCTCACAGCAACAAACTGAACATGAGATATTAGGGACAGTCCTAAGAAAAGGTGCTGTGAGCATGAGACCCCAAACCCTGTTAGTGTCACCTGGATCATGGACGAGAAGTGCCTCTCAGAAGGACTACGTGGCAGCGTGTAGCCGATGCTTTAGCGCCAGGAGTTAGGGCAGCTTGGTGCCCGACCGGTGAAGCAATGTGCTTTAGCCAGGGCAGAGCACAGGCCAGAATTTCCATGGAGCTGGAGAAATTACAGTTCAGAACATTTTCCTCAGGAAAGATGGACCAGAGTGAGGGGGACATGCACGTAGTATTCATATCCCTCACACGTGCCATCTTTCCTCATTACGATCAACAGGAAGAGTGCAAAGTTTAACCATGGATATGCATGAGAGTTTACAGTAATGCACCTTCCCTGCCAGCGCTGTGCACTGGGCTCTGCTCTGCCGGCTCTCGGAGCGGTGGAAGCAGAAGGAACAAACACACAACCCGACAGGGCGATGCACCAGCAGCAGCCAGTGAGAGGGGCAGATTTGCATGAAGGGGCCGGTCTCAGCTCTGGGGCTTTATGAGAGACTCAGTGGGTCCCAGCCAGAGACTCGTTTGTGCCAGGAAGTTGAACTGATCCAGATTGTCACCATGGCCTGTGCCCTGCTCTTCCTCGCGCTGGTCACGTACTGCTCAGGTCAGCAGAAGGGTTCAGGCTGTGACTGTCATGGGGGCAGTTGCTTTCCTGTCAGCACGGTCAATGAATGGTTAATAATGGGTTTGTGATGTTGATTTCAGGGGTCTGGTCACAGCCTGTGGTGACTCAGGAGCCTGCGGTGTCCGTGTCCCCAGGAGGGACTGTCACTCTGTCCTGCAGCCTGAGCACCGGAGCCATCACCAGCAGCAACTACCCTGGCTGGTACCAGCAGAAACCTGGCTCTCCCCCTCGGTTGCTTATATACAACACCAACAGCAGGCCCTCGGAGATCCCCACTCGGTTCTCAGGGTCCATATCTGGTCAGAAGGCCGCCTTGACCATCACGGGGGTCCAAGACGAGGATGAGGCCGACTACTATTGTACTGTGTATGCTAGCAGCAGTGTGCGGTGCACAGTGATAGAGCTGAATGGGGAACTGAGACATAAACTTCCCTTTCCACCTGTGCCTGCTGCCGATTCATTGCTGAGGCTGCAGAGTTTGGTTTTGCCGGCTCCATTTTCATTAGAAACCCCTATACACTCCCTAATCTCTACCACCACAGCCCATGTCCTGGAGGTCAGCTCAGACAGCCCCTGCAGACCAGATGCATGTTTTAAATACTCTCTGAACTTCATTTACCAACCACAATATTTCATGATGTCAGTGGATCAATGGGTGATGTTGACTTGTCTGACAGCAGGGGTCAAAATCTGAAGTGATGTCCATGGGAGTGTAAACTGGGTACCCTATGCATCCCCTGGTACTAGCAACATGGGGATACCTGACTGACTTAACCAGGATGACCACGGCTTGTGTCCGTACTGAATTCATCTGAAAAAAAAAGCATTGTTGCCTCTGGCATTTTCCAAAAGAAGATACTTTTCTCACTTCTTGCATTTCCATGTTGATGAATGCACCACCTCTTGCCTGCACAGTATGTTGTTGTTTGAGACACTGGTTCAGATCGTGATGTCAGTTGAACAGATGTAAATGCAGGATAGTTCCCAGGCTGTCATGCTTCCCCTCGTGCTGTAAGGGACTTCTGAAGTGGGTTGACGGCGGACACAATCATGGGGAGATGTAGGGTTCTGGTATAAGATGTAAGGTAGATGCAGGAATCTGGAAGCCTTCCAGCAATCCCAGTGCCGTGGTTCCTGCATTGGGATAAGGCATCACATGAGTTGTCCTTGAGCACTTGATAATAGCAACACACTAGTGTAAGGGTTTGGCTTTAGCCAAGCCAACCTAAAGCATGAACGAGCACAAAGAGGAGTTCCCGTTTCTTCTGTGTCTTCTCCTTAGGATCGTGAGAAAAGTCAGGGGGACAACAACAGCCAGTGCGCAGGGGTCAGATTTGCACAAAGGGGCTCTTCTTATTTCTGGGGATTTGAGAGAGACTTGGAGGGTCCCTACCAGAGACCTGTTTCCCCCAGGAATCTGAGCTCCTCTGGATTACCACCGTGGCCTGGGCTTCGCTTCTCCTTGTGCTTTGCATTTACTTCTCAGGGACTTAGGCGTCCTCCAGAATTGCCACTATGGTCAAGGCTGGTAGTGATGCAGTCACCCTCCTCTCTCCCTCTCTCCTTGCAGTACTGAAGCTCCTCTACCTCTCAGCTCCCTCTTACTTCGACTTGGTCCCAGGTTCGGGTGCTGGCCTGTTCTGACTCAGCCGCCCACAGCATCAGCCTCTCCCGGGGGAACAGTTCGACTCTCCTGAACTCAGAGAGCCTGGAAGTGCTCTGGGGAGGGTTATTTTTGATGCTCACCATAGACTTTGTGGGTTTCCAGGCCGATTCCCTGCTGCTGTTGACAGCTCTGCCAACACGGCCATGTGAACCATCGCCAGAGTCCAGCAAATGATGAGGCTGATTATTCCTGTGCTTCACTTGGCATCAGCAGCAATAATGTCACAGTGTTTCAGACACAAAGGAACTGAGAAAACCTCCTCAGCAGCACACTTGGCACTGAAATCATGTGTCCTGATGCTGCTTGAGGCTGGGTAGTGGGTTGAACTGTTGTTCCTCAAACTCTCCTGTTCCAGTTCCTAAACAGGGATTACTTGTCAAGCAGGCGCCTTCTGTCCTGCTGCTCCTGTGGGTGCCCAGGGATGGATGCCCTGCAGCCCTGGATTGGCATGTGTTGGGGGTCTTTGTCCATAGAAATGTGAAGCCTTCTCCTGGGGTTGTGGAGGGTGGAGGCCTTGGCCAGCTCCAGTGCACAGTGGGACAGGGGTGTAACCAGGCAATCCCCCCTCACAAAGGAGTGGCAGGAGAAGCCATGCTCCCTGGCACAACCACAGAGGTTTCAGACCACAGACACATGAGCATGTCGGCCTAGCAGCGGTGTGCTAGGCTCTGTGCCCTTACTGCCCTGATTCAGAGCAGTTTCTCATTAAGATTTTGCAACTCTGAGTTGCTAGGATGCCCAGCTCCCAAGCTTTGCAGCCTGTTTAGGAAGTAATGGGCACATATAATCTTGTATACTTTCTTCACATGTAAAGTCATTTCATAGATGTCAGTGAAATCTGGTGGTGGAGTAAATGAGATGTCACAGGCCAGCTGGGCACTGTGAGTGCATCAATTTTATCACAGGCCAACTGGGCTGTTTGATTCAGTTTCAGATCAAGGAGGCAAAGTTGGGAGTGAGATAAAGGCAAATTTATTATAGCTTACACACTCACAACAGTTAACAGAAAGATAAATGTGATAAGCAGATAACACAGTATAAAAGAGCTAATAGTAAATAATAACAACAGATAATAGCAACAGATAGATAGAGAGATCAATCTGTCACAGGCCAACTGGGCACTGCGAGGGTATTAGCCACACTGGGCTGTTCAAAACAACAAATAGACAGACATGGGTTGGCAACTTATCCATAGTCCCTCAATGCCAGGTGCGCGCCAAATGATTCCAGTGAAGTCAGGCGTCCCTGATCAACTCTGTCAGAGGGATTACCAGGGAAGGCCCCTTGATCAGGATACGATCCTCACTCACACCGGGAGTCTGGGGTCCGGGCGTGGAACAGAAAAGACCGTTCTGTTCCCTCCTTCCTGCTGGTTACCTGATGCATGTGTTTTTTATACCTAGTCTTATGTTCATCTGTTGGCCTCAGGGCCACTCACAATGTTGCCCTATAGCTGTTACCCTATGGGATTGAAAGGTGTTAAAATTATCATAAAAGTTTACTACCCAGACTCGGGTTTATCCAATGAGCAAATTATGATGCAGCACCTTTAGGTTTGGAATTGACATCACTCCGCCTAAATCCCAACCCCTTTTAGGCTTCATTTCCATATGCTTTCTTGGGATGTGCTTTCTTGGAATGTGTTGGGTGTGCCACGCAGTTGGATCCAGTTTTTATCGCTAAGGCTGAACCCTGAGCAAAAAACCATGAGGCCAGCTAATCTCACAGCTACAGCTTTGCCAATGGGGCCCAGTCAGTTCCATGAACAGTTAATTTATCATTTTGGTTAAACTTATGACAGACAAGTTACATTTCCAGTTTACAAATTTACAAGCTTATATTAACTAATATTACCTGTTTAAGCAAAATACCAAATGCCTCCAAGAAGCACATATTATTGCTTATTAATCCCTCTGGATCTGGCTGTCACATGAGATCAGAAAGTGGCCCTGAGGCTTTGGAAAAAGGATACGGCAGCTGTGTTTGTACAGCCTCCAAATCCCATGTTCCTGAGTAAATGCTCCGAGTTCTCTCCCCACTTCCATGAGTGTGACAGCTGAAATTATGTCTGTATGATAAAGGTGCTTGCTGAAGGCTCTATGAAGATTAGACTAAGTGTTTTTCTGTATTTGTTTAGATTTTAAGCTATATGTTGTTGCTAAAAGCCTAATTAAAGTTTAAGATGTAGTAAGGCCTTGTATAAAGTAAGGTCTACTAAATTTAGCAAAGCCTAGAAGTAGTAAGACCCTGTGGCACAGTTAAAATTACCTTATCAAAGGAATGCAAGGCTTGTACTGCTATTGGTCAGTCTGAGGACAGTTGAAGTAAAAGGAATCTGAGTGGTTGTATGTTATCAGTACCATTCAGAAGCTATAAATTAGCTGGAATATCTAGAAACCATTCAGAAGGAAAATACAGCTCCGTGAAAAGGATTAGTTAGCTGTTGGCCTGGATCAGTGGGCCCGTGGACCTCGAGGAGCCCGAAAAACTGAATTCCAGGGTTCTTTCCGGTACCTCTCGGACAGCGCTGATCAGGGACGCCTGACTTCACTGAACTTTGTGGAAAGAGAAACTTGTTGTACATCAGGCATCAGAGGGGACTGCCAATAAGTGCCAATGCAAATTGTTCTTGTCTGTCATTGTTTGTCTTGTTACTACACATAGTTGTGTTTTTGTTAAGTCAATAAACCTTTCTTACCTTTCTACCCCTGACCATACTTTCAATCCCTAACCCTCCGCAGGCAGCTGGAACATAAATTGGCATCATGAACAGGATTGAGAGGCTCTGGTCCAGAGAGAAAGGGCAGAATGGAGGGAGTTGCGTGGGCCCCATTAGTGGCTTTGCTTAAGGAGGTGATGGGGATGGAAAATCCCAGGTGGGATAAGGATAGGTTGAGACCTGCTTGGAGTGACTCGGGAACTGTACCCAATCATTGGGCTAGGTTTGCTGCTGCTGCCCAGGGTAAACCCAGGAAGGGATGCCTGTCATGGCTGCTGGCCACATGCCTGCGGTTGGGGGCTGAAGAAGTCGCCCAGCTTTGGGAAAAGGTCACTCGGCTGAGTAAGGACTTAGAAGATGTGAGAGAGTCCAACAGTGTGGCATGTGAGGCAGCGCGAACCGCTCAGAGCCACTTGGAGACTTTAGAATGGAGGGAAGAAAAAATTATGATTGCACGCGTGGCCGCTTCCCTCCAGAAGGGGGCACAGTTAGTACAGGCTGTGGAGCTATCCTCCCACAAGATCAAACAGTGTCTTTATGGACAGAAACTGGAAGTTGAGCTCTGAGGAGATGGAGAGGAGGAGACTGATGACGAGCCTGGTGTTGAACCGCCCCCATATGTCCCTGCCTAGAGGGAGGAACCTAGCCAGGTCTTCCCCATGGTAGTAACCCCTTTCAGGGAGGCAAGGAGGGAATCCTCGGATAGAGCTAAGTTCGTTTACCCGGGCAGAAATAAGAGATATGCAAATACAGCATAAGTCCAAGCCAGGAGAACCAGTAATAGACTGGCTAGTTTGAATGTACAGTGAAGGAGCTTCTGCAATGTCAGTGAATAGAGCCAAAGCAGCCCAAATCATTCTGCGCCCTGAGCTCCAGTTAAATCAGTTTGCAGGAGGTGATGAAAATGTTACTTTGTTTTCTGCTGAGCTGCAAGCCACTGAGGCCACTTATGGTAATATGGAAGAAAAGCTTTACCCTGCCCCTCGGGCATGGACCAATTTAGAAGAGGCTGTCCACTGCTTGTATCAATTAGCAGTAACTGAAATCATTCATGCAGCAGTTTGGACTTGCATGCCAGATGAAGAAGTCGTGACAGTACCGTTGTGGAGGAGGTTTTGCTGACAAGCACCAACAGAGTGCACCTCAGCCCTGTTGGCCTTGGAGCCAGATGTGGTAGATCACCCGGTAAGAGATGCAATCTGGCGATTAGTGCAGCTTCTACCCATTTTGCTGAAGCCCGGGCTGGTTAAGCCAACAAAAACTGCCAAGGCTGTGGCGGTGGCCTCAGCAAAAGACAAACCCCCTGTTCCACCTGAATTGTTGGAAAAAGCTGGAGAAAGCTGGGCCAAGACCCCATGAGCAAAATTGTGGAAAGACTTGTTAGCTGCCGGTTTTAATAAAGTGCAAATTGATGGAGTGCCCACCAATGTTTTGCGAGGGCTGTGGGCTAAACAAAGCAGCGAAGAAGCAAGCCCAAAAGCAGAGCTGTCAGCACCACCAGCAGGGTCACCGAAGGGATTCTCTGCCCTGAGGGCAGAACTGTTGACATTTTCCCAGGCACTTGTGGGGCCGCCAGACTTTACCCTGCCTGATCATGTGGCCTAGGGAGTCCGGGCGGCCAACCCCCAAAGAAAGGGGCCACAATGGGGGCAGTAGCAAGCTGGGGACCAGTATGTAAAGATAATATCGACCCCTTAATTCAGATACCTGTACAGATTCAATTAGGTAAAAGTAAAAAGTCATTTGACATGCTATTAGATACGGGTGCCCAGATTTGCATTTTAGATTCCTCAGATTGGAAGGGGGAGAAAGCAACCCCTTATCAAGTAACTGGAGTCAGAGGCACCAGACAACCAGGACATCTAGTCGGAGCAACCTTCGCGTTACCTAATGGCTTTAAGGTAACAGCGGCCACAGTAATACTTAAAGGGGGACCAAGCTTACTAGGACTTAATGTACTAAGAGGACAGCGGTTTGCCCTTGAACAAGAGAATTAGCAGTTTGGGTGCGCAGTGCCTCACCGAGAAACAGAAGAAACAGCTATAACAGCTGTAACTCGATGTAGCATGATGCTACTAACTGCCTCCCATGAAAGGAGTACACAGACACCAGTATTGAACTGCCCCCAAGGCCACCCAACCTATCCAGTGTATCATAAGTCAGCAGTTAAAAGATGGAACTATTATCCGAACCCACTCTCCGTATAACAATCCAGTGTGGCCAGTGCACAAGCCAAATGGAGGGTGGCGGCTAACTACTGACTTTTGAGCTTTGCATGCTAAAACTGACCCCTTAACAGTCGCTGTCCCATCACTACCAGCCTTGATAGAAAGCATCCGGTATTATGGACCCTCCTAAATGCTTCGTTGTTCACTGCCCGAGTATTGTTCAGACCAGAACAATGGTATGTCCGAGCTACTTTTCCAAACTGTTCAGAAGGAGCCCAGGTAGGTAAAGGGTTGCTTAGATGGGAATAGCCAATCATTTTCCATTTCATAAGTGCACTTAAGTCCCGCAGATGCAGAGATACTCCAAGTTATCTTTAGAACGGACTTAACTCAGCTATGAATGTGTAGAACGTAGATAAATCCCAGAAAAACACTGAAGGAGTAGCCAATCTCCAACAGGCGGTAAGGCTGCTCACTAGGGGAAGCATGCTCGAAGGAAAAACGTTAGAGCACACTGATGAATTGTTAACTGATGTAGGATTAGAGACAGCCTGTCTTGCCCAGGTCATGATGAATCCTGCTTTTAAAGCAGGCAAAAATCAAACTTGGAGTACTGCTTGTGCACAAGTTCAATTATCATTGAGTATGCATTTTTCCCAGGTAATAAACAACACTAAAGATAGAGAATCGCCCCATATGAGAAATAGATACCCCCGATGGCCCTCGGTATGTAGCACAGTCCCCCTTAGTTCAAATTAGTAGCACCTCGATTGGATTAAGGACCCTATGGAGAGGCTGGCCTCTCAGCCCACCTAACGTGACCTGCGTATACGAGTTATCTAATGTGTCATATGTAACAATAAGGCAATGTGTTTGTTAAGAAGGATCAAGTCGTTCGCTGCATGGAAATGGTACCACCTGGACTTTACTTAATTTGGGTTGCTTAGGAGCTAAAAGTGGAGCCGTTGCTCTACTGCAATTAAGTAACTGTACTATTACCCTAGAATAGCCAGAAATTTCCTGTGAGACTATACCTCTTAACTTTATGATACCCACTTCATGGGTATCAGATGTAAACGTGCCACGGTTAGAAAACTGGAATGAAGTGAAAAATCAGCTGCAAAGCCTTAAAGCAAAGGCTCGGCAAAACACTCAGTTGGCTCTCCTTGCTCGAGAGGGTGGGCAAATCACCAGTTTAGCTATCAACATGCCCGAGCCATGTAAATGGTATGATGTAATCCAGGTTTGTCCAACATATGGCCCACGGGCTGCCATGTTGCCTGTCAAGGCATTTTCTGAGGCCCACGGTGCTGTGATGAGAAATGAAAGTAAACGCTGTTTACTTTCGTTCCCACCCCTTGTCCCTCCCCCAGCCCCTCAGCAGATTCCTAATGGCTGCTGAAGGGCTGGGGAAGGGACAAGGTTCCCACACGCACCGCGTCAGCTTGACGTTGCCAACGAGGTGCGTGTGGGAAGAGGAGTAGCCATGTGCCTCTCGGGACAGGATGAGCCCAGCCGGAGCAGCAGGGGCTCAGCTGTGTGCAGGCTGGGAGCGGTCCGAGGCTTTCGGGGGCACGCAGCGGGCTGTGGCCAGCAGCCCTGGCACGTGGGTCGGGGAATTCAGCACGGCGGACTAGAATTAGGCACAGACTCGTAGCGGTTGATTAAAGATTATTTTACTTACACCGTAGATGATCGCGGTGCAGGCAGGAAAACTTTGCTTAAGTTGCAGTTACAAACGAAAAGAAAACTCACTCGAACAAGAACCGTAGAAAACTCGAGCCTCTTGAAATAACCCGGAAAGAGCTCTGGATACCACGATGAGAGTCCAAAGGTGACTCTCCATGAAAGCGTGCAGGGAAGGGTACGTCGAGGGATCAGGCGGTGACAGGGAGAGGCTAGAGGTTGATCAGGCCCCTGTATCCTCCTCTAAGGCACGCTGGGTTTGTTAAGCTCCACAGCACGCTTAGAGTTCTCCACGAGATGGATGTGGAGTCCTCCTAAATGAGGTCCTCCCCGGAGATCTCCAACTTGGGCGGAAACCGCTCGAGCCTCTTATACGGCTAGCAAGCCAATCGCTAGCCGCCACGTGGGAATAATTTAGAAACAGCCAATAGTGGCGAACAAATTTGCATGCGAATGGCGGGAACTCCTTTGCACTGGGGTTTTCTCTTTGCAACTGAGAATTTCACCGTGCAAAGAAAACGCCTCGTGGCGGGAAATAATTCTGTGGTGCTGAAGCACACACAAAATCATACCCTTTGGGTTATGACAAGCTGCACTTTCCCCTACCTGCGCCAGTCAGTCCAGAGCAGCACATGGCTCTGCCACTGCCTCTGCTGGCTGGTGCCAACCTGGGTAGGTCTGTCCCATCTGGAGCAGCACGCAGCTGAAGCCAGTTTCCTCCGTGCTGCTGGGGACGGGAGGAAGCTGGCCAGGTTGGCACCAGCCAGCAGAGGCAGCGGCGGAGCCGTGTGCCACTTGGGACTGACTGGTGCAGGCAGGGGGAAAATGCAGCTAAGCCCCTGCCGCTCCGGCTGGGCTCGTCCCGTCCCGTCCCAAGCAGCACACGGCTCTGCAGCCACTTCTGCTGGCCAGTGCAGACCTAGCCGGGCTCCTCCCAGCCTCAGCAGGACTGGAGTCACCATTTTTGCTGCCAGATTTGAGCAGGTTCACAGGGATGTTTCTGTTTCCACCCCTTTCCTTTGCCACATCACCCATGGGGCAGAGGTGTGACCCCAAGCACTGGCTACCCCAGCTGTGAGCATGCCAGAGAGCACTTTGCAGCTGTTGTGCCTTGCAGCGGAGAAGCCGCTCATAGCCACATCCCCATCTGCTGCATCTCCTCCAGAACACCCAGGACTTCCCTTTGCATGTGTGAACTAGGATGGGCTTGGGGTTCACGGGTCCAGTTAGGCTGGGGTGTGTGGAAAAGAGAAGAGCCTGGAAGAGAAGGTGTTTCTCTGGGAGTTTTCCTGGAGAGTCCTGATTGTATTGATTTCCAAACTGGCAACACTGTGGGCACCAAGGTTTTGGGAAGCATAGCATGTGGTGGAGTAGGCTTGCTTTTTACTGAAGAGAAAATGCAGTGGTAGGAGAAGCATTCACCGGGAAGCTCTGAAGGACATAAACCTTCCTCCTGTTCTTTCTCTACCTCTGCCTTGCTGGGAACTCACTGCTCAGGCTACAGATCCTAGTTTCTACCTGATAAAACTCCCAAAGCTAAATATGTTGCAATGAAGAACTACAGCCATTCCTGTCCAGTGGGAAATGGTGCTTCCTGGCTCTCTTCAGCTTTCTACTGCAGAGAGAACTGCTGTTTTAGTTTTCTCTTACCAGGCCTTCAGGTCACCTCCGGCAAGGCCCTGCTCCCAAAGATGAAGACCCATGTTTTAAAAGCTCTCTGTGTGTTTCTCTGGTCACAGTACTCCATGGCTGTGCGAGTGGCAAACCCTGACATGGACATTTCTCACAGAGGAAGCCAAGTTCAGAACTGACGCTTATGGCAGCACAAGCTTAACTCCTTTTTACATATTCTGATGTTTACAGCCCAAAGCCAAGTGCTTGTGATGGGAGATGAACTTTGTATCCATGCTGGGTCCTTTGGACATGACTTGCAGCACCTGGGATTTTTCAGAGGAAGATATTGTTGCCATTTCATCTAATCTTACATCTCTGCACTGCAAGAACACCTCAACTCCCTGCCGCTATAAAACTTGTCATTCTTGAGATACAACAGGTCAGATAAACCAGTGGCAATGCAGTGCCAGTTCATGAGAGTCGATAATGTTTAATTTCTACATAGCTAAGGGGAGCAAATAAAGTCTGGATTTGGCTCTCAGGCTTTGGAAAAGGTCCGTGGCTTGGCCACTGTGTACATGGACTGCAGAGTCCTTGCACATCCCCACCCTCCACTCCCAAAGCAGGGTTGTGAATGACACATTTTTCCCTCTCAGGCACTCATCTGCCAATGGCCACTTGCATTGTTCAGGCCTCACTGCCTGCTGATCAAGCAGCCCCACGTGTTGGCCCCATTCCTTCCATGCACAGCTGGACAGGAGATGGTTGTAGCTGGCTCTTGAATTTCTAGCCTCTAAACAAAGTCCTATTGTTGAAGGAAGTAACTTGATATGGGTTTGCGGGTTTTCCTGTTATTTGTGAAAGAATAGCCAGTGTTACCCACTCCCTGCTGTTGGGCTACCAAGGGATGGTGAATATTTTCAAAAAGCACTGGTTCAGCTATGCTGGTTGGGAATGTGCTGTGTCTATGACATGCTTTCATGAGCTAGCACCATAGGGCCCATGCAGGTGTCCTGGTGCACAGGTACTGATGGCTGTAAAAGCTTGGGCAGTGTCTCTTGCACAACAAGGCAAGAAAGTGGCTGGGGCAAGACTCGGTTGTGGTGACAAGACTGCCACAAGAAAAGAAAAATGAAGCACCAGGCCCCTGCGCAGCTCAGGCAGGCAGGCAGGCTCCAGGGGGAAAAAAAATAAGATCAGGCTCGCCACTTTTTCCTTCTGTGGAACCTGCCTTCCCAGGCTGCTGCCAGGCTCCCTGCACGGTCTGCCTGTACAGCTCCTGAGTTTCACAGACCCTGTGCTTCCCTCTGTGGCAGTAGAGTAGGAAACTAAAACTCCTTGGAGATGTTTTACTTTGCAGCACCCCAAAGTCATTTGCTGCGTCCCAAAGTTATTTGAGGTGCACGACACCACCAAATGTGTTACAGAGGCTGGAATTCATGCGCAATATGCTGCCAGATGTGCAAACAGCAATGCCATTAAAGCGGTGCAAAAGGCATTTAGCCCGCTTTAAACGCGCTAAAAAGTATCACCTACAAACAGCCAGGACTTTCTGTAATAGCTCATTCTATATTGGGAAAGAGTCTTTTTCTGTCACATAGTCTTGTAGCTTGTTGGTAGTTATTAAAGCAAGCCTTTCTACTACTAATCAACTGAGTGTTGTGTCAATTCTTAAAGCACTAGGTTTAAAAACCCACTTTGAAGTGCAGCAGGTACCCTGAAGTGGTTCCCAACAGATACCAGTGCACCCATTAATGAGCACTTGTATGTGACATAACCATGGCTTGGGAGGGAAGCGTGAGGTTTAACTCTACTGGAGTAGTTCAAGTGGGAACATATTTAAATATAGAAGTGTTCCATAGAGGTCGGGGCCACATTTGTATGAAGCAGATGTTCACAGCTCTGGGTTTGAGAGAGACTCAGAAGGTCCCAGGCAGAGATCTTAGGAAGATGAGCTGGTCTGGATTCCCCACCATGGCCTGCACTCCTCTTTTTCTTGCTCTCCTCAATTATTTTCCTGATAACTGGGAATCGTTCCTAACTGCTCCTCAGAAGTTTTTCTACATTCTTTCCAAACTCTCAGTCCTCGTTTTGCTGCTGCTGATTTTCCAGGTTCCAGTGCTCAGTTTGTGCTGTTGTAGACACCACAGGGGCATGTACCCCCTGTGACAGGGCCATCCCTGATGTCACCACTGCCGCCGGCATCTGTGGGCGCTTGCCAGCTCTGTCCCCACTGCTGATGATGCCAGCAGTGTCTGCAGGGGCTTGTCAGCTCCGTCCATGCCACCAATGGTGCTGGCGGCGTCGGTGGGTGTGTCCCCAGACTCAGGAGGCACCAGTTGCCCATAGTAGATACTCTAGGTATCAGCCTCTCAGAGAGGAATGGTTATGAGTTCCTGTAGCAAGGCCAAGTGGCTGCATCGGTGGCAACTGGAACGCCTGGTTGCGGCAGCAGCCTGGCCACACTCCCGTGATGCTTACATCTGATCACAGCAAAAATCTCCTGGGGTGCTTGTACACGCCACAGGGGTTTACTTTGGTTTAATTCTCCTTAAATTGAAGCAGTGGCTTTTTAAAAAACCTGTTTAAATTTAAACCAAAATAAAACCCTGTGGCGTGTGCACAAGGGTGGGGCCCAATCCTTATCTTCTTCTCTGGCAGCGGGGCGGGAGGTGGGGAGGGAAAATGAGGGTGAGCCGCTGGCAGGCTGAGCGGTCCCTGAACTGCAGGCGGAGTGGAAGGGGGTGGTGCTTCCCTCCGCCGCGGCGGTGGGCCTACCCAGGCAGCACCTACTTGTTGGCATCTGGCCTGGGCAGTCCCAGGGGGCACTGCAGCTGCAGAGGGAAGCAACAGGCGGCCCCCGCACATCCCAGGCAGGCAGGCAGGCAATCTCTGGGGAGGAAAAAAAAAAGATCAGGCTTGATGCTTTTTTTTCTTGCTTCAGTGGAGCCTGCCTGCACAGCCTGCCTGCTCAGCCCCTGAGCTGCACGGGGCCTGGTGCTTCCCTCCGCGGTTACTAAGCTAGCTAACTAAAGCACCTTGGACATGATTTATTTTGCTACCTCCCAAAGTCATTTAATGTGCAATATGCTGTCGACGGTGTAAACAGCAACGCCATTAAAACAGTTGAAAAGGGTGCTTAAGCTGCATTAAAGGCCGATGTTGTGGCGTGTACAAAGGCCCTGGGAGATTCCAGGCTGGTTCTCTGGTGCCGCTGACAGCTCTTCCAATGCAGCCAGGGTAATTATCAGTGCGGCTGAAGCCAACGATGAGGTTGATGATTATTGTGCTCTGGGTGCATTTACAAGTTGACATATGGCAATATTGTTACTGTGCCATGTTTTAGTACTTCCTTTTGGAAGTACCAAAAGAGGGTGCAGAAACTGCCTGTACTGTGCTGTATGGGGCTGCGCATGCTTAAATTTCCCCGCTACGTCCCTGTGTAAGCAGGGAGTGTGCAGCTACGGCAACACAGCTAGTGATCACATAGGGTAACATGTAGACATGCCCTCTATGTGCCAGCAGCAGGAGAGCAGAGCTAAAAACCTCAACTAGCTTCAGAAGTTGGCGTTGCACTGAATTCACAGAGCTCTGATGCTGCCGAAGGTTGAACAGCGAACTGAAATGTCTGTAAGCGACACAGCGAGAAAGCTCCTGGTCTTGGCTGTGTGAATGCTACAGATCAGAGTCACTGTATGTGCCCTGAGATACCATCAGAGAGAGAGAGAGAGAGAGACAGAAACCTGCCCAGGAAGCTAGGAAATGTTGTCTAAAGTAACAGAAGTGATAGAGATAGGGAATTAAGGGAGAAGTGCCCTGAAACATTTGCTGAGAAGAAATGGTTGATGGGGCTAAAGCTTTGTAGAGCCAGGGTACTACACACATACTATTATACACGAAGCAGGGGACTTTTCAGGGTGACCCAGTGATGATAGAAAAGGCACTGTCTACTTTATTGCCCCGCAGGTTGGAGATACACAAACAAGACAGTCAGAGCTGATCTGAGAATATACATAGAAATATTTAAAAACTTTCAAGGCCCCTAAAGGTGGTAGAAAACTGAGGTCCAAGAGTTCATTTGCAGACAAGTATGTTTCAGATGGAAATCTGAACCAAGGCCAGGCGGTGAGGAGCCCGGGGCAGATTTCAGCCCCTGGTTCTGCCCATGGGACTCCTTGCTCAGGACTCCTTGGTGGGGCAAGAGCAGGACAGCTCTGAGGAAGGAGTCACCAGGACCCTGAGCACTGGGGTCAGCACTGAGAGGAGCCGCCCAGACCGGATTCAGCACAGACTGGGACACGTTCCCTGGTGGCTCAGACGTGGCACCAGCCGCAGAGCGCTGTGAGCCCCAGAGCGCCTGGCTGCTCCCATCCCTTAGTGCCTTGGGTTTCTCCTGCCCGGTGCATCGTGGAGGCTTGGTGCAGAGTCACTGAGTATTTCTTACTACACCCCTGGGAGCCAGGTGGGCTCTGTTACCCTTTTCACAGCTTGTCCCCATAACTGATGGGGTAATCGGGCTCTGGAGCCCTCAGCCCCCAAACCTGTGCTTCATGCTCAAGGCTGCGCTGCTGCCATTGACAGACCCGGGGTGTGTCCATGCCCGTGCCCTGGGTGGGACCCTCAGGTACTCAGGGCAGTGCTGACATGGTTTTCCACAGCACCTTGTACAATGGAGCCCCAGCTTAGGTGACTGGCATTGATATACTAATCACCATGGGGATGATGTGGCAGGTTCCTGTTAGCTCACAGGAACTGCGGAGAAACCCTCATGCAGACTGGAAAGGAAATGGCTGTGGCAGTTCCCTCATGGTCCCGGGTCTGCGTGGCACAAACCTGCTGCAGGATTGGCACTGACTGAGTATTTGACCTGTGGCTGGAAGAGCAGAGATGTTGCAGGTCCCAGAGCGAGTGGGAAACCTGGGCAGTGGTCTGTGGCTCCGCTTCCCTCTCCCTTTGGGCACAGACTACTGCGCGAGCAGCTTGTACTGAATCCCCCTTTAGTCTGCCTGAGTCCTGCTGGATATGAGCTGGGAAACGCAGCACATGTATCCCCTCAATGAGCCCAGTGTGAGAGAGGATGAAAGCAAAACAGAGCTTTTCCCTGCTCTGAATGTAACGTGCTCTGTCTGAGCAAGGGGACGTATCCTGCAAAGGTCGATGCACGCTGGGTATTTTTCAAAGTTCCCCGAGGGCGACCAAAGCAATGACACCTCGTACCAGAAAAGAGCTAAGTGCAGGACTCTGCCCGCTGCGCGCTCTGAGCCCCGGCAGGGCTCCCCTGGCAGGTGGCTCTGCCTTTTATGATAGAAAGAGAAAAACTGGGGAAGGGCCAGTTACTCGGGAGTGAGGAGCAGATTTGCATGAATTAGCTGTTCTCAGCTCAGAGGGTTTAAGAGAGACACAGAGAGGCCCAGGCAGGGACCCATTTACCTCAGAAGGTGAGCTGGCCTGGATTTGCGCCATGGCCTGGGCCCTGTTCCTCGCATTGCTCACAGGCTACGTGGGTAAGGGAGGTTTTTCTGCCAGAAGGTACAAGAGGTGACTAGTGAGATGCTGCAGTGCTGTTCCCCCTGCCCAGGGCATTGAGCACAGCTGTTGCAGCCAGTGCTCTGCTGAGGTCCTCACGGGCTTATTTCTACCTTGGCAGGTTCCAGTTCCCAGCAGCTGCAGCCCCTGAAGCCATCAGAGCAGGTGTCTCCCGGAGGGACTGTGACCATCGCGTGCAGCCTGAGCAGTGGAGCAGTTGGTGATGGCAACTACCCACAGTGGGTGCAACAGAAACCGGGCCATGTTCCTCGGCTGCTGATGTACAGCACCAGTACCCGGCCCTCTGATGTGCCAGCGCGCTTCTCTGGGTCCCGATCAGGGAACGCCATGTCCTTGACCATCACTGGGGCCCAGCCCGAGGATGACGCTGATTATTACTGTTCAGTATGGACTGGGAGTGCTTGCACAGTGATACGGTCTTATGGGGAAGTGCAACAAAAACTCTCTCTGCTCTGACTCCTCCGAACAAGATCTGAAGCTTGAAATGCAGCTGCTGTTATGTGCTGCCCTAGAGTCCCTGCTCTGGGCACATAGAGCTGGGGGACTCTGTTCCTCTTTTTCCCCTGCACCAGTTTTCACAGACTGCCATGTGCCTAGTACCTCCAGCCGCCATCCCACCGTCTACAGAAAGACAGAACCAGTAACTTCCATGTTTTCCCTCCAGGCCAACAGCCCTCTCCAAACATGACTAGGAACAAGCACGTCTTCTAGGCTTTGTAGCATCCTTGGGCGTTGATTCCCATCAGAGAAGGGGCATGTGGACTATTGGCAGGGACCAGGACTCCCTCTTGGACAATGGAGATAGGATGAGACCACTCCCCAGTGGAGAGCACGTTTCTGTTTAGTGTCTCCTCTCTTAGACTATCAGACCTTTGGGGACAGTGTCTGTGTCCTGCGTCCTTCTAGTGCTGATCATATGAAGGTTGTGTAATGATTTAGGTTCAGATGCACAAGTGCAACACAACCAATGCCAGATACTAGAAGTAATATGAAGACATTTTTTTTTCCAGAAGTATCAGGAGCAGCTCTTCCCGTGACAGTGCCCAGGAGCGTAGCCCTGGTGCTTTGGGATTGAGCTTATAACATTTTCTGTGAGAAATCCATCAGAAACAGCCCAGCAGGGAGGTCAGAGCCAGCAGCTGACTGGTAGATTATGGAGGCCTGACTTCCAGTGGATGAGGGAGGGAGAGCCTTCACCCCTTTGACCCATCAGCATTTTGTCCAGAAGAGGTTGCAAGTGCCCTAGGAATGCCCTTCACTCTGCCTGCTCCGGGGACATCTGGATGCAAGAGGCCTCTTGTGCCTAGAGAGAGCACTGTGGTGTGTCCGTGGCTCTTGTGACACTGAATATGGCCCCTGTGAAGGCTGAGGTTCCCCTGGCTGGTGAGGGAGACTGAAACCCCAAACCTGCCCCAGTTTTTCAGTGTATGCTTGTCCCAGACAGAGCAGGCAGACGGACAGACAGGGAGGAAAGAGACAAATAAAGCAAAGAGAGGAAGAGTACAGAGCAGGGTCACAAAAACCACAACCTATTTGACTGCACATTGGGGAACGACCTTGTCTCTAAGCCCTGGTGTATGAAGCCCTACATGTTTCCAGAGATCCATGTGTAAACCAGGCAGCGGCACTACCTGCAGCCACGGCCAACTTTTTGGGATCCTGGGGTGCCAATAGGTCTTGGTTTACTCCCACTGTCTACCGGCTGGGAGCACCACTCATGGGAGTGCTGTCCCATGGTCCTCCCTGCACCAGACCACACACTAAGTAACTATTTACAATAATCTATTATTTACAATAATAGCTGAGAGACTGACAAATTCAGCATCCCATAAATAACAGGCAAAATATTTTCAATGAGCTCAATAATAATCTATACCAGCAGATAAATCAAATACTTATCATATCATAAAAGCAATTATGTTATCAACTTTAACACTCGGGCAACTAATAATAGGTAGATACAGTTAATCAGCCAGGTCTCCATAAAATCACTCTGCCCACGGCAAAGTTGCTCACTGGGGAGGGGCTGCATTGGAGCCCCGGGGATCGGTGCTTGCTCTGCCTCAGAAGTGGGGCAGCAATGCCGTCACCTGGACAGAAGATGGGGGTGCCTGTCAGGACCTCAGGTGTGGCTGCTCCGGAGACCAGGGTTTCTTCCCTCTTCCAGTCTTTCCTGGATGCCTGCAATCAATCACATGATTCCCAAGGCAGCTCCCCTGCATTTAGCACCTGGAGTGCCCCTTCTCAGCTGTACCCGTATTGAGCTCTGCTGGAGCTCCCACAAAGCCACGATTCCCTGCTGCTTTCTCTAGCTCTCCCAGAAAACCTCCTCTAGCAGCCCCTGTCCCTGAGTCCTTCCCAGTGACTCCCTGCACCCAGGGATCTTAAGAGTAGGGAGGGGAACCCGCTTGCACACCCCTCCTCCTTTAGTAAAGGATACCAGGCAATCCTGGGTACTCAGTAGCCGGTGGTTCCTCTGCCCTCGGTAGCAGGTCACTCAGTCACAGTTCTTCTGCAGTCGTCCTCTCAGAAGCACTTGTCCTGGGAGCAGCCCCCGCAGAAGCTGTCCTTCTCCACACAGCTTCAGCTACCCTCTCCCAGCTAGTTTCCCCTCTTTTCCCAGGATTCCCACCCTGGAGTTACAGCCTGCTGCAGATCCTTGTCCCAGGAGTGCAAACACCCTGATTGAGCTTGCACGCTCTGAGGAAACTCTTTAGCACCTTTAAACATGCTACAACCAGCTTTACACAGAGAGAGACACACAAACTCTCATGCATGCATATGTGCACCTGCCTGCATACATGCGCAGCACGGGCTGCCCTGGGAAGATAGTCTAGAGCCACGTTATGGAAGATCCATCAAGCTGGCATCAGTCCCACCCATAGACCTCATCAAAGCCATGTAACTGTGCTCCTCTTCCCATACCTTTTCTGTGTACATTTTGCTTTTGAATGAAAGTAATTATAGCTGTAGTGTAGGAAGTGGAGTAGAGAAATCCCTGGGCTGTCAGAAAATGGAGTGAGAACTGTTGTTCTCTCATGGGCTTTGTTGCATGACATCTCTCCTGGGTGACAGACGAGCTGTGAACAGCAGTGATTGGGTTACATGCAGCCTGTCCCTGCTGCTTCCCTTTGTGACCTTTGATCATGAAGCAAGGCAGAGGATCTCTGATTATGCCTGCAGATCTTCGCTGCTCTGTTTCCCAAGTGCTGTTGCAGAAGAGGGTGCTCATGACCACTAGGTGTCAATCTTGGCATACAGATCTGCCACGAGATAACTAGCTATGAGTAATAGGCAGCGTCCAGGGAAATGGGCAAATAAGGGTTTCTTCTCTGTGTAGTCTAACTGCTGATTTGTTCCATGAGATGAGGGGGATGGAGGTCTTGGGCCTAAGGCCCTGGTGCAGGACTCAAGGGGTCGGCATTCAGTTCTCTTGTGTGAATTAGGGATGTCAGTAAGACTCCTTCCTGCCCTTCCTCTGTCTTGCCTGCTTGGAACGTAAGGGCTTCAGAGGAGAGAGCATCTCTCAGTGAGTTTGCCCAGTGCTGAGAGGCCCTGGCTCCAAGTGGAGCCTTCTGGGGATTAGTGCAATGCAAACAAAGTCTGTGATTAAAAAGAAACACATAGGTATCAGTTGAACACAATGTTCAATTGCTTCCCTCCACACCAGGGCCTCTGGGGCCCAGTGGACGGGTCCCAGCATGGCACGGCAGAGGGGGCCAGGCAGGGAAGCTCATTGCTGCCACTGGGACACCTGCACTACCCCAGCTAGTTGCCTGCTTGGAACGTAAACAGAGAAAGCCAGGATCCCTGGCGATGATGCAGCAGGAAACTGTTCTGGCTGCGAGGTGTCACGTCTGCCCCACAGACCTGACCCCCCTCCACAGGCCAGGTGCCACTAGGGAAATAGGCAACCCTGGGCAGGGGTTTCCCCTTCTGCACAGCCCATTGGCACCATGTCCCACAGTGTCTGAACTGGCCTCTTCTGAAACACATCCTTCCCCTGGTGTACTTGTGTCCAGGAGAAAGAAGGATTTGTGTGAAATACTGGTGGGCTCTGCTTTTGTCCCATCTGAGGGAAAAGTGCTGCAGAAACCTTTGTATAGAAAATGGGCACCCGGGTATTTCCCTCTCTCTCCTCCCATGCCTCTGCTCTGCCGTGGAGGTCCTGGTTTCCTGGGACAAACCATGTCCTCTCTTCGTTCCCTGCTTGGGGCTTGGGGATGAGGGCAAGACTTCTTCCTGTCCCTCTGCTGTCTTCTTAGTTTGGAGCATGAAGGCTTCATGCCAGGGAGTCTCTCGCTACATTGGCCCAGCATTAAGAGGCCCCGGCTTTCTGGTTTGAATGCAATACAGACCCTTTTGCTACTGGTCTCTGCTGGCTGTTCTTTAAGGCACCCCCAGGGTCTGCAGAGGTGAGTAACAACAGGAATCATAGGGTCTCCTCACAAATTGCCTTCTTGCCCGCATCCAGGTCTTCAAAATTCAACTGACTCTTCCTGATTGCCCTTGTCTCTTACTGTGCTGCGCCCTAGCTCCACCAACCTCCCTGAAGTAATCCAGAAGGGCACAGCTTACACCTCCTCATAATCCTTCCTTGTATCCTCCTGCTACTGCCTCTCTCGGGCCTCTGTCACCTTCCGCTGTTGATTGTTTCAAGAAGGGGTCATGTCCTTAGATGTATCTGTGCGATGCCCAATGCAGTCTGGCCCCTCTCAGGATCCGGGCCCCTGTGCACAACAGAGGTGGGACCACTGAATATTGGTGCCATCGGTAGGGAGGAGCACTGTGAGCAGGGTGACCTGCAGAACTGGAAGCAGCACAGTCATGCTAGCACTGTGCTTCACCTGGGGTATTTCTCCTATTAGGAAGCTGGGGACAGTGGCTTATGCAGAGCAGACCCAAGAGTTTGTCACAGAGGTGGAGATGTTATCATTCAAAACATCTTCAATGTGAAAGATGAGCACAATGAGGGGGAAATGGACCTTACACTCACCTGGCCCCACCTGCCTCTATCCCACTGCACCAAGGAAGAAGTCAGGTGTTTAAAAACCGGCACAGACAGCCTGAAGCACTTTCCCTCCCAGCTCTGAGCAGTGGGCACTGACGTGCCAAATTCATGGGCACGAGAAGCAGAAGGAATAAGAGCACACCCAGACCACGTGCTGCACCAGCAGCAGCCAGTGAGCAGGGGCAGATTTGCATGAAGGGGCCATTCTCTGCTCTGGGCATTTAAGAGAGACTTGGATGATCCCAGCCACAGACCGTTCACTTCAGGAAGCCGAGCTGGCCTGGATTCCCACCATGGCCTGTGCCCTTCTCCTTCTTGTTCTGCTCGCATACAGCTCAGGTGAGCAGGGAGGGTTCATGATGTCTTGGAGGATGTTACTTTTTTAGCAAGTGCAATAAATGAATGGTAAAGAATGGGTCTGTACTTTTAATCCCAGGGGTCCGGTCGCAGCCTGTGGTGACTCAGGAGCCTTCAGAGGCTTTGGTGTCCCCAGGAGGGACTGTCACTCTGTCCTGCAGCCTGAGCACCGGAGCCATCACCACTGGCAACTATCCCTCCTGGTACCAGCAGAAACCTGGCTCTGCCCCTCAGCTGCTTATTTATGAAACTAATAAGAGACCCTCCGGGGTCCCCACCCGGTTCTCTGGGTCCATCTCTGGTCACAAGGCCGCCTTAACCATCACCGGGGCCCAAGCTGAGGACAAGGCCAGCTACTACTGTTTTGAGTATACTGGCAGCAACAATGCATGCTACCCTGTGTTTCGTGCTGATGAGGAACTGAGACACAAACCTGTCTCTGCTCCTCTTGTCTCCACATGGGTTGTCCTGGGCTTTCCCTGCTCGGGCTGCAGACTTGGGGCTTGGCCACGAACAAATTGAACTGCTTCATTCTGTTTCTTTGAGAAGCCCAGCCCTTTTCTCAATGGGAACAGCCCCTTCCTGTTCCCTCCTGCCTGCCTCCATATAGGGAACATCTCTGCCAGGTACATCTTTGCTGTCCACACCCTGCAGGGCAGCTCAGCCAAGTCCTTGTATTCTGCAGACCTGGATTGTTTTAAACATACTTTGCGCTTGTTTTTTTAATGGTCTATCTTCATAGTCTCCACCTACCCAACCCTAACATTGAACAACCACACAGTGAGACCAAATCTGAGTTGATGCATATGGTATTTTAGTTGGTCTCCCTTACGTACACCTACATGATGGCAACATGGAGACATACAACTAGATGAGTGGTCAGTTGTGTGCCCTGGGTCCATATTACATTTCCTCAAGGCAGCACCATGGCATCTATGTATTATTATGAGGGGTCATACAAGATCCACCTGATCTTATTTTTCTACAGCACAGTATTGTCCTGCGTATCCCTCTCTCTACTGTCTGTGTCATTCTGGGGAGGAAAAGCCCAGATTCTGCTCTCAGATATGTGGTTCCAAATGCAAAGTCACGTATAAAACCCCAGAGAGCAACTCCAGATTTACACTCACGGCGTACATGAGATGAGAGAGAGGCCTTACTGGCTTTGGAAAGGACAATGCATGACTAGTGTATGGCTAGATTGCAATTCAGGCGCCTTTGATTGACTGACTGACTGCTGCACATTAGTCATCCTGGTCTCTACTGGTCATGTCCCAACTACCAAAAACACATTTCACAGGAACATGGGACTGAAAACCACTTCCAGGGTCATCAGTTGAAGTCCCCTGTGTGATTGACTGCGGAGGGTGGAAAGGGCTTGAGGCAGCCTGTGGGAAAGAGTTTGATTCCACATGCAGGTTTCTGTCACTTCTCAAATCATGGTGGGGATGCGTGGGGATCTGGAGATAAGTCCAGGATACAGAAGAACAATCCTTTTGCCTGTCTGTATGTATTCCTCCTGCACAGGAGAAGGCTTGTGAGATCAGCCTGCACCAAGGTTTCCTGGCTGGGAAAGATGCCAGGCCACAGCTGTGCCCCCTGGACTCATCGCAAGAGCAGGAGAAAACGGGGGGTTGTGGGACAGATAAACGGTGGATTCCTCCTCGTGGGGATTCAGTCCCTGATAAGGAAGAACCCCCCTAAACCCCTGCCTTAACTTGGACTGCCGCAGGCTTATTTTCCATGTCTGTCTGCTGGTCTGCTAGAGACTAAGACCTTCAGAGCAGCTGTGGGAGATGAGCCCAATCTCACCGGCAAAATTCTGGGTCTGGGGCACAGCAAGAGACCTGGGTTTGCAGGGTGTGAGCAGCCCCATCCTCACTTGGCCCTGTTGCTGCAAGCTGTATAGATAAGCCCCAGCTGACCTCCCCAGTGCCGCAGCGCGACCCACTGGCAGCACGAATTACGCCGCAGAGCCTGATCATCCTGTCAGTTTGGGGTTCTGTGTGGCCCGTCCCCACACCTGATGTGACAATCAGGGCCCAGGACCTGCTGCATCCCCAAACCATGGTGCTTCCACTGATAGACCTGTGGGTCTGCCCATGCCTCTAGGTTAGAGGGCAACTCTGATGTTCACAGAGCTGGGGATACAGTTTTGTACAGCATCTTACCTGACATGGCCCCAGTCCTGACCAGGAGCTCGGGCAATCTGATGTGCTTCTCTGTGTCATACTAATACGACATGTTTCTGCTTCCTTTGGAGAGTGGAGGTAAAACTCTGACTTGGTCTCAAGAGCATTACTCTGGTGCTTCCTTCATGACCTCCGGATGAACACAGAGCAACCTGAGAGCAGGATTAACGGTCAAAGTGATTAGTCAGGATGAGCTGACCCACTGACCTAAGAGGGAGAGCAGAGATGTTTCAGATCCTGAAGCAAGTGGGAATAGGTCTGGAGTAGAGTGAGAAAATATTGTGTCAGCCCCCATATGCTCTGTCCGAATCCTGCCAGTTATCAGCTGTGAAAGAGTGGGTCCAGTTTAAGAAATGATGAAAGCAAGACGGGACATTTCCACTATGAACGGTGCGGTGCTGGCCAAGGGGAAGTGTCCCGTGGAGCTGCTGTGAGTCCCGGCAACAATGTTTGGACCCCAAACACTCCTCAAAGAGCAATTCCCAAAGCTCCTGGACTGGACCCAAAACTATTGTGCTCAGGGCAGGATTCAGCCTCTTTGCATTCACAGCACTGGGAACGGTCTCTCTGGCCCTGCCTTTTATAAGTAAAATAGGGAAGACAGCAGGGAAGAGATGGCAGAGGCTGAATGAGCAGCAGATTTGCATGAAGTGGGCGTTCTCAGCTCTGAGGGTTTAAGAGCGACACGGAGGCTGCCAGCCAGGGACCCGTTTTCCTCAGGAAGCCGAGCGGGTCTGGATTCCCACCATGGCCTGGGTCACTTTCCTTCTCGCTCTGCTCATGTGCTCTGTCGGTAAGGGAGGGGTCTTTACCCGTACAACAAGGTGAAAAGCGACTGTTGAAAGCCTGCAGTGCTGTTCTCCCTGCCCAGGGCACTGAGGACGGCTGTCCTGCCCGGTGCTCTGCCGCGGTCCTCGTGAGCTTGTTTCTTTCTTTGCAGGCTCCAGTTCCCAGCAGCTGCAGTCGCTGAAGCCATCAGAGCAGGTGTCTCCCGGAGGGACTGTGACCATCGCGTGCAGCCTGAGCAGTGGAGCAGTTGGTGATGGCAACTACCCACACTGGGTGCAACAGAAACCGGGCCAAGCTCCTCGGCTGCTGATGTACAGCACCAGTACCCGGCCCTCTGGTGTGCCAGCGCGCTTCTCTGGGTCCCGATCAGGGAACACCATGTCCTTGACCATCACTGGGGCCCAGCCCGAGGATGACGCTGATTATTACTGTGTTGCATGGATTGGGAGTGCTCACCACAGCAATGCTTGCAGATGGGGAAGTGAGACAAAAACCTCCTTCCCTCCCTGGCCTGTGCCCTGCTGGGTGCCACCTTGGCTCTACAGCTGGAGTTCTCCGTGCAGGAACTGTGACAGCTGGTCCTCCTTCCCCGGGAACCCCAGCTCTGCACACTCTGGACTGAAGCGGGGGATGAGGGGGGCATGCTTCCTTTTCTCTGTGCCCACTGGTACCTCCTGACATGCCTCTCACATCCCCACACTGCCACCACACCACCCCCTGAGATAGCAGCAGGCATCCCTTGCCAGCTCTCAGCCCCTCAAGTTCCCAGCCATGGCTTGGAAGAAAACACAGCCCAGGCTCAGTAGCATCCCCGAGTGTTAATTCTCGTATCGAGCCAAGAGCTGTTTAGGATCAGGACTCCCTGTTTGGAAATGGAAATTGGATGAGACAGGCTTCCCCATCAGTGGCCCAAATTCACCTGGACCCAACTGCACCTAAATTGTCAGCTCCTGGGGACATAAATCAGGAGTTTGTCCTGTGCCTGTACAGTAACTTGTACCAATAGTGGTGTGAAGGCCTCTCCTTTCCTGAAGTTTCCAGGGTCGATGTTTGACACGTCCCCTGGATGCAGCCCAGGGTGCAGCCCTAGAGCCTGTAACATGCACAGTGAGGGATCGCAGGCAAAGGGGGAGCATTTATTCCTCTCTCCGTGCCTCTTCTATAACACTGACTGGAAGAGGTCACCCATGCCGTTGGAATTGCCTTGGCTCTGGTTGCTCTGGGGGTGGTTGGTTGGGAGAGGCCTCATGTGTCCCGAGGGCACCAGGGCATGTTACAGCTCTCATGTGAATGAACATGACTGTGGTTCCTACAAAGACTGAAGTTCCCCTAATTAGTGAGGGGAGACCAAAACACGCAAACACACACATCCCACTCCCCCTCCACCTTTGTGTCTTGAAAGCAGCTCTCCTTTTTCAGGAGAAACTCCTCTGGGCCAAGGATTTTATGAAAAACTGAAATCTGCTTTTGTCTGCATGACTATTAGTGTTGCCACCATATCAGCTTCTCTTCCTTCCTAGGCTTAAATTCTTGTTTTTTTCAAAGCCAAGAGGAGAGTGGAGCTGGTAAACCGAGAGCAGAGCTGTTGCTGTTATTGATCTCTGGGGGCTTAAGGAAAATGGGAAGGGTCCAGCCAGAGCTGGTTCTCATTTTAAGTTTGGTGAAGTGGTTTGTGCTGGAGCCTTCCCTTATGTGAGAATCACATCTTGCATGTGTTGAATAGTTACATGACACCTGTGGTGGGGTCAGGAGGATCACCAATAGCAAGGCTCTTTTAAAAGTTTCAGTGTTGGCAAGTGCAAAATTAGGCCACTAATTGACTGTTAGGTTGCTGGGGAAAGTAACATTTCCAATCACCCCACAGGTTCTCTAAACTGAATATGAACACTGAGGAATAAATATCAAATAAACACTGAAAACATAATTTTCCAGCAGTTGAACCAGCGTAAATGAGGACTGACTATGTCAAGTCAAAGTTGGCACATGAGTGCTCTTCAGGTATAAGTCATGGAGGAATTGCACACCTGAACTGGGAAAGAAAGAAATCCTGAACACAGGAAGCCCCATACATGAGACAGGCAGGTACAGCTGTAATGCTGTGAGGCACCGGAGAGCACTCCCTTACCAAGACTTGCTCCAAATAATGGAATTGAACTGATTGTACATTGACCATCTTTTTCTAACAAGGAATGATCACAGAACAAAATAGTCAGAGGAACACAATCCTGGGAAAATAATTTTTATTTCTAGTAAAACTAAAAGGCTTTTTGGAGATCAGTCAGAAAACCCCACGGGTATCTGGCAGCAGCAGGCAGGGACCGGCTTTGCAAGAAGGAGCTGATCTTCTGTGTGGCGGTTTGAGAGACTCTTGAGGGCCCAAACCAGAGAGCCATTTCCTCCCTCTTCTCCTCATAGCACTCACACGTCTGGCTGGGTCTCAGCGAAAGGGCTTGTGCTCTTTGATTAGGCTTCAACAAGTTTTCTAAGTACTTGTGCTTGTTCCCAATCGTGCTGATTCTTGCCTCTGCAGCATGCGTCCACCTGTCATTTCCCTGCCCCAAGAAGAACGCAGAGACCCTCAGCGTCCATATACCCACGGGGCACAATTCAAATGTCCTGTGCAGCTGGCAAGGAACACATCCACGAGGGTAGAAATCTGCCTCAGCAGAGGGTTGTCCTTGATGCCTTCTGAAGCCTGCCCCCGAGTCTCAGAGCACGGTCTCTTCCCCTTCTCGGTCCTGAGAACATAAAGCTGATCCGACATAACCGTCCAGGAGCAGTATTCCCCCAGATCATTACTCTGGCTTCTTCCCAAGTAGGAGATTCGACTTCTGCCCAGACAAGAGCTTCTTGGTCTCCACAGGCCCCCTCACCTATTTCCCAAACACGGGGATCCACTTTGTCCTGCACCACCTCCTCCTGTGGGAGTGCGGCCGTAGCCTCTTGTCCAGCCACATTGTTCTGCACCATTTCCTTTCTCGAAGGCTGTGATCCACCCTCCGCAGGCTGTGGCGGCACCTCTCTCCACTGGTCCTTCTGCCTCGTTTCCCCCGTGCCATTCCCGTGTGGTTTCTCTCGTGACCACGCTGCTGTCAAGGAGCTCCTCACTGTAGTCAGAAGTCCTTGTCCTCAGAGAGGGCCTGGCAACTTGGGGCCTTTTATAGAGTAGCTGCTGCTGAGCCGGGCCCCACATCATCACGCACCTGGGACCAAGCAGACAGGGGTTGTCTATATATGGCCATCAGGTTGGTCCCTGTCCATATGGTCAAATGCCCATATAGGGAAAGACACCTCTATTATGACCATGGGCATTGGTTATGACATCTGTGTGTTTCCCTGTATTGAATTTTGGCTGGGGAGGAAACAATTCGATGGCCATATATAGACAAACCCAATTTCCTTTGTGAAGACAGTAGGTCATTGATTGGGTAGAAGGCAGTATAATATTATGGACAAATATTGTGGCGAGGAGGATACGCTGGATTGAAGGACTTCTGCATTGGATCTCCTGGTTTGGAGAGCAGGAAGGAGACAGCAGATTTCCTGAGCTCTTGGCGTCTGTTCAGGCATCACCCCTCCGCTCTCAGATGGTAGCAAATCCAGAAGCCCTCTGAGGCAATGCTCAGTAATGAGTTCATATCATGAAAGGAGCCTGTGGCCATTTGAATGGTTATATCAATAATGACCTAAAATGTCATTTTTTGTAGTCAGTGAATCTTTGCGTTCACCTAAGCTTTTGTCTTCTGGCTGCATTTGGGGAGGTTGCTTTCCTTTGTTACACCAGCACTTAAAGGTTTGTCCTTCTGGAAACATGGAAAGGGTTTATGAAGGAAAAGTCATGGACTGAAGTCACGGCAGAGGCCTGCAAAGTAGCTGTACTGAGCTGGGATGCTATCGGAGCACAGCAGCCTTGTGAAGTGTGTAACGGAGCTGCTCTGTCTTGCTCGACTGCTGTGAAGACACAAGGTGTGATGAGGTCCCTGGCTCAGCACCGTGAGCGAGCGAGCGTGACGTCACAACAGGAGAGTAAGACGTGACTTCCTCAGCACTGCCTGACTGCCTGGCTTCTTTCTGACGTGAAAGCACAGCTTGTCGTGACGACAGGGGCTGGGGTGGGAAAGGGCTGCAGTTTTGCCCTTTCGACTTCAAGCCAGAAGCCCCCAGGCAGGTTTATGAGCAATCCAAGTGATTGGCCTCGTGCTGGTCCTACTCCGCTTTCTCTGGTTCCCCGTGCTGAGCACTGCTGCCTTGGCAGGCTGATGTCTCTGAGGCACCTGGTTCAGTCGGGAAAGTCTGAATGGAGAGAAATGAATCAGATCCTGCTCCTGCTCCTCACAACTCTTATTTCATGGATGTTCCAATTTTTTAAATATGCTCCAAATAAGTTGGATATCTGGTACTTCCTGGTCCTTTCCTGCCAAATCTGTCCTTTCCCGGCTTCTTTCCCATAACATTTTATGTACGGCCCCACTGAAGATACAGCCCATCTCTAACCCTGACCTTGCCCTTCCCTGGAATCACAAGCTCTTCCCACATTACAGCATTTCACTTAGTAAAGTTCTTCACCAAAGGGGAGGTTGATCACAAGATTTGAGGGCAATGTGAAAACACCTATGAACAAAAGCAAAGGTTCCTGGATACAGCAGAGAAGTGTAATACAGGGACTCAAGTGAATGCCGCGGGACATGGGCTGCCCCTGCGCTTTGCCAGCTCTGAGCAGGAGCGCTCTTCTCGTATAAGTGATGGAAGAATCGCACACCTGAACTGGGAAAAAAGGAGTCCTGAACACAGGAAACCCCATATATGAAACAAGGAGATGCTGCAGTTATGCTGTGGGGCATGGGAGAGTTTTCTTATCAAGATTTGCTCTTAATAGTTACATCAAAAAATGGTCAACTCAATTCTTCTTCTTTATTTTTTATTTTTAACAAGGAAGTATCCCCCAAGGAAAGGAAAGGAAAGAAATTGAGATCACAATCCTGACAAAAAATATTATAGTTATTTCCAGTGAAATAGAAACAGTCCAGGGGACATCCAGCAGGAATCCTGGTTTTCTCTGATTAAAAAAAAAAATCCCCAATTTTTGGTTAAAAAAAAGTAATCCTAAATCCACATTTTTCCATGATTAAAATGAAAAACCGTTATATATATATATAAATATATCTATCTATCCGCTATTGCCCTTTGCTTATCACTGTCTCCTTAGACAAAGCCATCTTGTTATTCTGGGGAGCAATCTCCAAATATCTCTTCTTTAGAATTTGCTCAAGTGTCTCTTGGAAGGAAAAACGCTAAAAGCTGTTGTGAAAGAAAAGCCATTGAGTGAAGTCAACTGGAGGCCACCTGGAGATTGTAACCAGGAGCTGAGATGCTTTTGGATTTTGCTGTAGTGCAGTGTAAGAATCTGGGCAGTGGCGGGTGCCGTGCTCTTGAACAAGAGCGATGGATCGTTTCCAAAGACATAAACGAGTTGCTCATTATGCAATTTCAACTCTGCACAGCTCTACTCAGAGATCTCCTCATCAGCTCCCTCCTGCAGATAAAATGTGCGTGGCAGCTGTGAGATCTAGCCGTATCGGATTCTGTCTAAGTACATTGTAACTGGGGAGTTGTTGGGTAGAACAAGCTTCTAGTGATCACCATCCTGATGTGTATTTCTTTGATCACTCGCCCTCACCAGGCAAAGTCCAGGCCCCTCACCCCCACCACACAAAGGAGGTCCCTTTGCAATGATCCCAGAGCTTCATGTGGCATGGATCAGCTTTCGGTGTGAGTAGTTTTCAGGACAGCTCCAGTTTCCCCAGTTTCAATCTGCTGACATGAGCCTCAAGGCCTTCTCCGTTCTCAAGGTGCTGGGGTGACACTGGGGCTAGGAAGAGGAATCTAGAAGAGCTAGATAAACAGAAAGTCAGTGCTATTTATTGTGTGCACCTTGGATTTCACTGCATAGCATCATATCCCTTCTTAGCTGCTCCTCTAGTCTAGTGGGCCACCGGGGTACCAGTGACAAACTCCTGCTTACATGTGTTAGCTAAGGATCAAAACAGGCTTGTTTCACAGGTTCAGTGCAATGACAAGGGGCCACCACTGTAAGTGTGTGGGGACCGTGATAGCTGAAAAGGCTGCCTCTTAAGCAGGCCATTGTATCCATTTATCCTGAAATGTGCACCCACGCTATAGGAACACAGTCCAGAGCAGGGCAGGTTTCCCATGTCAAGCTGTTTTGGTACTGAGCCTACCACCAAGGTCCATGGACGGGAGGCACATTGAGGGGAGGGAGAAGCCGTGCGGGACTGGAACACATGGCTTCAGGGCCTGGCCACAGAGCGGGACAGGACCACGGGCACTCAACCGGGGGTGCGGAGGTGGGGCTGGCTCCCTGCCATTGCGTGCACTCCTGGAGGAGCAGAGGGGAAAGTGCTCCCCCGACCTGTCTGTGGGGTGGGGGTGGGTGCAGGCTGCCTGCTGCAGGCTCGAGTTTTCTGCCCTGCTGCCCTCCCCAGGGGCCTGGACCCGGTGCGACAGGGCAGAACAGGGATGGGCAGGGGAGCTCCTTGCTTCCCTGAGCCCTGGGCTGCCCTGGTGAGGCATGTGCTGCCCGCGCAGCAGTAGTAGGGCAGAGGCGTGCAGTTGTGCCCCTCGCTACTGCTGGGTGGGCAGGGGATGCCTTGCTAGGGCAGTGCAAGAGCTTGCAACAGCAGGGAGTTTTCCCGCTTGGTCCTGCTGTGCTGTGCTCTGCTGGGTCCTTCCTGCTGGGTGGTGGAGGCCCTGGGAAGTGGGCAGCAGGGTGGGTAGCCCAAACGTGCAGGAGGTGGCCTGACCCCCCGCTTCCACCCCATGGACGCTGCTGTAGCCATGCCTCCCATCAGCTGCTGTGGGGGGCAGGGGTGCAGACTCCGGTCCTTGGCCCCACAGTCCTGGAAGCTGTTGGCCTCCTCTGACACGACTTGGTGGTGGCGGGGGGCTGTGAGAGGCACCAGCAGGGCCAGGGGGCTGTGGCTTGGGAGTGAGGGGTCTGGACTTGTGTTCAGTGAGCTAAGAAGGCAGGGGGAAGCTCTGATTTTCCATGATAAAAAACCCAAAATCAAATGCCAAAATGTATAAGTATTTAGAATTGATTGTATTCAAGTGATTGAGGCAGTGGTAGGCTTCCAAATTGCTTAAAATTGTAAATATATCAAGAAAACATTGTGTTCAATTGATACATATATATATATAGTGGCATTTCATTTTAATCACCGTCTTCAGGATTTTATCAGAGAATTTGTGATTTTTGAACAGAGAAAACCAGGATCCCTGCATATGAGTAATTAATTGTATTCCTTTAATGTCTAGGAGCCCTAATAAGGGACCAGCAGCCCATGAGAACTGAGACAGAAACCAGAGGTTTAGGAAGATAATGATAGAAATAGGCCACTTATTCCACTGGTAAATAGCACCAGCTCTGACATGCAAAAAGCTCTGCAGCTTTCCCCGCAAGAGGAGCTCACCAGATTGCCCTACACACTCCCTGCACTGCTGCAAGGGGGATGTCCAGAGGCTTGTGATACTCTGCTCTAGAAGGACTTCAAGGGTTAAACCCCCTGTATAGCCAGAGAGGCTCAACAGGTGTCTGGCTCCCTTGCAAGGAGTGTGGGAGATTAGGACCTGGCTGGATTCAGCTGGAGCTAATTGCTTCTTAGTGGGGAACAGGCAGTATAAGAAGGGAGAGCAAGAACTGTTGTGTTTCTGCCAGTTGGGGTTAGGGTAAGTTAGGAGCCTCAGCTCTTCCACAGTGAGGAAGAGCATGAAAAGTCAAGCTTCTTGGCAGCAAAACCTACTTAGGATTTCATTAAGAAGCAGAATCAGCAGTGACTAGAAAATCAATAGAGAAAGATGGGCTGTCTTGTCCTGGGTGCTCCTTCACAAGAAGCTGTGCTCTTTCCATGCTGACTTGTTACCCCAGTGCTATGGTCTGCCTCCATGGCAGATGATCTTAATGGATGGGGAGAGACTGCTACAGGGATCTCCAGGCAGGGATTAGTGTGTTGATTAGACCAAAGGGATCTGGGCAGGGTTGAACCCACGTACTATGTTGCATAGCGTATGCATGTACACATGCATCACTCACACTCACTCAGAGATGACTGTTTCTTGTCTTAACAAGAAACCTCTTTTTGTTCAGGAGAGCTGCCCTTTTGTTTCTCTTCATAGTTTTCAGTGTAGAGGCAGAGATTTCCTGGAGACAACATCCTATGGTCAAAAACTATAATTGGGGCAGCTGGCAAGAAGAGGACTTGTCCCCTGGACTGCAGCATCTGCTTTTGTTCTCAGCAGCAGAAACCTCCAGACTCAGTGGCAGCAGCAGCACCACCTAAACCACTCTCTCTGCTTAGGGTCAATGAAGTTAAAAAAAAAAAAAATAAGGTCAGCAAATTTTGCTGTTGTCCAGGTGGCCAGTAGATGCTGTGGAAGATAAATGGGTTTCTATTATCCATGCTCTTAGGGCTTTGTGGAAAATAAGCAGGTTTCCAAAAACAGCTGAATGGAGAAGAGAGAATGCAAAGAGATGCCACAGCAAAGGAGTTTGGGTGAAAGAGTCCTAGATAGGGTGGTCATCATAGAGGATGGTCCAGTTGTCTTCTGACCCCTATTGATATGAAACAGGACACCTTCATGTCCTCTCTTTTTTTTTTTTTTTTTTTTTTTTGTGAAGAGAAAAATACAGGCCATAAAGGCGTTGGGTTTCCTATCAATAGACAACAGAGTAGCAGAAAATGGGAATGTCCTCTATGATGGCCATCCTAGTCTTGGAGCAAACTGCAGGCACATTACTCCTTACTCCCCCATGGCCACTTCCCCTGAGTGGTTTCTCTTCTTACTGAGGTTATTGAAAACCTGTGGGAGTAGGTGCTTTTTGCATGAGTTGATGTGGCAGGACTGAGCAATACTCAAGCTGAAGAGAGTGTATTTATGGAGATCCAAAAAAAAAAGAAAAATCCATTGTCCATAGTATTGGGAACACGAGACACTGCCCCAGATGAAAAGTAGTGTTATTAAGTCACTCCGAAATGTTGCATCTCATCAAGCAACCTGAGACAGCGTTATCATAAAACTTTCTGCAGGAGGACTGTGTGTTAGAAACCATGCACTCGTCCTGTAACCCCCTGTGTGTACTAAACTAAGAATTTGCTTCTCCTGTTGAGACAGTGGGAACCAGCCTTTGTGACTATAGGGGTTAATGGCTCATTTAAAAAAACAAAACAACAAAAAAAAACCCTCTTTCAGCAATAAGCATGCCCTGAACCAAATCACCTGGTTTGGGGCAGGTGATTTTTCTTGACAAACACCCCAGATGGCATCCACAGAGTCCAGAATAAAAGCAGTTTGCAGGAGGTCACTTTGGCTTGCTTGTTTTCAAACCAGCCCAGGTCTCATGAGCAAAGGCATCCTCCAGGATTTCCTTACAAGAGGCATGAAAGGTCCTGGGGCCAATGACAACCAAGGCTGCTATGTCAGATAGCAGCCATACAGCAGCTTCTGATTTTTGTTTGTCTGGGGTAGGGGAGATTTTCCTCTGCAGCTCCCTGCTAGTGAAGCCGGCCACCACTGACCCAGCCAGCTCACCCAAGTTCACAGAATAACTTTGACCACTATGTAGACAGAGTCAGCATCTTCCTCAGTGAAAGGGACAGCATCTTCCCCAATCCTCCCAACACCTATCCCTCCATTATGTCATGCCACTGGAAGGAGCAGAACTGCTGCACACAAGGAGGACAGTGCAGGCAGCCCATCTCTGCCATAGGGGCCAGGGATCAACAAATGCCACCGCCGGCACCACAACAGATTGTTGGTGCTCTTGGCTGAGTGTCCTGTCCTCAGCAGTGACTTCTGTCTAGTGTCCCTGGGTCCAGTGAGCTCCTTCCCCAGTGTTAACTGCAACTACTGAATACAGCAGCTGTGGGGAGTTTAATAGGAAAAGTTTTGAAAGCTGATGAGAGCAGCAGGTAAGGCCAACAGCAGCTACTGCCCCTTCTAGGCAAACCTGGGATGCATGTGGGGCAGGTGCTGATGAACTGGGGGGTTAGCTGGACACAGCCAGGACCTCCAGATCTGCATTCTGGACATCTCCTCCCATCACATGGTTTTATTAAGGAAGCTGAGAGTGTCCAGTGGAGTCCAGAGTCCCCTCTTGCTGTGTCTGCTGCTTCTAGGATGGCTGGGGTCACAGGTGCTGGTAGCTTGTTGGGCAGTAAATACAACAGCATGATTGAATAGCATGTGAGTGTGCATGGCACACACACACACACACACACACACACACACAGCTTTCCAAGTTACTGTCATGAACTGTGGTTCTGCTTGGTTTTCAGGTTCCACCTACCAGGTCACTTTGACTCAGTCCAGAGTCCCCTCTTACTGCCTCTTCTGCTTCTAGGATGGCCGGGGTCACTGCAGTGCTGGTGCTGGTAGCCTGTTGGGCAGGTAAATAGAACAGCATGATTGAATGGCATGTGATGCGAGAGTGCATGGCATGCATGTGTATAGACACACACACACACACACACACACACACACACACACACAGCTTTCCAAGTTACTGTCATGAACTGTGGTTCTGTTTGATATTCAGGTTCCACTTACCAGGTCACTTTGACTCAGCCATCCAGCGCGTCACTGGCTCTAATACAAACTGTCAAACTGGCACGTGTTACAAGCAGTGGAAGCAGCATCGCTGATCATATCCTACGCTGGTACCAGCAGAAGCCGGGGGAGAAGCCAAGATACCTGCTGTATTACAGGGATGAGTCTACAAATCACAAAGGCTCTGGGGTCCCTGATTGGTTCGCAGCTTCTAAAAACTCTTCCATGAATACCTGCTTCTTAATCATTGCCCCGGTCCAAGCAGAGGATGAGGCTGAGTACTTTTGCTCTGGCTGGGATGATTTCTCTAAGCAATTCAGAGTAGAAGAGCTGCACGAAGTGGAGGAACAAAAACTCATCCTCACCCTGGCTGACTGCCTGGAGCCCACCTGCACTGCTCCTGTCATGGGCCGTGAGCTGGTCATGCCTTCTGCCAGCTGCGTTAGTGCGAGTCACAGTCCTAACACTTTCATGGTTCAAACAAGCCAGTCCCTTATGTAGAGTTGTTCTTTAACACAAAAGGTTCAGGTCCCTCTGCCCACTCTGCCCAACAACAGCAACAAAACAACATTGCCTCTCTTGGTTCAGGCCACAGATGTTCTCCAGCCTCTCTCAGCAGCAGCAACAACCTCCTTCAGCCTCCCTTTCCTTCTGAGCTTAGAGACCTGTCTAAAATGTCCCAGCTGAGAGTGTGCCCAGGGATCTGTCATTGCCAAGCAGGGCTCAGAGCCCCTTCTGGATCCCCTGGTCATGCAGTAGAGCTACTAGTTTCAGGCTCAGCACAGTCTCCAGTTCCTCTCAGCTCTCACAACCTGGCAGCTGCTGGCTTTTCTGGCTGCAGATCTCACCTGCCTTCCGACTGAAACCCACCACCCCAGTGGACAGACCGAGGCCCCAGATGTACATGTGTCTGTACCATTAATGACAGGGTCTCGACTTACCGCCCCTAGAGTGCCCATGGGCCCGTTCTGCTGTCAGCATTACAGTGTGATAGGAGATCAACAGGAGGTTGTGATTGAAGGGTGTTTGGTGCATTTAGGAGATTTCCAGCTCCAGACCATAGTTCCCCTGATTTTTGTACAGAACGGACCTTTCTCTTCATCCTGTCTGACATCCTGAGTAACACAAGACCTAGCGTTTCACCCAGGAATTCCTGCATGTGGCTGAACTAGGCCATTTCTTTCAGAGACCCCCAGTCCTGATTCAAACAGTCCAAGTGGGGAAGGATTTATGTTGCACTTGTTAATCCCTTGCAGAGACCTCTTCTTCATGGTTAATGATAACAGGATTTCCCGTTTGAACTTTCCCCACCTTGCCTTGCAGCCAGTGCATCCTGGTAGCCTTGATCTGCTCAGTGAAAGAGCCCTGAGTGTCAGCTGGGATCCAGTGATCTCTTGGTCCTTGCTCTGATAAGCCAAACACATTGGGCTTCTTTTCTCATTCTCTGTAAGGTGTGCTTGCTAGTAGGGCTGTGCAAAATTTCAGCATCAGTTTCATTTTGATGCTGTTTTGACTCATTTCAAGCTCAAAACAGCAAAATCAAAGTGAAACAGAGAGCTTCAAAACAGCCTCAAAACAAAACGAGGCAAGTCAAAATGTTTTGAAATTTTTGAAACATTTCAAGTTTTAAAGCTCAAGCTGGGCTTTCCTTCAGGGAAACAGAATTTAAAGCAAGGATAGGCTGGGGGAAGTGGGGGAAGGAGCACTCTCATATTGACTGTAGCTGGGCAGTGACTGTCATCCTTCCCTGAGGTCTCTTCCAATCCCAGTGCTCTGGGGGAGAGATGGACAAACTGCACAACAGGCAGCACTGTTTGAACGGCCCTGCTTTCTGCCTTGGTGTGTGTTGAGTGGGGGCACATCTTAACACACGCAGTGTCACTCACCCATGTCACGAGTTCTGCCTATCAGCAGCTAGAGGTGCAGGGCCCCAGAACCCAGACTCCCCCTGCACCTATCTCTTTGAAATCTGGCAGGCTTTGTGGCCTGAGCAGACGCTGGCAAGCCTGCAGTTTTGACCCCGCTGTGGCTTAACACATACACGTGACATGAGTTTTTTTGCTTTCAAGACCTTGAGGTGCATATTCCCTGAACACCTGCACCTATCTCCTTGAAACTTGGCAGGCTTCATGACCTCAGAAGTGGCTACCATTCCTGCAAGTTTCATTCTCATCAGGCCAGAAATGACAAAGTTATAGGCTGTTTCGAGCTTCCCCATTATAGCCTATGGGCAAAACGTTAAAACAGCGTCAAAATGGAGAAACTGTTTTAACGAAGCGAACCGGAACAGCAGTTTCAAATCGAAACGAAATTTGAAACAGAATGCTGTTCCATCGAAACTCAAGTCAAAACAGAACGGTGCCATTTCGCAGAGCCCTGTTTTCTAGAGCTGTACGAGCTCAGCGCTTCTCAGGATCTGTCCCGTTGGGTGCCCTGGCTGTATGTCATATGTCATAGGTGACTGGTAGGGAGTGCACGGGGGTGCATGTCTCCCCCCCGATGGGCCCAGTGCCCCTGAGATGGCTGACACGGATGCTGTCGGTGGGGCTGGTGCCCTCCCTGACAGGGCCACCACCGTTGGCAGCTTCTGCGAGTGCCCCCCCAGATTCAGGAGGCACCCATCACTCATGCTGTAAGTGTTTCTCACTTCCAAAGCAAACAAGTACAACCAAGGAAATGTGATGCAACACTGCCACTACTTGCCAGGTCTGATTTCATTCCCTTCTGAGCTGCTAAACTATAGCTTAAGGGAAGATTGCCAAGGCTGGCAGCCCTGGCCTTTTCCTGGCTCATTTTGAAGCTTCTTTTTACAGACCATGTAATGCTTTGTTGCACTTCTAACCATCCTGCAATGTGCATTGAAAACTTTCTGTCTTAAGCAGCCATCATTTCCTAACAGTCCTACACTAGCAGCGTCCTTAAAGCAGGGGCCGGCAATTATTTCAGGCAGAGGGCCACTTACTGAGTTTTGGCAAGCCATCGAGGGCCACATGACAGGCAGCCCGAGGAGAATAAATATTAATTTTCTAAATTTTTTAGGGAGGGTCCCCACGGGCTGGATAGAATGGCCTGGCGGGCTGCATCTGGCCTGCGGGACGCATTTTGCCCAGCCCTACCTTAAAGTGTGTGTTATGATGGTCCTACACTGCCCTTTAAGTTGCCCCTGGGGTTGTGAAATGAATGGTATGTTGGTCAGAGCACAACCAGGTGGTCACCACTTGTGGATTTAGCCCGAAAGACACTTGTGACTCTAAGGCATGGGGCACTAACAGGACATCACCCCAAGACAAGGGAGGCAATGCAGACCATTGCCAGCATCCTTACAAGTGTCAACTACAGCCCAGGTGAGTGCCAGGTCTCTGCTATGGCTGATGGAATAACAGTTTTAAGTGAGTGTGAGAGCAGTGTCAGCCAGGCTGAGAGCTAAAGGGATGTTCAGAGAGGCAAGAAGTCACTCCCTCATAGGATCCAGGACTCAGAGCTTGAATGGCAGCACCTCTTTTAGCCGGCAGCACAGAGGCTGCGTTGGGACTAATGACAAGGACCCCTTGTTGGAGAATGGAGATGTGATGAGACCACCCCCACCTCCAGCGGGTTCATATTGGCCTGAAGTCTTCTGTCTTGGATTGTCAGCAGTTTGGGGCAGGGGCTGGGGCTGATACTAGCTGTGGCATTAAGGTTTCTCCCTTCCAGAAGCATCGGATATAGCTTTTCTATAATGCCCCTGAATGCACCCAGGAGCACAGCAAAATGCAGTGGGCCTGAGCCTGGGAGGAATGACATGGTAGGGACCTACAGATCGGTAGCCATCTGGGGGACAGTGATCACCTAATAATAGAATTCTTTATAAAACGTCGAGTGGGTAAGGTAACTAGTAGGGTGAAAGTGCTAGACTTCAGGAAAGCTGATTTCGATGAACTCAGGCAATTAGTCAAGGACGCACTGCAGAGTAGGAGTTTTGAAGTAATGGGAGCCCAAGAAGGGTGGTTGTGCCTTAAGGAAATGATCCTTCGGGCACAAAGCTAGATGATCCTGTTGCGAGGTAAAAGAGGGAAAGGGGCCAGGAGGCTTCCTTGGCTGACCAGAGAAATCCAGGGCAGCTTAAGGGCCAAAAGGGGAGCACATAAAAAGTGGAAACAGGGAGAAATCACCAAAGACGAATATACCTCCTCTGCTCGTGTTTGTAGGGAGGCAGTTAGACGGGCCAAAGCTACCATGGAGCTGAGGATGGCATCCCAAGTAAAGGATAACAAGAAATTGTTTTTTAGATATATAGGGAGTAAAAGGAAGGCCCAGGGAGGAATAGGACCCCTACTAAATGGGCAGAAGCAATTGGTGACGGACAGGGGGGACAAGGCTGAACTCCTCAACGAGTTCTTTGCCTCAGTGTTCCTAAGTGAGGGGCAGGACAAGTCTCTCACTGGGGTTGTAGAGAGGCAGCAGCAAGGCGCCAGACTACCGTGTGTAGACCCTGAGATGGTGCAGAGGCACTTGGAGGAACTGGATGCATTTAAGTCAGCAGGCCCGGATGAGCTACATTTGTGGGTACTGAAGGCACTGGCCGATGTCATTGCACAGCCACTGGCGGGAGTATTTGAACATTCCTGGTGCACGGGCCAGGTCCCGGAGGACTGGAAAAGGGCCAACGTGGTCCCCATTTTCAAGAAGGGGAGGAAGGAGGACCCAGGCAACTATAGGCCAGTCAGTCTCACCTCCATCTTAGGCAAAGTCTTTGAAAAAATTATCAAGGCTCACATTTGCAAGAGCCTGGCAGGAAAAATTATGCTGAGGGGAAATCGGCACGGGTTCATAGCAGGTAGATCATGCCTGACAAGTCTAGTCTCTTTTTATGACCAGGTTACAAAACACCTGGACGCAGGAGTAGGGGTTGAAGTCGTTTACTTAGACTTCAGGAAGGCCTTTGATATGGTATCCCACCCCATACTGGTCAACAAGTTAAGAGGCTGTGACTTGGATGACTACACAGTCCGGTGGGTGGCAAATTGGCTAGAGGGTCGCACCCAGAGAGTCGTAGTGGATGGGTCGGTATCGACCTGGAAGGGTGAGGGCAGTGGGGTCCCGCAGGGCTCGGTCCTAGGGCCGATACACTTCAATTTCTTCATCAGCGACTTGGACGAGGGAGTGAAGTGTACTCTGTCCAAGTTTGTGGATAACACAAAGCTTTGCAGAGAAGTGGACATGCTGGAGGGCAGGGAACAGCTGCAAGCAGACCTGGACAGGTTGGACAAGTGGGCAGAAAACAACAGAATGCAATTCAACAAGGAGAAATGCAAAGTGCTGCACCTAGGGAGGAAAAATGTCCAGCACACCTACTGCCTAGGAAATGACCTGCTTGGAGGCACGGAAGCGGAAAGGGATCTTGGAGTCCTAGTGGACTCCAAGATGAACATGAGTCGGCAGTGTGACGAAGCCATCTGAAAAGCTAATGGCACTTTATCGTGCATCAGCAGATGCATGACGAACAGATCCAAGGAGCTAATACTTCCCCTTTATCAGGTGCTGGTCAGACCGCAGTTGGAGTACTGCGTGCAATTTTGGGTGCCACACTTCAAGAGGGATGCGGATAACCTGGAGAGGGTCCAGAGAAGGGCCACTCGTATGGTTAAGGGCTTGCAGGCCAAGCTCTACGAGGAGAGACTGGGGCACCTGGACCTTTTCAGCCTCCTCAAGAGAAGGTTGAGAGGCGACCTTGTGGCTGCCTATAAGTTCATCACAGGGGCACAGAAGGGAATTGGTGAAGCTCTACTCACCAAGGTGCCCCTGGGAGTGACAAGAAATAATGGCCACAAGCTAGCAGAGAGCAGATTTAGACTGGACATTAGGAAGAACTTCGCAGTTAAAGTAGCCAAGGTCTGGCATGGGCTCCCAAGGGAGGTGGTGCTCTCCCCTACCCTGGGGGTCTTCAAGAGGAGGTTAAATAGGCATCTAGCTGGGGTCATCTAAACACAGCACTCTTTCTTGCCTATGCATGGGTCGGACTTGATGATCTATTGAGGTCCCTTCCAATCCTAACATCTGTGAATCTATGAGAGGCTACTCATGACCACTAGGTGTCAATCTTGCTGTACAGAGGTGCCAGGAGATGCCTCTGAGGGATCTCAGGCAGCCTCCAGGGAACTATGTAAACAAGGGTTTCCCCTTCTGTACCATCTCACTGCTGATTCGCTCCATGTTGCACAGTTTCTGAATTGGCCCTTTCTGAAACAAGCTCCTTTTCTTACCAACTTTTTGTCCTTGGTTTCTTGAACCAAAGACATCAGGGGGCGGGAGGTCTTGGGACTAGGGCCCTGGTGCGCTACTCAGGTGGTCGGCATTCAGTTCTCTTGCCTGTGAATTGGGGATCTCAGCAAGACTCCTTCTTCCCTTCCTCTGTCTTGCTGGTTTGGAACGTGAAGTCTCCAGGCAGGGAGCATCTCTCACTGAGTTTGCCTGGTGCTGAGAGGCCCTGGCTCGAAGTGGGGCCTTCTGGGTTTCATGCAATACAAACTGATCTCTGCCAGCTGTTCTTTAGGGAATCCTGATATATTCTGGGGGCTTGGGGCAGACCCTGCTGAGTCCTGTCTTTATCACCAGCAGGAACAGTAGAAAGGGCAGGAGAGGTAAATTCTGTCCTCAACAAATTGAGTTTTAGTCCCCCCTCTCATGGGTTTCACAGTTTGATCAACTATTCCTGGCTGCTCTCTATTTTCCTACCTATCCCTGTCAGCCCAGTCCTGTGACTGTAGCCAGCCTTCCTGTATGGATCTAGAGAGCTGCTGCCTGCTCCTCGAAAACTTTTTTGAGTCTTCTTTCTTCTGCTGGGCCCAAGGACACTGGCTGCATATGATGTTCAGGGAAGCAGGAAGAAAGGGAGACTTAACTGCATAAATGATTGCATATTTTCAGAAAACAAGTGTGTACAAATTTGTATATGCCCAAAAGAGGCCCTTGCCCTTGCCTTCCTCCTCTCCAGTGCTCTTCCAAATTGGGGCCATCTTCTTGCATGCCACAGTTCAGCACCCAGCATTTTTGAAGCTTTATCTGCATCAGGCCCTGCGCCCACGACAATGCCATGAACATGGGACACTGGGGACAGTGTTAAGAAGAGGTGTCTTGAGCATGACACACCAAACCCTGTTCCATGTCACCTGGATCATGGAAGAGAAGTGTCTCTCAAAAGCTCTATGTTGCACAATGTAGGCCATGCTACAATGCCAGGAGTTAGGGCCCCAGTGTAACCTTGGTGCCCCACCTGTGAAGCAGTGTGCGTTAGGCCAGAGTTAATCATGGACAAAGATTTAACAGGGTGAGGGGACATGCACATTGGTAGTCTACACCCAGCACCTCTTTTCCCATAACAATCAAGCAGGAAGAATGGGATGTTTAACCCGCGGTATGACTGGGAGTTTACAGGAAAACACTTCCCCTCCCAGCGCTGTGCACCGGGCTCTGCTCTGCCGGCTCTCGGAGCGGTGGAAGCAGAAGGAACAAACACACGTCCCGACAGGGCGATGCACCAGCAGCAGCCAGTGAGAGGGGCAGATTTGCATGAAGGGGCCGGTCTCAGCTCTATGGGTTTAAGGGAGACTCAGACGGTGCCAGGCAAGAAACTATTTGCCTCAAGAAGTCGAATTCATCAGGATTTGTTACCATGGCCTGTGCCCTGCTCCTCCTGGTGTCGATCTCATTCTGTTCAGGTGAGCAGAAGGGTTCAGGCTGTGACTGTCATGGGGATAGTTGCTTTCCCATTAGCGCAGTCAATGAATGGTTAATAATGGGTTTGTGATGTTGATTTCAGGGGTCTGGTCACAGCCTGTGGTGACTCAGGAGCCTGCGGTGTCCGTGTCCCCAGGAGGGACTGTCACTCTGTCCTGCAGCATGAGCACTGGAGCCATCACCACCAACAACTACCCTGGCTGGTACCAGCAGAAACCTGGCTCTCCCCCTCAGCAGCTTATATACAGCACCAGCAGCAGGCCCTCGGGGATCCCCACCCGGTTCTCGGGGTCCATACCTGGTCAAAATGCAGCCTTGACCATCCCAGAGGCTCAAGCTGAGGATGAGGCTGACTACTACTGTATATTGTGGTACAGCAGTGAGTGGTGCACAGTGATAGAGCCCCATGGGGAACTGAGACATAAACCTTCCTCTCTGCAGATCAGCTCAGACAGCCCTTGAAGACCAGATGTGTGTTTTAAATGCTCTGTAAATTTTGTTTGCCAAGCAGAGTATTTCATGGTCCCATTTTCTTATGGTTTTAACTCTGTGGATTCCCATTTCTGCCTGGGTTTATCTGGTGAATCATGGGCGTACCTAACAGTACGAGCACCATGTGGCAGCCCACACACCCCTGAAAGGGTCTCCAGGCCCCCAAGGGGACCACAGCCACCTAGCAGAGAATCACTGGCCTGGGCTGTCAGGCTATGCCACTTACTGCAATGTCCAAGCAGGCCTGGATGTTGCAGGGCCTGGCCAGGAGACTGACCAGTAGGGCTGTGCTAAAATTCGTTGGGTGTTTCATTTCGACACTGTTTTGACTCCTTTCGAGTTTGAAATGCTGAAATTGAAATGAAATGAAAGGCTTTGAAACAGCCTAGAAACGAAACAAAGACACTCAAAATGTTTCTAAAGGTTTGAAACATTTCGTGTTTCGAAGCTTTGGTTGCTTTCAGGGAATGAGAAAGTAAGGAGAGGAAGGGGGAAAAGTGGGGAAGGACTGCTCTGATACTGACTGTAGCTGGGCAGTGACTGTCATCCTTCCCTGAGGTCCCTTCCAACCCCAGGGCTCTGGGGCAGGGACAGAAAAACAGCTGCACCTTAACACATGCACAGTCACACACCCTAAGTTTTGCTTGTTAGAAGCTTGAGGTGCCATTTCCCAGAAACACCTGCATCTATCTCCTTGACACTTCACAGACTTCATGGCCTCAGAAGCGGCTTCCATCTCTGCAAGTTTCATCTGAATCAGACAAGAAATGACCAAGTTATAGGCTGTGCTTCCCCATTATAGCCTATAGGTGAAACCTCCAAACAGCGAAGCAGGCTCGATGAAACGAAACAAAACACTGTCCCGTTGAAACGGAAGTTGAAAGGAAACAGTGCTGTTTCACACAGCCCTACTGACCAGCGCTGTGCTCCCTGCTTCTCAGTCCAGGCCAGCTCCAGTATTCAGCCTGCTCCAGCACTGCCCAGGGCCTCCCCCAGCCTCCCCTCCATGATCTCTGTCTGGGGCTGGGCTGTGACCCACTTGCTCACTGTTGAGGTTTTGCTTCTTTAGGGGCCAGGTCTCCCTGCCTCACTCCACACGGTGCGGAGACCTGAGGGGCTGTGCACACCGGCAGGCTGCTGGGCTGGCAGGCAGGGAGCAGGCAGCCTGTGCAGATCCTTTCCCCGGTCTGGGCAGGGAAGAAGCAGCAGCTGCACAGCGGGCAGTGGAGCAGCACTGTTCTCTTCTCATGAGAGGTGAGCAGGTAGGGGCTTTTTGTCCCTCCTCCACATGGGTCTGGTACTCAGGCAGTTTGCAGGGACCAGTCTAATGGGAATGTACCTGCAGGTGGGGTCTGGCTGGAGCCTTCTCACCTGGATCTTGGCACTGCATGTGGCACACCCTGCACGGTCACCCCCATGTCAATCCTCCCTGCCTGGTGTCATGCCAGGGTTGTGCCCAGGGCATCCAGAGCCCAACATGGCCAACACATGGGGTAGCATAACACAGAGCAGTAGCACTTACACCTGGTGTAATGAATTGCAGAGGCTGGGCAGCCAGAGGCAGACACGCCAATGTGTTTGCTTGATACCTGGAATCCAATGGCATTCCCATTAGCAACCGGTCATGCTTCGAGTAGCTGTGTCAGTCTGGGACGCCTGTGCTTGGCCAGAAGTCTGAAGAATACGTGTGTCTTCCCCTTCTCCAATTTCATTCCACTTCAGGATTGACTTGTGCCTGGGAATTTTAAGTTGACCCCCCCCCCCCCTTTTGTTTTAATTTACCTTCTCTACAACATACCCTGCATGCCCTGAACAGGAAGGCAGTTTTCATGATGGTGCCATTCTCCAGCCAGGCCTGTTTGCCTAAAGAAGCTGAGTTGGTCTGGATTCCTGCTGTGGCCTGGGCCTGGTTTCTGCTCACTCTGTTCAGATGCTGCTCAGGTGAGCAAGGAGGGTTCATGCTGTGGCTGTCCCGGGGGAGCTTACTTTCCAGGGGTGGAAATAAACAGTTAACTATGTGTGTGCAATCTTGATTTCAGGGGTCATGTCACAGCCTGTGATACCTCAGGAGCCATCAGTGTCAGTGTCCCCAGGAGGGACCATCACTCTGTCCTGCAGCCTAAGCACCGGAGTCGTCAGCAGCAGCAACCAGCCCTCCTGGCACCAGCAGAAACCGGGATCCACCCCCTTGGCAAATTGTATACACCACCAATAGCAGGCCTTCTGATATCTCCACCCAGTTCTCAGGGTCCCTTTCTGCTCATGAGACCACCTTAACCATTACTGGGGTCCAAGCGGAGGATGAGGCCAACGACTGCTGTGCTTTGTATTAGGGCTGTGCGAAATGGCACCGTTCTGTTTCGCCTTCAGTTTCGACGGTTTGATGGAGCAGCGTCCCGTTTCGAGTTTCGTTTCGAGTCGAAACAGCTGTTCCGTCGCGTTGCGTTGGAACAGAAAGGCTGTTTCAATTTTCGCTGGGGATGGGGCGTCAGCTCAGCTGGGCTGACTTCCCATCCCTAGCCTGTGGTCAAAACATTTCGACTAGCCTCGTTTTGTTTCGAGGCTATTTTGAAGGCCTTTGTTTTGTTCTGATTTTGCTGTTTCAACTTCAAAATTGGTTGAAACAGTATCAAAACAAAATGGCTGGTGACATTTCACAGAGCCCTACTGGGTATGTACCAAGGTAGCCAGAGGCCCTCAGCTTCCAAGCAGAGTTTCTGAAGCAGTTGAGGAATCTGCCGCCATGGCCATGATAACCGTCAGTGGAGTCCAAGCCAAAAATAAATCTGATTATTAATATTGTGCATCACATGACAGCTGCAGTCTCAAGGCCACAAGGGCTATAGAAACAAGGAGAACCAAGTCCAAAACCTCCTTTAGCTGCTCAGGCTCATTTCTCTTGTATTCAGAGTGTCTTCTTGTTGCCCAGCAATGAATTGAATTGATGCTTCCTAGTCTCTTCTCTCACTATCTCAGATATGAGGGTACATGAGAAGACATCTCCTGTCTATGCTGATAAGGCTGTGGCTGCCTCTGGAGAGCTGGCCAGTGGGGACTCCCCAGGGTCCTGGGGTGGCAAGGCTGGCATCTCACCTTTCTCTACTAGATCAGCCAGGACTTCTCATCATGTTTAAGGAAATGGGATAGTTGTGTGTGTGTGTGTGTGTGTGTGTGTGTGTGTGTGTGTGTGTGTGTTTATAGGTTTGTGTCCCACAGCAGTTCTTGACAAGAGATGTAGGAAATCAGTCCTGTCCAGCATTTGCAGCTGTCCCATGGGTGACACCCCCAGTGCTGTTGTCCTGCGGCTCCTGGGATCTGGGGAAGAGGAAAAAAGGGAGGCCAAAAGGGAGGATGCTAAAGAGAGATGCTGGAGGGAGGGGAAGGGGAGAGCAGGACACTGATGTGCTGCAATGGGAGTGTTGGATGAGGACATGGCTGCCCATCTGCTGACTGCACACAGCTGGGGGCTTGGACCTTGCCTCCTCTGCCCTGACGTTTGCATCCTCTCAAGGGAACACTGTCTGTAGAGTCCGATGCAAGATGTAAGGGCTCCTTGCAGTTGATAGCCAGGACTCAAGGGCCCATCTCAAGCCCTTCACTCCATAGTCTAGCTACACAGCCCAGTGGATCCAGGGGGCCATAATCAATACCCACGTGCACATTCCATTTGTAACAAGGCAATTCTGCTCTTCTTCCCATACCATTTCCATTGCACGTTTGGCTTTTGACTGAAAAAAACTCAGTGTAGAGTGGGAAACTGAGTAGAAAATAGATGAGCTGTCAGGAAACACACTGTGAAATGCTCTCCCCGCATGGGCTTTGTCCTGCGGCAGTTTTCCTTGGCAGTCAGGCGGGCTTTGACCAGCTGTGAATGAGTTGCATGTCCCCGTCCCTGCTGCATTTCCTTTGAACCAGGACCATAAAGAAAGGCAGGTTGTCTCTGCTCGGTGCTGGCTGCACAACACCAGAGTGCACAGCCCTCGGTGTCCCAGGCAGTGTACCAGCAGACCTTTCTCGTGGCCACAAGGTGTCAATCTTACCCCACAGATCTGACATGAGTTGACTCTGAGGGACAGGAGCTTGGGCTGGGGGGATGGGCGAGGGCTGGTGCTGGCGTTTCCCCTTCTGCAAAGTCTAACTGAGGACTCGCTCCATGTCACACAGTTTCGGGAATGGCTCGTTCTGAAGCAGGGTCCTTTTCCCGCTGTACTTCTGTCTGGTGGCCTTTGCCTTTGTCTGGGACCTGTCTGAGGGGAAGGTCCTGCAGGAGATTTCGACACGAAGGATTCACAGGACTGCCCTGCTCCTTCCCACCCAACTGCCCAGGCTGGTCTGCATCTCAGACACTGCTTTTAGTCCTGGATCGAGAGGGATGAGATGCTTTTGGGACTGAGGATCTAGTTTGTGCCTCAAGAGATCCCTGTTCAGGCCTCTGCTCTGCCATGGACACACAGTTTCCAGAGGAAACCCATGTCCCCTCTTTGTGCCCTGCCTAGATAATGGGGCTAGCAGCATGACTGCTTCTTGCCTTTCCTCTGTCTTGTCTGTTTGAAACAGAAAGTCTTCAGACCAGGGAGCAGCTCCCTCTGGGCTTGTGCAGCGCTGAGCGGCCGTGGTCCTCGGTGGAGCCGCCTTGCTTTCTCCATCAGCAGGGGCATTACAAAGGACTCAAGAGGATGGAGCAAATAGACAGGAGAATACCAGCCCAAATGATAGGGTTTCCTCTAAGTAAAGGAAACTTTGATTCTTATCAGGTTGCCTTTCACCCTCCCTGTCAGGGCCTTCACAGCCTGAACGACTCCCCCTGTCTGCTCTTGCCTTTCTCCTGCGTTCCCCATCAGCACGGTCCCATGGCTGTTACCAGCCTCCCTGCACTAATCCGGAAAGCTGGGGCTGCTCATTAGAACCTGTGCATTGTATTTGTCCTCGCCTCCAGCCTCAGCCCTTCCTGTAGCCTGTTCTCTTCCAGGCAGGGGCCATGTCCACGTATGTCTGTGTGCAGCACCCAGCACTGCTGGGCTTTTATCTGGGTAAGGGCCTATGTACATTGCCATGCCAGGAACATGGGATCCTTGGGACAGTGCTAAAAAGAGGTGTCCTGAACAGAGATCCCAAACCCTGTTAGCATCAATTGGATCATGGAAGAAAAGTGTCTCGCAGAAGGTCTGTGTAACAGTGTGCAGTCCATGCTCCCATGCCAGGAGTTAGGACACCAATGTCAGCTTGTTGTCCCACCCATGAAGCAGTGTGCTTTAGCTGGGGCAGAGCAGAGACCAGAGTTTATCATGGAGCTGGAGAAATTACAATTTAGGACACCTGAACATAATGAGGAGGTTGTACACATTTGTAATCATATCCCTCGCACCTGTAGTCTTTCCCCATGATGATCAAGCAGGAAAAGTGTAAAGTTTAACCACTGGTATGCATGGGAGTTTGCAGTAAAGCACTTCCCTGCCAGTGCTGTGCACTGGGCTCTGCTCTGCCAGCTCTTGGAGCGGTGGAAGCAGAAGGAATAAACAGACAAGGTTCTTTGGGTAAAACCGATATCTTTTATTAGATCAACTCAGATAGTTGGAGAAATTCTTCTTTGCAAGCAGCAGTCAGTAACAGGGGGCAGATTTGCATGAAGGGGCCATTCTCAGCTCTGGGGCTTTAAGAGAGACTCCGTGGGTCCCAGCAAGGGACTCACTTGCCTCAGGAAGTCAAACACTTCAGGATCCATCACCATGGCCTGTGCCCTGCTCCTCCTGGCGCTGATGACGTGCTGTTCAGGTCAGCAGAAGGGTTCAGGCTGTGACTGTCATGGGGCAGTTGCTTTCCTGCCAGTGCGGTCAATGAGTGGTTAATAATGGGTTTGTGATGTTGATTTTAGGGGTCTGGTCACAGCCTGTGGTGACTCAGGAGCCTGCGGTGTCCGTGTCCCCAGGAGGGACTGTCACTCTGTCCTGCAGCCTGAGCACCGGAGCCATCACCAGCAGCAACCATCCTGGCTGGTACCAGCAGAAACCTGGCTCTCCCCCCCGGTTGCTTATATATGACACCATGACCAGGCCCTCGGGGCTCCCCACCCGGTTCTCGGGGTCCATCTCTGGTCAGAAGGCCGCTTTAACCATCACAAGGGTCCAAGCCGAGGATGAGGCCGACTACTACTGTGCTGTGTATGTTGGCAGTGCTCCATGGGACACGGTGATAGAGCCTGATGAGGAACTGAGACATAAACCTCCCTCTCCTCCTCTCCACCTCTTCCCTACCACGAATTCCCTGCTCAGGCTGCAGGGTGGTTTTGCTATTTCCTTTTTCATTAAAAAGATTTTCATAGACCTTCCCTGGTCTCTGTCTCCACTGCAAATGTCCTGCAGGTCAGCTCAGACAGAGCCCTGCAGACCATACTGCATTTTAAATGCCCTTTGAACTTCATTTGCCAATCACAATATTTCATGGTCATTGTGGACCAATCACTGACGTTGACACGTGTGACAGCAGCAGCCAGAATCAGAACTGATGTCCATTGAAGTGGAAACTGGGCACCCTATACTCCCCCTGGTGCTGGCAGCTTGGGATTGCCTGACTGATTTAACCAGGATGGCCAGGGTTGTGTCCATACTGAATTCATCTGAGAAAAAAAAGCATTGTTGCCTCTGGCATTTTCAAAAAGAAGATACTTTGGCCTTTCATCACATGTTACATCTTCATGTTGAGGAATGCACCACCTCTTCCACCACAGTATGTCATTGTTTGAGACACTGGTTCAGATCCTGATGTCAGATGAACTGAAGTAAATGCAGGACAGTTCCCTAGATGTCATGTTTCCGCTTGTGCTGTAAGGGACTACTGAAGCGGGTTCATGGAAAACACAAGCATGTGGAGATGTAGGGTTCTGGTACAAACTGTAGGATAGATCCAGGAATCAGGAATCGTAACTGTTCCTGAGGCTGGGTAGTGGGCTGAGCTGTTGCTTGTTAAGCTCTGACAGTCCAGTTTCCAATCAGGGGGAACCTGTCGAGCAGCTGCCTTCTGTCCGGGCACTCCCGTGGGTGCCCGGGGATAGAGCTCTGCAGGGATGCCCTACAGCCCTGGCCTGGCATGGGTTGGTGGGTGGCCTTGGTCCAAATGTCGAGCCTTCTGCTGGGGGTGTGGTGGGTGGAGACATTGGACATCTCTGATACATAGTGGGACAGGGGTGTAACCAAGCAGTCCCCCACAAAAGAGTGCCAGGAGAAGCCATGCTCCCTGACACAACCACAAAGGTTTCAAACCACAGACAGACGAGCATGTTGGTCTAGCAGCGGTGTGCTAGGCTCTGTACCCTTACTACCCAGATCCAGAGCAGATTCTCATTTAGATCTTGCAACTCTGACTTGCTAGGATGCCCCAGCTCCCAATCCTTACAGCCTGTGGGAGGTGACTGGTAACATCAGGATCTTGCACAGCTGCCTCAAATGCAAAGTCATTTCATGGACATCAGTGAGGTTTTGTGGTGGAATAAATGAGATCAGAATGAAGCCATGAGGCACTGGACAAAAGATACAGTGCCTGTGTTTGTACAGCCTCCAAATCCCATGCCACTGACTAAATGCTCCAGGTTCATGTGGTGAGGCGAGGAGCAGGTTTTTCCTTTGCACATCAGCAAACTCTTCTGCCACTATTTGCCCATCACTGCTGAGTGGGGATATACCAAACAGTGGCCTCATTTGCTCCCAGCACAATGAGATGGGAAGTAGCTGCCGTGGCTTCTTGAGTCCCCAGCCCCTAACCAAAGGCCCAGGTGATGAGCACCTGTCCCATCTGAGGACGGTCCCTTGGTGCAGATTGCAGGGCTCTGATGTTGCTGGAATAAAGGAAGGAGCAGCCCCCAGAGCCGGGTGTGAGGTGCCCAGGGATGATCCCTTGGAAGCCTTCCCTGCTTCACCGTGTTGGTTGGGAATGGGGTTTGTCTGACAGCCCAGTAGTGCTGCTATGTGCTGTTCATGCAATTCCCCACCTCGCAGAATAGCTCATTTCAGGCCCTGAGATGTGATAATGCATTCTGTAATAAGCACCTGAATGTGGCCTCGCCGCATCCTGCTAGAGGGATTTTGCAGCTCTGCCTATGCTGGCATTGTTGAGTCGAAACATCTTCAACCCTCTCTCGTTAGACAAAGGCTGTTTTTTTTGCACCTCTTCTTATGGGGGAGAGGGTGGCTGGGAAGAGAGCAGCAGCCAGTAAACAGGAGGCAGATTTGCATGAAGGGGCTGTTTTCTGCACTGGGGTTTTAAAGGGATTTGGAGGGTCCCAGACACAGACTTGCTTGCCGCTGGAAGCAGAGCTGGTTTGGATTCCCACCATGGCCCTGGCTCCGCTCCTCCTTGTCCTTTGCATTTACTTCTCAGGTATTTAGAAACCTTTCAGACCTGTCTCTGAGATGATTTCCTCCACGGTCACTCTCCTCTCTTACTCCCCTTCCAGCTCCTCTCACTCCTCTCGCTCTGTCCTGTTTTGGTCCCAGGTGCTGGTGCCCAGTTCGTGCTGACTCAGCCGCCCTCGGTGTCAGCGTCTCCCGGAGGAACAGCTACCATCACCTGTGCCAGGAGCAGCGGCAGCATCAGTGACTACTATATATCCTGGTACCAGCAGAAGCCTGGCAGGGCTCCGGTGATGGTTATATATGAGGATACTGAAAGGCCCTCGGGGATCCCCAGCCGATTCTCAGGGTCCATTGATGAATCTGCCAACACGGCCATGTTAACCATCAGTGGAGTGCAGCCGGACGATGAGGCTGATTATTACTGTTTCTCGTATGACAGCAGCAGCAGCAATCCCACAGTGCTACAGACACAAGGAGAACTGAGACAAAAACCTCCCTCAGGTTTACAGAGTCTAGATTCTCAATTCCTAGTGGGCCCTGCTGCCAGGTGGGAGCAGTTCCTCAGTGTCTGAAAGTGTTCCCTTGCCTCCTCACCTGGCCATGGCACTTCTGGAGCTGAGCTGTTCCTCAGGTCCAGAAGAGGGGTGGATCCCAGGACAGTCAATCCGGCAAGTTTATACCACAAGTGGGTTAGCTAACAAAGACTTGCTTATAGAGCCCATTATACAGAATTAAGACACCCAACTATTTATCACACCAGCAAGAACAATAGATACCAAACAGGCAACATAACTATACTAGATATTAGATGCAGCCTATGTGGGTTCCAACCACTTGGTCCCTCAAATGGGATAGAGTCTCCTCCCCCTAGGGCCACTCCCCCCAAGGTCCCTTGCCTGGGGGTATCTCCCCTGCAGGACCTGGGATCCCGGTAACTCATAGTCCTTCCTCTGGGTGCTGTCAATCAGGCCTCTGGGTCCCCACACCACCTCAGGTCTACTGGAGCCATTGGCTTCAAGTCGAGGGTTCTTCCCTTGGGGCCAGTGCCCCACGTTGGGCACCCAGGGAGCTCCTATGGCGGCTGAGCCCTCACTGGCTCCAGTTCCCCAGCCTCATGGCAAGGGTCTTTCCCTTTCTCAGGCCCTGCTCTGGGCACCAGGGGTCTTTTAGTTTAATGCTGAGCCACATTGTGGGGCTCTGGTGGCCTAGAGCTAACTTGAGCAGCCTCAAGCTGCTCCCAGGGCTGACTCTCCGTGTGCCAACTTGCACACCGTGTGAGGTCTGGGCAGCCTCAAGCTGCTCCCAGGGCCGGCTCTCCATGTGCCGACCTGCGCGCTGTCAAGGCTCAGGCAGGGTCCAGATGATGGTCTTCTCTAGAGCCCCTCTCTCCTCACCATCCCTCACTGCATCTGCCCAGCGTGCTCGGCACAATGGGCTTTTATCTACACTGGAGACCCCATCCCTGAAGTCTGCCGGACCTGCAAGCAGAGTCTTCAATCAGGTCCAGGGGCTCCTCGTATCCTCCCCACCTCTGAGCAGGGGCGGGGCAAGCCCCTCCTAGCTGTTACCTGATTGGTGGAAGCGTCTTTCTCCAAGCCAGGCTTGCCATGCAAAAGCAGCCAGCCCACCACATGAACTGCCACTCCCCTGTCATTCCTGTTAGGGGCTCAAATACTGAGGTTAATTTGAAGGCAGTTCTCTGTCCTCATAATGCTGTGGAGGCTTTTAAAGAACAGCCCTGTAGGGATGCCCTGGACTGGCATGGGATCGATGCAGGGAGATAAGAGCACAGAGGATTGAGGAGAGTGGTTCTGGCGAAAGGAGCATCCAGTCTTTTCCCAGTCCCTGCTGCCAGATGTGAGCCTATCCAAAGGGGTCTGCGTGTGCATCCACTACTCTCTCTGGCCACATCACCAATAGAGCTGAGCAGTGACCCCAGGTACTGGCTGACTCCAGCCTTGAGCACTCCAAGGAAGTATCCTGCATCTCTTGTGCCTGGCACCTATGCAGCTGCAGGCATGAGGAAGCTGCCCCTGCACCCTCCCCATGTACTGCATTGCTCCTAGCACTGCCAGGGCTTTCAGTCACATGTGTGGAACTGGGATGAGTTTGGATTTGCCACTTCAGTTTAGCTGGTGTGTGCAGAGAAGGGAAGGGAGTCAAAAGATTGTGTGTTCTTCTGGTAGGGTTTCTGGAGAGTCCTGCTGGTGTGAATTCCCAAACTGGAGACACCCATGCAGGAAGGTGTGAGGGTGGTAACTGATGCTGGACATGCACGCCTTTCACTGCAGGCTGTTTCACTGGCACTGGAGCCATTCATAGTGATGAAGCCATGAGGGTCAGTTTGAAATGAAGAGTGGTTGCTCCTCAAGGGAGTGATCCTCAATGCACAAGCTAATTCTATTCTATCTTGGAGGAAAGGCAGCAAGAGGGCACAGCAGCCCCCCTGGCTCTGCAGGGATCTAGCAGACCTCCTGCGGCTACAAAGAAAGACCTACAAAGGATGGAGGATGGGATTCACCTCCAAGGAAGAATATTCTGCAGTGGTCCAGTCCTGCAGGGAGCAAAACAGGAAAGCCAAGGCTGCAACTGAATTCCAACTAGCTTCGAGTATCAAGGACAGTAAAAAGTCCTTTTTCAGATATGTGGGGAGCTGGAGGAAAAGCAAGGGCAACATTGGACCCCTGCTGAACCAGATGGGAACTGACAACTGATGCCCAGGAAAAAGCCAACCTTTTTAAACGGGTACTTTGCATCAGTCTTTCATCAGTCCCATGGGATGCCCATGCCCACTATGGGGCAGGGAGGTCCAGGTAAGGGAGATTCCCTGCCCTCCATCAATGCTGACCTCGTGAAAGAACACCTTGAGAGGCTGCACACCTTGAAGTCAGCTGGCCGTGACAATCTGCACCCCAGATTGCCCCAGCTCCACCAAGGAGCTGGTGGGCATCATAGCCCAGCCCCTGGCATGGATCTTTGGGAACTCCTGGTGCTCTGGTGAAGTGCCTGAAGACTGGAAGAGGGCCAATGTGGTGCCTATCTTTAAGAAAGGGAGGAAAGTGGATCCGGCAAACTATAGGCCCATCAGCCTGACCTCTATCCCGGGGAAGGTCTTAGAAAAGTTTATTAAAGAGGTCATCCTTAATGGACTGGCCAGCGCCAACATCCTGAGGGATAGCCAGCACAGGTTTGTTGTGGGTAGGTCTTGCTTGACCAATTTCATTTCCTTCTATGACCAGGTGACCTATCACCTGGACAAAGGAGAGGAGATTGACATCATATATCTTGACTTCAAAAAAGCCTTCGATCTGGTATCCCATGATCACCTCTTGCCAAAACTGGCCATTTGTGGCCTTGGGTCCACCACAATCTGCTGGCTGGGAAATTGGCTCCATGGTCGACCCCAGAGGGTGGTAATTGACGGAAGTCAAATGTCATGGTGCCCTGTGACCAGTGGGGTCCCCCAAGGCTCTGCTCTTGGACCCATATTGTTCAACATCTTCATTAATGATGTGGACATTGGAGTCAGAAGTGGACTGGCCGAGTTCACTGATGACACCAAACTTTGGGGCAAAGCATCCACACCTGAGGACAGAAGGGCGATCCCGGCTGACCTCGACAGGCTCAGCAAATGCGTGGATGAGAACCTGATGGTGTTTAACACTGAAAAATGCAAGGTTCTCCATCTTGGGAGGAAAAACCTGCAGCATCTTTATAGGCTCAGCAGTGCTACACTGGCTAGCACTGCGGAAGAAAGAGACTTGGGGGTCATCATTGACCACAAGATGAACATGACTCTGCAGTGCGATGCTGCGGCTAGTAAAGTGACCAAAACACTGGCTTGCATCCATAGATGCTTCTCAAGCAAATCCCGGGATGTCATTCTCCCCTTGTACTCGGCCTTGGTGAGGCTGCAGCTGGAGTACTGCGTCCAGTTTTGGGCCCCACAATTCAAAGAGGATGTGGAGAAGCTTGAGAGAGTCCAGAGAAGAGCCACGCGTATGATAAGAAGTCAGGAAAACAGATCTTACAACAACAGGCTGAGAGCTATGGGGCTCTTTAGCCTGGAAATGCACAGGCTCAGGGGTGACCTAGTGGCCACCTATAAGTTTATCAGGGGTGAGCACCAGTATCTTGGGGAACATTTGTTCACCAGAGCGCCCCAAGCGATGACAAGGTTGAACAGTTATAAACTCCTGCAAGACCATTTCAGGCTGGATATAAGGAAGAATTTATTTACTGTCTGAGCCCCCAAGATCTGGAATAGCCTGCCATTGGAGGTGGTTGAAGCACCTACATTGAAGAGATTCAAGAAAAAAATGGATGCTTATCTTGCTGGGGTCCCATGACCCCAGCTCACTTCCTGCCTTTCGGCGGAGCGCTGGACTCGATGATCTTCCGAGGTCCCTTCCAGCCCTAATATCTATGAAATCTATGAAATATTCCTTATGGGGTGACACATGATGAGAAGAGCTTTGTTTGCAGACCAGTGCAGAGGGAGCAGGAACACCCCTAAGGAAAGCCACTGGAGTTATTTCCCTGAGAGATTACAACTGCCTTGGCTCCCAGCCTGGATTGGCTGCCAGCAAGGAGGGGAGGAGAACTGAGCTGCTGAGAGCTTACTTGGAAATGAAATCATGGGAAGGGAGCGCTCAAGGCTTGAGTGAGGGGCCTTGTCCTGGGGAACGGGGACCATCTGCCAGGGCAGCAACAAAACAGCAAGCTCAGCTACAGAGATAGCAGTGGCATGAGCAGGTTGTCCCACATCTCACGCTGAAGAAGTTCATTACTGCTCTGTGTCCATAATTCTCTGCTAATGCTGATGTCAAGAGATGTGCAGGCCTAGACAGGGGAGTGGGAGAGAGATAGCCCCACAAAGAGCTCTCTGGTAACAAATGGTTTAAGAGTACTCTTCTTTAACAGGGAGTAGGAGATGAAGGCTGCAAATGTATTAGTGGCCACTTGTTGCTCTCCTTACTCATGTCTTCAGGCCATTTGGCTAAGTTCAGACAGTCAAAAAGCTTGAGGCTGAATCAATTCAATCTTCACAGGTTAGCCTACGCTGCATAGATTGAACCAATAAGCAAGTGAACAGGCATTCACATTTGATTCTAGAAATGCAACCACATACCTGCAGCGGCCTAGGCCAGAAGCCAAAGGGGGCTGTAGAGCACGCCTCCCTGCTCAGCTGGAGCAGCCAGTCTGGGAAAAGGCTAGCCCACCCACCCTGTGAGGTGGAGGGGCTTACAGGGGAGGTGCAAAGCATCTGGGGCAGACATTCAATAAACCAATTTAACCTAAATCAGTTATATCTGGTACTTCATCCAGGTTTATTTTACACACACACACACACACACACACACACACACACACACACACACACACACACACACACACACACACACTCAAGCATGCATGTATACATGCACACCATGGAGTGCTCTGACAGGATAGTCTGGAAACATATAATGGAGGATCCAGCAAACCATTTTTGTTGTACACCCAGAGAACTCATCTAAAGCCATGCAATTCTGCTCCTTTTCCTATATGCTTTCTGTGTTTATTTGGCTTTTGCATGACAATAAATACAACTGTAGCATGAGAAATTAAGTAGAGAAATCCCTGTGCTGTTGGAAATGGAGTGAGAATTGTTATTCTCTCATGGGCTTTGTCCCAGGACAAGAAGACGACTCAGCTTTCCTGGGTAAAGGAGGGGCTGTGACCAGCAACTAATTGGTTACATGCAGCCTGTTCCTGGTGTTTCCCTTGGCGACTCTCGACAATAAAGCAGGGCAAATGATCTCTGCTTATGTTTGCAGAGCTCCCCCGCTCTGTTTCCTAGATGATGTGTGAGGAGAGAGTTCTCATGACCACTGGATGTCAATCTTGCCGTACAGATCTGCAGCGATGTGGGTATGAATGGCACGTGCCCCCGGCAGCTGGCGGGGCAGGGCAGTGCTAGCAGCAGCAGGAGCATGGCAGCAGTAAGTGGGGAGATCCCCCAGATGCAGCTGGCAGTGTGGGCGGTGGGCAGGGGGGTGGCGAGGGTGCACCCCCTACGCAACACCAATGGATTAGGGTGAATGCCAGCTGGCCTTAGGGGAAATGGGCAATGAAGTTTTCCACTTCTGTATGGCCTAACTGTTGATTTGCTCCATGTTGCACAGTTTCTGAATTGGCCCTTTCTAAAACAACGTCCTTTTCCTGCCATCTTTTGTCCTTTGCTCTTGACCAAGGGCGATGAGGGGGACAGAGGTCTTGGGCCTGAGGCCCTGGTGCAGGACACAAACCGTCAGCACTCAGTTCTGTTGACATTAAATTGGGGATGCCTGCAAGGCTCCTTCCTGCCCTTCCACTGTGTTGCTTGCTTGTAATGAGTGTATCCAGTGTTGAGAGGCCCTGGTCCCAGGTGAAGCCTTCTGGGTTCTGCGTAATACAAAGAAATCTCCGTCAGCTGTTGTTTAGGGAACCCAGAGGTCTTCTGGGGCCTTGCAGCAGAACCTGCTTAGTCCTGCTTTTTCCACCACCAGGAAGAGCAGAAAGAGCATGAGAGGATGGAGAAACTAGTCAGAATAATAAGGCAAATGACAATGTCTCTTCTCCAAGGGCAGGCAAAGAGTGGTCTCATCAAATTGCCTTCATGTCCTCCCCATCAAGGCCATCACACCTTGACCTCATCTCTTCTCTGTCTCCCTCTCAATGCAGCTCTGTGACTGCAACCAGCCTCCCTGCAGGGATCCAGAGAGCTGCTGCCTGGTCTTGGGAAGCCTTTCATGAGTTATTTCTACTGCTGGGCCCAAAGACACTGGCTACATAGGGATTTTCAGAGAAGCAGGCAGAAGCCAGAAGAGACCGAAACCGCAAAAATATTTTTTACAGAACAAGTGTATACAAAACTGTCTATGCTCTTCCCCAGCCTTCATCCTCTCCAGGCCTATTAGAGCCTGGGGCCATCCCCTTGCATGCCACAGTCCAGCACCTAGTACCTTGGGGCTTTATTAGGGTCAGGGCCTCTACCCACAGCAATCACGTGAACATTAAAGGCTGAGGACAAAGCTACAAAGAGATGGCCTGAACATAAGAACCCCAACCCTCTTAGAGACTCCTGGGTAATGGAAAAGAAGTGCCCCTCGGCAGATCTGTGTGGCACCGCGTAGGCCATGTTGCAGTGCCATGAGCTAGGACTACGAGTGCCAGCATTATGCCCCACCTATGAAGCAGTGTGTGTTTACCCAGGGCAGAGCAGAGACAGAGTTTGGCATGGAGGTGGAGAAACTACAATTCAGAACATCTTGCTCAGAGTAGGTATAACAGAGTGAGGGGGGCATGTACATAGTAATCATATTCCCCCACACCTGCCCTCTATTCCCATGACAATCAGGCAGGAAGAGTGAAGATTTAAACCCCTGGTATGAATGAGAATTTACAGGAAAGCACTTCCCCTCCCAGCGCTGTGCACTGGGCTCTGCTCTGCCGGCTCTCGGAGCGGTGGAGGCAGAAGCAATAAACACACGTCCCGACAGGGCGATGCACCAGCAGCCGCCAGTGAGAGGGGGCAGATTCACATGAAGGGGCTGTTCTCAGCTCTGGGGCTTTATGAGGGACTCAGAGGGTCTCAGCCAGGGACCCGTTTCCCTCAGGAAGCCGAACTGGTTGGGATTCATCACCATGGTCGGTGCAAGGCTCCTCCTGCTGCTGATTACGTGCAGATGGGTTCGCAATAATATCATGGTGGCAGTTGCTTTCCTGCCTGCGCAGTGAAGGAATATTTAATAATGGTTTCATTATATTGATTTCAGGGGTTTGGTCACAGCCTTGGCAACTCAGGAGCCTGTGATGCTGGTGTCCCCAGGAGGGACTGTCGCTCTGTCCTTCAGCCCGAGCAACGATCACCAGAGCAGCAACTCTAGCTAGTTCCCGCAGAAACCTGGCTCTCCCCCTCGGTTGCTTATATCCAACACCAACAGCAGGCCCTTTACATCTCCACCTGGCTCTCAGGGTCCGTATCTGGTCAGAAGACCGCCTTGACCATCATGGGGGTCCAAACTGAGGATCAGGCCAACTACTACTGTGCTGTGTATGCTGGCAGTGGTTGTGCGTGGTGCTCTTGATAGAGCCTGATGGGGAACTGAGACATAAACCTCCCTCTCCTCCTCTCCACCTCTTCCCTGCTATGAGCTCCCTGCTCAGGCTGCAGGGTGGTTTTGCCACTTCCATTTTCATTAGAAACCCCAGACCATCCCTAGCCTCTGTCTCCAGTGCCCATGTCCTGCAGGTCAGCTCAGACAGAGCCCTGCAGACTACACACACGTTTTAAATGCTCTCTGAACTTAAGCAGACAAGGTTCTTTGGGTAAATCTGGTATCTTTTATTAGACCAACTCAAATAGTTGGAAAAATTCTTCTTTGCAAGTTTTCAGGTAAAAACACCCTTCATCAGGCTGAGGAAGCATCTGCAGTTGGTCTGTGCTCTTCCCAATCACAGTATTTCTTGGTCTTCATGAAGCAAGCCCTAAAGTCGAGCCCAGAATGGTTTTATCACTGTAGATTCCCATTTACCCCTGGCTTCTTCTTGTGAACCCTGTGTGCACACCTAACAGTGCAAGCACTGTGTGGCACCCTGTGGCACCCCTGAAAAAATCTCCCGGCACCCCAGGGATCCACGCCTCCCAGTTGAGAATCACTATCTTGAGCTGTCACGCCGTCCCCCTTACTGCAATCCCCAAGCAGGCCTCTGTGTTGCAGGGCTGGGCCAGGAGCCTGACCAGTGCTGTGCTACCCGTGTGTCAGCCAAGGCCAGCTCCAGTATTCAGCCTGCTCCAGCACTGCCTAGTGCCTCCCCCAGTCTCCCCTCCACACTCTGTGTCTGGGGCTGGGCTGTGACCCACTTCCTTACTGGTGGGGTTTTGCTTCTTTAGGAGCCAGTTCTCCCTGCCTCACTCCACACAGTGCGGAGACCTGAGGGGCCGTGCACACCAGCAGGCTGCTGGGCTGGCAGGCAGGGAGCAGGCAGCCTGTGCAGATCCTTTCCCCGGTCTGGGCAGGGAAGGAGCAGCAGCTGCAGAGAGGCAATGGATCAGCACTCTTCTCCTTGCATGGGGGCTGTGGTGGTGAGAGCGCCTTGTCCCTCCTCCACATGGGACAGGTGCTCAGGGGGTTTGGAGGGACCAGCCATGTGGAAACGCACCTGCCGATGGGGTCAGGCTGGAGACTTCCCACCTGGATCTTGGCACTGCGTGTCACATACCTGGCATGGTCACCCCCCTGTCAGTCTTCCCAGCCCGATGTCATGGCAAGGTTGTGCCAACATGGACAACACATGGGGTAGCATTTCACAGCGCAGTACCACCGACACCTGGTGTAATGAACTTTGGTGGCTGGGCAGCACGGAGGCGGAACATGGCAATATGTTTCCTTGAGACCTGGAATCGAATGTCATTGTCATCAGGAACCGAGTAATGCTCCTAGTAGCTGTGCCAGTCAGGAAGTCTTGTGCTTGGCTAGAGATCTGAAGAATACATGTGTTTTCCCCTTTTCTCCAGTTTCACCCCCCTTCAGGCTTGCCTTGTTCTCAGGATGTTATCATGACCCACCCCCTCTTTTCTTTTAATTTGCCTTCTCTACCACATACTCTGCATCCACAGAGCAGGAAGCAAATTTGCATGCAGGGGTCCTTCTCCAGCTATGGGCATTTAAGAGAGATTTGGAAGGTCCCAGCCAGGCCTGTTTGCCTGAAGAAGCTGAGCTGGTCTGGATTCCCACCATGGCCTGGGCCTGCTTCTCCTCACTCTGCTCACATACTGCTCAGGTGAGCAGGGAGGATTCATGCTGTGACTGTCCAGGAGAAAGTGATTTACAGGGGGGGAAGTGAATGAATGGTCAATAATGGCTGCTTGCAGACATTAAAAAAAGAAAAAAGAAAGCAAGCAAAATGGCACTTTAAACTCTGTGTGCTCCTGCGCTTAGCCCAGCGCATGCCCAGAAGAGGCAGCATGTTAGTTGGACCTGGCTCGCTGAACATCTGTATCAGTCAGGTGCTTTAGTGGGGCTTCTTTGGCACTTTTATCAAACAGCTGATTGACTCAGCCTTAGATAAAAGTGCCAAAAAGACCCAGTGAAGTGCCTGATCTTTACAGAGCTGTGGAGCCAGGTACAAGTAATGTGCTGCTTGTTCTGATAAAGAGCATTACTTCCGAAGAAGTTGCAAGTGCCAAAAGGAATCTGCTCTGAGTACGACTGGGTGCAAGAAGTGTCTTCAGCCTAGAGACAGCTCTGGGGTGTCTCAGTGGCTCTTTTCACACTGAATATGGGCCCTTTGAAGACTGAGGTTCCCTGGGCTGGCAAGAGAGACCCAAACCCCAAACCTGACAGAGATTTTCAGTGTATGGGAGGGGCCAGCCTCCTGGTTACACTAGACAGAGCAGGCAGACGGAGAGACAGGGAGGAAAGAGACATAGCAAGGCAACGGCAGAGCAGGGCCAGCTCCACCTGGTTTCCTCTCTGGAGGCTGTTGGGACTTCTCCATTTCTCAGGGCTCCTTCCTCGTGTACCACTGGGCTGTGTCCGCAAACAGGGCCTTACAGGGCAGTTTCTAGGTGGTAGCAACCTGCTCATATTGTCCATCTTGCTTCATTCAGGTTCCTTTTTGTTCCAAACCACTGGTGCCTTGCAATGCCGTGCACATGTGTCTGTGCACTCAGAGCCCTTCTGCACTGCCCCGATGAGCAGAGGCACGGGGGCAACACTTGCAGACCCTCTGAGTGTGGGAGTGCAGGAGGGAATCCTTCACCCTGGACGTCATGCAGACATGTCCCCTCGCACCAGCCTGAGCTCAGTGAAGTACTGAACAAGCTGAGCTCTTGTACAGATCTGAATAAAGGCTCTGCCTCAAACACTCTTGACTCCATCCTCAGCTTCCCCCTCTACCTGGGGTCCAGGCTGGGGATGAGGTGGGTTATTACTGTGCTGTGTGGCACTCTGCCTCTCCTCACAGGGACACAGTCAAGCGGAGAAGTGCAACATCTCTCTCTTCCCTCCCAGACTGGGCCCCACTGTTAGCACCACTGTCCACCAGACAGTGCTTGGGGATCCTAAAGCACCTAAACATAAAATATGAACACGTTTCCTAAAACAACTCAGTGTCCTTAAATCAAAGTTCATATTAATACAACAAATGTTATCTTAGCGGTTTTTATATGCAGAGAGAGAAAAACACTTAGTACAATAATCTCACCCAATCCCAAATGTTACTTTGCTCAACAGAAAAGCCTGGCCACACAGTTCCTGAAGCAAAGGGTGCGTCGTTGGCTGGGATGGTCCAGACAGTCGTTGAAGGCTGCATTGATGATGATGATGACAACCACGCATATAACTTTCTTGCTGCCCTCTTTTATGCTTTTCTTCAACTTCACTCCTTCAATGACTTTTTGCTTTTGGATTGGTCTCTCTGCAGTCAGCATATCCTGCATATTTTATCCTGTCAGCATATTGCTTTGTTCAACAGACCCATCATGAGCACACCTTGTAATCTGGTCTTTTTCTGGTGTCTTACTTTGGGCATTGTCCATTGGTCTTCCTTATCATCTTTCATTCACATATCCAATCATTTCATCCCCCAATTCAGCTGGTTAGTACCAAGTTCAGTTAATTTGAGCTGGTAACAAAACGATTAGTATGTTGTGTTAGAAAAACTTGTGTTAGAAAGGGAAAGAAACATGATGCAAGCAAACTCAAGGCCATAAGATGCTTGCAAGAGACAAGGCCAGCTGATATTGCAGACATCAGCAAAGTGAAAAATTCAGATGAGCAGGAAGCCATACAGAACTCCAGCAATGATTACGTAAGACTGAATATAAAAGAAAACTTTAAACAAAACCGTTATTCACCACTCTATAAAAAGATGCAACTTTAAAGCATAAAATATGACAAGCTACTCTAACATGACTAGCACCTGCTTGGGTGCAAAGCTCAGTCCCTGGAACAAGACTTATCTTCTTATTTTCCCTGTAAAGGAGCCCAGGAAAATGGACCTTCTTTGCACAAAATAGGTCCTCTTGCCATGGTTGCAAAGTCCAGAGCACCTGCATGCCTGGCTTGGGTGCAATGTGTTTCATGAGATAGCTGAGAAATAATTTGCCCATAATCACAGCCTATTTGACTTTACAGTGGGAAGGACCTGGTCTCTCAGCCCTGGTGCATGAAGCCTTACATGTTTCCAGAAATACATGTTAGAGCCAGCTTCTCACACACACACACACACAATCATTCATGTGTACGTGCACACACAGAGATGCACACCATGGAGCACTCTGGCAAGATAGTCCAGCACCGAGGTTCCCTCTGCGCATGTGCACGGCTGCGCACAATAAAAAATCTTGCTGCACAGTAACTTTTTAATGCTGCATACCCACACCTGGAGAGGAGCTGGGCTGCGGCTTCCTGTAATCTTTGGTCATGGAGCGTGGTGGAGGCACCAGGGCCGGCACAGGACACTTACCGGCAGTAAACTCACTCCTTTGCTCCACTCCTCACTCCTCACCTGGGGCAGGCAGCGGCTCCTCCCCAAGCCGAGGGTGGTGGCAGGGACAGGGACTGAGGCTGGGGCAGAGCCAGGTCTGCACGGGCTCCACTGGCTCCGGGGAACTGCTCTGCTCCCCAGCCCCGATGCCATGTGCCTCCTCACTCCCTGAGGCGAGGAGGGGATGGGGGCTGGGTAGTCCTGAATGCAGATGGGTAAGTGCCCTCCTGCAAATGGCACACAATGGTCTGGGCTCAAGCAAGGAGGCAGGGGTGCTGGTGGGATGCTGAGCTGGTGGGGCGGGACGGTTTGGATTCCGGGCTTGCAGGTCGGGTGCTCTGACATGACCTCAGAAGAGAAGGGGATAAAGCGGCTGAAACCTGATTCTCCTCCCACATGAAGCACTGGTGGAAATCAGGAAGGGGAGCCACTCTGTGCATGGTTAGAGGTGCCAAGCTGAGTGAGCCAAGGGCAGCCAGGCTCTTGTCCCTTGTGTGTAAGTGATTGGTGGGATGCACGGGGTTGTTTCCCTGTTGTTTCCTCCTGTGTTTACATCTTGTAGCCAGAAAGGTCCCATGTCTCCAGCATGTTGGAGTTCGCAGGTATTTTTCCTATATCGAGATCATATCATTCCCTGAAGTCCTGCCCACCCATACTTTCATTTCTGAATGCAAACTTTTGCAACCTCAGACTGAATCCACTCTTTAACAGCCACCATTTGGATGGGTTTGTTATTTGACGTGTGTGGGCTGGTGAGAGATTGCGTATTACGGGATTCCCAACGTTATCCCTATTCTTTTGGGTTTGTTTGTTTTTTTAATTTTAAAAGGTGTAAATTTAACAGAGAAACACACTATGAAGAACTTTGAAATCATTTCAGGAACAGACCGAAGAGGCGCACTCATGGACCAAAGCAGCGCGCTCACAGATCGCTACACCTTAGAGGAAACATCGTCCAGCACCACACACTGGAGGATGCACCGAGCCATCACCAGTGCCCACCTCCAGAACTCAGCAAAAGCCACGATGCAAATCTGCTCCTCTTCCTGTATCATTTCTCTGCATGCTTGGTGTTTGAATGACACTAACTACATCTGTAGCATAGGAAACTGAGTAGAGAAATCCCTGGGCTGTCAGGAAATGGAGTGAGAACTGTTGTTCTCTCGTGGGCTTTGTCCCATGACATCTTTCCTGGGTGAAGGTGGGGCTGTGACCAGGACTGAACTCGTTACATGCAGCCTGTCCCTGCTGCTTCCCTTTGTGACCCTTGATCATAAAGCGAGGCAGACGCTCTCTGACTATGTTTGCAGAGCTTCCCCGCTGTTTCCTAGTTGATCAGTCACTGATGTATCAGGAAAGGTTTCCCATGACCATTAGATGTCAAGCTTGCTGCACAGAGCTCCTGCAAGATGACTGAGTGGCAGGTGGTCTCCAGGGAAATGAGCTAAGGAGGGTTTCCACTTCTGTATGATCTAACTGCCGATTCGCTCCATGTCACAGAGTTTCTGAATTCACTCTTTCTGAAACAACATCCTTTTCCTGCCATCTTTGGGTCTTTGGGTCCTTGACCCAAAGACATGGGAGGAGGCGGTCTTGGGCCTAAGCCCTTGGTGCTGGACTTAAGTAGTCGGCACTCAGTTCTCCTGCCTGTGACTTGGGCATGTCAGCAAGACTGATTCATCCTTTCCTCTGTCTTGCCTGTTTGGAAGGTCAAATCTGCAGAGCAGGCAGTGTCTCACTGAGTTTGCCTGGTGCTGAGAGGCCCTGGCCCCATGCGGAGCCTTCTGGGGATTAGTGCAATCCAGACAGATCTCTGCCAGCCGTTGTTTAGGGAACCTAAAGGGAGGGTTACCATATTTCCAGGTCCAAAAAGGAGGACACCTGTCATGGGGGAGAGAGGGGCAGTGACATGCCAGTGCCCTGCCCTTGACTATTCTCTTGCCCTCAATGACAAGCCACACCGTGTCCTCCCCCTCCACCCGCCCTCTTATTGCCCCTCACTCTGGACCGACTGACCCCAGCCCTGCCACTGCCCCTCACTCCCAAAAAGAAGTATCCTACCCCCCACCCCTTGCTGGTGCTCCACACTCCCGACATGCAGACCCCTGACCCCCCCACTGCTGCCCAAGCAGCTCCCGCATTGCGCGTGCGCTCATGCTCTCGCTTGCTCTGTCACGCTCACACACACAGACACTCTCTCTCTCTCTCTCCCCTGCTCTGTGTCTCTACCTGGATGCCAAAGCCAGTGTGGGGAGCATGACCCCCAGCAGCCAATCCCCTTGCCCGCTGCTCCCAGCCTAAAGCAGCCAGTCTGAGAGAGCAGAAGACCTGGACTCTTGCAGCAAAAACCACTCAGTCCTGCTTTGTCCACCAGCAGGAACAGCTGAAGGATCATGAGAGGAGGGAGACAGCAGCCCGAAGAGTAACAAGCCAAACGATAGTGTCTCCTCTCCCAGGGCAGTTCAATCCATCCTCATCAATTTTTCTCCTTGTCCTCTCTGTCGACCACTTCACAGTTTGACGGACTCCTCCTGACTGCTCTCACCTCTCCTTGCATTCCCTGTCAGACCAGTCCTGTCCCTGGACCCAGCCTCCCTGCACAGATCCTGGGAGCTGTTGCCTTCTACTCAGAGCCCTTGGTTGAGTCTTGTTTCTACTGCCGGGCCCAAGGACAATGCCAATGTCTGGATGATTGGGTGGAGGCAGAAGGCGAGACCTGAACGGTGTAAAGGATTGAATATTTTTAACAGATAAATGTGTACAAAACAGCCTGTGTCTAATTTGCACCAGTTTTCCTCCTCTCCGGTGCTCTTCTAGGCAGGGGCCACATCCATGGATGGCCTTGTGTAGCACCCAGCACTTTTAGCCCTTTATCTGGGTCAGGGCCTCTTTCCACTACAATGACAATATTATGGGATACAGAGACAGTGCTAAGAAGTGTCCAGAGCACAAGACCCCAAGCCCTGTATAGTCACCTGGATCATGGATGAGAAGTGCCTCTCAAAAGGTCTACATGGCACAATGTAGGCCATGCTCCAGTGCCAGGAGTGAGCGCACCAATGCCAGCTAGGTGCCCCAGCTGTGACAGAGTGTGTTTTACCCAGGGCAGAGCAGAGACCAGAGTTCGTCATGGACGTGGAGAAACTAGAGTTCAGAACATCTTGCTCAGGAAATTCCTCAGGGAGGAATAGGACCCTTGCTAAATGGGCAGAAACAATTGGTGACCGACAGGGGGGACAAGGCTGAACTCCTCAACGAGTTCTTTGCCTCAGTGTTCCTAAGAGAGGGGCATGACAAGTCTCTCACTGGGGTTGTAGAGAGGCAGCAGCAAGGCTCCAGACTTCCATGCATAGACCCTGAGATGGTGCAGAGGCACTTGGAGGAATTGGATGCCTTTAAGTTGGCAGGCCCGGATGAGCTCCATCTGAGGGTACTGAAGGCACTGGCCGACATCATTGCAGAGCCACTGGCGGGAATATTCGAATGCTTGTGGCGCACAGGCCAAGTCCTGGAGGACTGGAAAAGGGCCAATGTGTCCCCATTTTCAAGAAGGGGAGGAAGGAGGACCCGGGCAACTATAGGCCAGTCAGTCTCACCTCCATCCTTGGCAAAGTCTTTGAAGAAATTATCAAGGCTCACATTTGTGAGAGCCCAGCAGGACAGATTATGCTGAGGGGAAACCAGCACGGGTTCGTGGCAGGCAGATCGTGCCTGACCAATCTAGTCTCTTTTTATGACCAGGTTACGAAACGCCTGGACACAGGAGGAGGGGTGGATGTCGTATACTTAGACTTCAGGAAGGCCTTTGATATGGTATCCCACCCCATACTGGTGAACAAGTTAAGAGGCTGTGACTTGGATGACTACACAGTCCGGTGGGTGGCGAATTGGCTGGAGGGTCGCACCCAGAGAGTCGTAGTGGATGGGTCGGTTTCAACCTGGAAGGGTGTGGGCAGTGGGGTCCCGCAGGGCTCGGTCCTTGGACCGATACTCTTTAATGTCTTCATCAGTGACTTGGACGAGGGAGTGAAGTGTACTCTGTCCAAGTTTGGAGATGACACAAAGCTATGGGGAGAAGTGGACACGCTGGAGGGCGGGGAACAGCTGCAGGCAGACCTGGACAGGTTGGACAAGTGGGCAGAAAACAACAGGATGCAGTTCAACAAGGAGAAATGCAAAGTGCTGCACCTAGGAAGGAAAAATGTCCAGCACACCTACAGCCTAGGGAATGACCTGCTGGGTGGCACGGAAGTGGAAAGGGATCTTGGAGTCCTAGTGGGCTCCAAGATGAACATGAGTCGGCAGTGTGACGAAGCCATCAGAAAAGCCAATGGCACTTTATCGTGCATCAGCAGATGCATGACGAATAGGTCCAGGGAGGTGATACTTCCCCTCTATCGGGCACTGGTCAGTTGGAGTACTGCATGCAATTCTGGGCGCCACACTTCAAGAAGGATGCGGATAACCTGGAGAGGGTACAGAGAAGGGCCACTCGTATGGCTAAGGGCCTGCAGACCAAGCCCTACAAGGAGAGACTAGAGAAACTGGACCTTTTCAGCCTCCGCAAGAGAAGGTTGAGAGGCGACCTTGTGGCTGGCTATAAGTTCATCACGGGGGCACAGAACGGAATTGGTGAGTATTTATTCACCAAGGCGCCCCCGGGGGTTACAAGCAATAATGGCCACAAGCTAGCAGAGAGCAGATTTAGACTGAACATTAGGAAGAACTTCTTCACAGTTTGAGTGGCCAAGGTCTGGAACGGGCTCCCAAGGGAGGTGGTGCTCTCCCCTACCCTGGGGGTCTTCAAGAGGAGGTTAGATAGGCATCTAGCTGGGGTCATCTAGACCCAGCACTCTTTCCTGCTTATACAGGGGGTCGGACTCGATGATCTATTGAGGTCCCTTCCAACCCTAACGTCTATGAATCTATGAAAGATATCATAGAGTGAGGGAGCATGCACAATTGCACATAGTATTTATATCTCCCCACCCTTGCCCTCTATTCCCATGACAATCAAGCAGGAAAAACAGGAAGTTTAACCACCGGCATGAATGGGAATTTACAGGAAAGCACTTCCCCTCCGAGCGCTGTGCACTGGGCTCTGCTCTGCCGGCTCTCAGAGCGGTGGAAGCAGAAGCAATAAACACACGTCCCGACAGGGCGATGCAGCAGCAGCAGCCAGTGAGAGGGGGCAGATTTGCATGAAGGGGCTGGTCTCAGCTCTGGGGGTTTAAGGGAGACTCAGAGGGTCCCAGCCAGGGACCCATTGCCCTCAGAAACCTGATCTGGTTAGGATTTGTCACCATGGCTTGTGCCCTGCTCCTCCTGGCACTGATGACATGCTGCTCAGGTCAGGGGAAGGGTTCAGGTTGTGACTGTCAGGGGGGCAGTTGCTTTCCTGACAGTTCAGTCAATGAATGGTTAATAATGGGTTTGTGATGTTGATTTCAGGGGTCTGGTCACAGCCTGTGCTGACTCAGGAGCCTGCGGTGTCCTCAGTGTCCCCAGGAGGGACTGTCACTCTGTCCTGCAGCCTGAGCCCTGGAGCCATCAGCACTGGTTACTACCCTGCCTGGTACCAGCAGAAACCTGGCTCTCCCCCTGAGATGATTATGTACTACACCAGCAGCAGGCCCTCGGGGATCCCCACCCGGTTCTCGGGGTCCATATCTGGTCAGAAGGCCGCCTTGACCATCACGGGGATTGAAGTTGAGGATGATGCAGATTATTACTGTTCAGTGTGGACTGGGAGTGTTTAGCACAGTGATACAGTCAGATGGGGAAGTGTGACTGAAACTCTCTCTGCTCTGACTCCTCCGACCAGTGGAAATAATAGAAACACTGATTAATAGAAAATTAGGTTTGAAAGGGACCTCACGGGTTATCTAGTCCAACCCCCTGCTCAAACCAGGACACTCTCCAGCTAGGTCATTGCAGCCAGGGCTTTGTTGAGCCAGGCCTTAAAAACCTCCAAGGATGGAAATCCCACCACCTCTCTAGGTAACTTGTTCCTGTGCTTCACCACCCTCCGAATGAGCGAGTTTTTCCAAATATCCAACATAAACCTCCCTTGCTGCACTTTGAGACCACTGATTCTTGTTCTGGTATCTGCCCCCACTGAGAACAGTCCAGCTCCATCCTCTTTGGAACCACCCTTCAGGTAGTTAAAGGCTGCTATTCAATCCTAATCCTAGTCTTTTCTTTTCTGAAGATGAAATATGCCCAGTTCTGTCACCCGCTCCTCAGAAGTCACGTGCCCCAGCCCCCTAACAATTTTTGTTGCCCTCCACTGGACTTTCTACATCTGATCCACATCCTTTCTATAGTGGGGACCCAAAACCTGGACTTCACTAGATGTGGCCTCACCAGTGCAGAATTGAGTGGAATAATCACTTCCCCCACTCTTTGGGCAATGCTCCAACTGATGCAGGCCAGTATGCTGTTAGCCTGCTTGGCAACAAGGGCACACTGTGGACTCATATTCAGCTTACTGTCCACTGTAACCCCCAAGTCCTTTTCTGCAGAGCTGCTGCTTAGCCAGTTGGTCCCTAGGCTGCAGCGATGCATGGGGTTGGTCCATCCTAAACGAATCCTCCAATTAGTCCAGGTCACTCTGAGTCCTAGCCCTACCCTCCAGTGTATCTACTACTCCCCCAATGTGGCGTTAAATGTGAACCAGCTGAGCATGCACTCCCTCTCATCTTCCAGATAGTTATGGAAAATATTGACCAAAACTGGCTCCAGAGATGACTTCCTGCCATGTAGTCCCTGAGCGGGGGAGGCAGCTCCTCTTTTTCCACTGCACAGTTTTGACAGTCTGCCCTGTAACCTAGGACCACCAACTGCCATCTCACCATCCCTGGTGAGAGACAGCACCAGTAACCTCCATGTTTTCCCTCCAGGCCAACAGCCCCCTCTACACATGACAGGGAACAAGCACATGTTCTAGCTTTGTAGCATCCCTGGGTGCTGATTCCCATCCGTGAGGCTGCATGTGGACTATTGGCAGGGACCAAGACCCCACTAGGGAATGATGAGACCACTCCTCCAGTAGAGAGCCCATTTCTGCCAGGTGTCTCCTGTTTGAGACTATCAAGTCTTTGAGAAAATGTTTGTGTCCTGGGTCCTTCTAGTGCTGAGCACATGGGGGCTGAATCATGACTTGGGCTCAGATGCACAAGTGCAATGCAACCAATGCCACATACTGGCAGTAGTGTGAAGACATCTTCCCTGAAGCCAGGGAGCAGCTCTTCCCCTGCAAGCACCCTAGAGCTCAGCCCTAGTGCTCTGGGATTGAGTTTATAACATCTTCTGCAAAGAACCCAGCAGGAGGAGCCCAGCAGGGAGGTCGGAGCCAGCAGCTGGCTGGTAGATTATGGAGTCCTGCATGGCAGTGGATGGGGACACAGGGAGAGCATTCACCCCTTTGACACATCAGCATTTTGTCCAACAGAGGTCACATGTGCCCTAAAAGTGCCCTTCACTCTGGCTGCTCTTGGGGACAGTTGGATGCAAGAGACCTCTTCTGCCTAAAGAGAGCACTGGGGTGTGTCAGTGGCTCTTGTGACGCTGGGCTCAGACCCTGTGAAAACTGAGTTTACCATGGTTGGTGAGAGAGACCCAGACCCCAAACCTGCCCTCATTTTTCAGTGTATGAGAGGGACCAGGCTCCTTCCTGCTGCTTGCCCCAGACAGAGCAGGCAGACGGACGGACGGACAGGGAGGAAAGAGACACAGAAAGGCAAAGGCAGGAGGAGCGCAGAGCAGGGCCACTTCCACCTGGTTTCCTCTCTGGAGGCTGATGGGACTTCTCCATTTCCCACCGCTCCTTTCTCGTGTCCCGCTGGGCTGTGCCCGCAGACAGGACCTGTATGGGGCACCTCCTGTCTGCCAGCATCCTGCTCAGGTTGTCTCACTTTCTTCCTTCATCTTTCTTTGTGTTTGAAACCACTGGTGCCTTGCAATGCCGTGAATGTGTGGCTGGGCACCCAGGGCCGCTTCCCCTCCTAACCCTCTGAATAAAGCACTGCTGCCTCTGGCATTTTCCTGGGAAACATATTTTGGCCCCTTCACCAGATCTTACATTTCCATGTTAGGGAATATGCCGCCTCTCTGCCCCTCACTACATTGTTTCTGCGAGTGAATGTGACAGATTTTGAACATAGGTAAACCAGCAGAACCCAGAACCAGTCCATAGAAGTCAAGAACACGTCATCCGTGTGTACACTAGCACTGTAAAGGACTACCGAACCGGGTTTGTTGGCGAAGTAATACGGTGAGGACTTAATTGGGTGGTAAAAGGTGTAGAGTCGAAACGATAATGATGGAGTCAATAATGTAGCTCTTGCAATAGGATAAGGTGTTGCATGATTTGCCCTTGTGTATTCGACAGACCAGTGCGCAGCCCAGCCGAGCAGGAAATTGTAATTGTAGGTGACTTTCTGTCGTTTCAAGTCTCTTCTCCTGATGAGATTGGGGGAAATGAGGAGGCCAGGGCCAGGCAGTGAGCAGGAAGCGGTCTTGCCTGAAGGGACTGTTCTCAGCTCTTTAGGTTTAAGACAGCCTTGGTGGTTCGCAGCCAGAGACCCGTTTGCCTCAGGAGCTCGAGTTGGTCTAGATCCCCACTGCGGCCTGAACCCCTCTTCCTCCTCTCTTCACTGACTTGTCCAGTACTTAGGCAACCCCAGACGTGCCCTCCTGTGATTCCCGGCACAAGCGCTCCTCTCTCACTCTGCTGGGCAGAAGCTCCTCTACGGCTCCACGTTCTCTGCTCTGATTCGGGGTCAGGTTGCGGCGCCCTGCACGTCCTGACTCGGGCACCCCCAGTATCTACCTCTCCTGGGGGAACAGCTGACATCTCCTGTACCCTGAGCAGTGGCAGCTTCAACAGGGACAATATATCCTGGTGCTAGGGGAAGGCTGGCAGTGCCCTAGTGCTGGGTAGGGACCAGGGTAGCCAACGGCCCTCAGGGACTCCAAGCACATTCTCTGGTGCTGTTGAGGGATCTGCCACCATGGCCACGATAACCATGAGTGGAGTCCAAGCCCACAATGAGTCTGATTACTACTGTGCTTCACGTGACAGCTGCAGCCCCGAGGCCACAGGGCTGCAGGCACAAGGGGAACTGAGTCAAAAACCTCCTTCCACTGCTCAAGCTCTTTTCCCTCTGAGTATTCAGAGCATCTTGTTCTTACGAGAGGCCCAGCAGTGAATTAAACTCACGCTGCTTAGTCCCTGCTCTTACCTTCTCATACAAGGGGATAAATGAGAAGACATCTCCTGTCTGTGCTGATAATGCTGTGGATGCCTGGGACAGTTGCCCTGTAGGGATTCCTCGGGGCCCTGGACTGGCATGGATGGCATCTCATCTGTCTCTCTTAGACCAGCCAGACGAGTCCCCCTCTGGGTATGCTGTCTGTGCAGTCTAATGCAACAGCTCCTTGTGGGTTATAGTCAAGGCCTGCGTTCCCATCTCAAGCTCTTCACTCTGGTTAATGTTTCTCTATATAGAAATGGTCCAGCACCACAGGACAGAGGGCCCAAGGGGCCATAATCTAGGTCCACCTGCACAACTCATCTGTAACCATATCATTTCTATTGCAAGCTTGGCATTTGGCTGAAAATAAGTCAGTGTAGAGTAGAAAAACCATGAGCTGTCAAGAAATTTACTGCAAAATGCTCTGTTCTGTGGCAGTTTTCTTTGGCAGTCAGGAGGGCTGTGAGCAGCAGTGAATGAGTTGCATGTCTCTGTCCCTGCTGTATTTCCTGGTGGACCCTGACCATAAGGAAAGGCAGATTCTCCACTTAACTCTGCCTGCACAACACTAGCATGCATTGCACACACCTCTGGGTCCCAGGCAATGAATCTGGAGACCTTTCTCGTGGCCACAAAGCATCAATCTTACCCCACAGGTCTGACATGAGTTGACTCTGAGGGAGAGGAGCTTGGGGTGGTGGGGAAGGCGAAGGGTTGGTGGGGTTTCCCTTTCTGCGCGGTGTAATGGAGAACTCACTTCATGTCAAAGTTTCTGAATTGGCTGCTTCTGAAGCAGTGTCCTTTTCCAGCTCTACTTCTGTCTGGGGGAAAGAGTGAGCTGTGTGAAATATTGATGGCCTTTACCTTTGCCTTTTGTCCTGACAGGGCAATGCAGGGGTCAGGTCGCAGCTTGTGGTGACTCAGGAGCCATCAGTGTCGGTGTCCCCAGGAGGGACTGTCACTCTGTCCTGCAGCCTGAGCACCAGAGCCATCACCACCAGCAACTACCCTGGCTGGTACCAGCAGAAACCTGGCTCTCCCCCTCAGCAGCTTATTTATGAAGTTAATAAGAGACCCTCCAGGATCCTGACCTGGTTCTTGGGGTCTATATCTGGCCAGAGGCTGCCTTTACCATCACTGGGGTCCACGCTGAAGATGAGGCCAACTACTACTGTGTCGTGTTTGCTGGCAGTGGTGCGTGGCACACAGCAATAGAGCCTGACAGGGAACAGAGCCATAAACCTCTCTCTCCTGTTCCCTGCTATGAACTCCTTCCTCAGGCTGCACAGTTTGCTTTTGCCAATTCCATTTTAATTCAAAATTTTACACCCCAGACCTTCCCTCCCTTTGTCTCCACAGTCCATTACCTGCAGGTCAGCTCAGGCAGAGCCCTGCAGACCAGACTGCATGTTTTCAATGCCCTCTGAACGTCATTTGTCCATCACAATATTTGCCATGGTCACCAGCACCATGGACGGTAGGTTTTGCTATACCTGGAAAGAGAGATCCCTTTCTCCCTGACCTTGAATGCCTTGGTGTAATTGTGGGTGGAGACCTGTCCACTGCACTGCAGGCAGGCCCCTCTATAGGAGGCTACAACAGCCTCCCAATGGGAGGATCTCACCTACATACTTTGTTTTATGGAGATGGGGCATTTCTTCCTAGCTTGCTCCTGAGGCTTCTTGGCTAAGGGCGAGTGAGAATTGGGGGCATCTGAACCCCAGGACATCTGGGCTTGGGGCGTGCATGTAGGATGCCTGCCAGTATCTGATATCCCAGGTTAAAGAGATTGGGAGGTAAGATACTTGCTGGTGGTAACACCGTACGCACCTGAACAATTCAGTTCTCCCCAGTTGATGGGCTTTGGAATGATTTAGCTGCTTCAGCCTGAGACAGGAAATTAAATATATCATGGTATCCATGGACCAAGCCCTGATGTTGACATGTTTGCAGCGGGGGCCAAAATCAGAAGTGATGTCCATGGGGATGTAACCTCTGAGCTCCCAATGCACCCCCTGGTGCATGGGGATGACTTGACTGATTCAACTGGGGTGACCAGGGCTTGTGCCTATACTGAATTAATTTTCTGCTAGCATTTGCCAAAAGAAGATACCTTGGTCCTTTCATGACATCTTACATTTCCATGTTGAAGAATGAACCACCTCTTGCCTCCCCAGTATATCATTGTTTGAGAGACAGATTCTGATGTCAGATGAACTGATGTCAATGCACGACAGTTCCCTAGACCTCATGTTTCCCCTCATGCTGTAAGGGTATACTGAAGTGGGTTCATGGAGGACACAATCATGTGGCGATGTAGGGTTATGGTGCAAGTTGTAGCATAGATGCAGGAATTGAAAAGTCTTCCTGCATTGGAATAAGGTGTCCCATGAGTTTCCCTTCAGCACTTTAGAAGATCTACACACTAGCATAATGGTTTGGCATTAGCCAAGCCAACCAAAATATAGACAAGCTCAAAGATGAGTCTTTTGTCTCTTTCTGTCTCTTCTCCTTAGGAGCGTGAGAAAAGTCAGGATGACCAAAACAGCCAGTGACCAGGGTCCAGATTTGCATGAGGGGGCTGTTCTTATTTCTGGGGGTTTTGGAGAGACTTGGAGGGTGCCTCCCAGAAACCTGTTTATGTCAGGAAGCTGAGCTCCTCTGGACTCCCACCATGGCCTGGGCCATGCTCCTCCTTGTGCTTTGCATTTACTTCTCAGGGACTTAGGATTCCTCCGGAGTTGCCACTACGGTGATTCCCTGCAGTCACCCTCCTCTCTCCCTCTCTCCTTGCAATGCTGAAGCTCCTCTACCTCTCAGCTCTCTCTTTCTTCGACTTGGTCCCAGGTTCGGGTGCCGGCCTGTTCTGACTCAGCCGCCCGCATCATCAGCCTCTCCCGGGGGAACAGTTCGACTCTCCTGTACTCAGAGAGCCTGGCAGTGCTCCGGGGAGGGTTATTTTTGATGCTTGCCATAGACTTTGTGGGTTTCCAGGTCGATTCCCTGCTGCTGTTGACAGCTCTGCCAACATGGCCATATGAAGCGTTGCCAGATGTCAGCCAATGATGAGACTGATTATTCCTGTGCTTCACTTGGCTTCAGCAGCAATGATGCCAAAGTGCTTCACACAAGGGGACTGAAACAAAAACCTCCCCTGTAGTACACTAGGCCATGAAATCCCTTGTCCTCATGCTGCCTGAGGCTGGGTAGTGTGTGGAAGTGTTGCTCCTTAAGCGCTGACGGTCCAGTTTCTGAGAGGGGTAACTTGTCGAGCAGCTGCCTTGTGCCCAGATACTCCCATGGATGCCCGGGGATGGAGCTCTGCGGGATACCCTGCAGCTCTGGATTGGCATGTGTTGGAGTTCTTGGTCCTTAGAAATGTGGAGACTTCTGCTGGGGTTGTGGAGGGCGGAGGTCTTGGCCAGCTCCAGCACGCAGTGGGACAGGGGTGTAACCAGGCAATCCCCCATTGCAAAGGAGCGGCAGGAGAAGCCATGCTCCCTGGCACAACCACAGACGTTTCAAACCACAGACACATGAGCATGTCGGCATAGCAGTGGTGTGCTCGTCTCTGTGTCCTTACTGCCCTGATCTAGAGCAGTTTCTCATTAAGTTCTTGCAGCTCTGAGTTGCTAGGGTGCCCAGCTCCCAAGCTTTCCAGCCTGTGTGGGATTTAATGGGCACATAGTGATCCTCTGCAGGTGCTTCAAATGCAAAGTACTTTTATAGGTGTCAGTGAAGTCTGGCAGTGGAGTAAATGAAATGAGAATGTGGCCCCGAGCCTTTGGACAAAGGAAACAGCCCCTGTGTTTGTACAGCCTCCAAATCCCATTTCACTGACTAAATGCTCCAAGTTCGCTCCCCACTTCCATCAGCTGCACTCCCACTGTGGGGTGGTGAGGTGAGGAGCAGGTTTTTCCTTCTTTGCATAGCAGTGATGGACACACAGGAGCAGAAGGGTTTGCTGATGAGTCGGGGGACACCAAGCAGTGGCCTCATTCACTCCCTGCACAATGAGATGGGAAGTAGCTGCCGTGGCTTCTTGAGCCCCGGCCCCTAACCAAAGGCCCAGGTGATGAGCACCTGTCCCATTTGAGGACAGTCCCTTGGTGCAGATTGCAGGGCTCTGATGTTGCTGGAATTCAGGAAGGAGCAGCCCCCAGAGCCGCGTGTGAGGTGCCCAGGGATGATCCCTTGGAAGCCTTCTCTGCTTCACAGTGTCGGCTGGGAATGGGGTTTGTCTGACAGCCCAGTAGTGCTGCTATGTGCTGTTCATGCAATTCCCCGCCTCGCAGAATGGCTCATTTCAGGCCCTGAGATGTGATAATGCATTGTGTAATAAGCACCTGAATGTGGCCTCGCCGCATCCCGCTAGAGGGATTTTGCAGCTCTGCCTATGCTGGCATTGTCGAGTCGAAACACCTTTAACCCTGTCTTGTTAGACAAAGGCTGTTTCTTTGCACCTCTTCTTATGGGGGAGAGGGTGGCTGGGAAGAGAGCAGCAGCCAGTAAACAGGAGGCAGATTTGCATGAAGGGGCTGTTTTCTGCTCTGGGGTTTTAAAGGGATTTGGAGGGTCCCGGACACAGACTTGCTTGCCCCTGGAAGCAGAGCTGGTTTGGATTCCCACCATGGCCCTGTTTCCGCTCCTCCTTGTCCTTTGCATTTATTTCTCAGGTATTTAGAAACCTTTCAGACCTGCCTCTGAGATGATTTCCTCCATGGTCACTCTCCTCTCTTACTTCCCTTCCAGCTCCTCTCACTCAGCGTTTTCTCTATCCTGGTTTGGTCCCAGGTGCTGGTGCCCAGTCCTTGCTGAATCAGCCCCCCTCGGTGTCGGCGTCTCTCGGAGGAACAGCTACCATCACCTGTGCCAGGAGCAGCGGCAGCATCAGTGACAGCTGGAACTCCTGGTACCAGCAGAAGCCTGGCAGGGCTCCGGTGACGGTTATATATGAGGATACTAAAAGGCCCTCAGGGATCCCCACCCGATTCTCAGGGTCCATTGATGAATCTGTCAATACGGCCACGTTAACCATCAGTGGAGTGCAGCCGGACGATGAGGCTGATTATTACTGTTTAACGTATGATGAGAGCAGCAGCAAGGCCACAGTGCTACAGACACAAGGAGAACTGAGACAAAAATCTCCTTCAGGTTTACAGTGTCTGGACTCTCGCTTCCCAGCAGCCCCTGCTGCCAGGTGGGAGCAGTTCCTCAGTGTCTGAAAGCGTTCCCTTGCCTCCTCACCTGGCCATGGCACCTCTGGAGCTGAGCTGAGCTGAGCAGTGACTCCAGGCACCATGGGCTGCAGGGTGTGTCCATGGAGCACTGCGAAGATATTGTGCCTGGCACCTGCAGAGCTGAAGTGATGGGGAAACTATTTGTGCCTCCGCCCCGATAACACGGTGTTTTCCTGTCTGTGTGGAGACATGGGATGTGTCCATTCGGTGAGGTTGGGAGCGGTGGGATGATGAAGTGCAGGGGGAGTGAGGGGAAGGGGGCAGAACTGGGAAGGTCATGAGGTTGCTTGAGTTGGTCCCTAGTGGGGTGAGAAAAGATGAATTATGAGGATGTGTCAGTGGCCGCCAGGTGTCCTCCTTGCCCACATCTTTGCCCTTTGTTCTGAGGCTCGCTGGGATAGATGACAGCAATCACAGCCAGACGATTTGCAGTGATTTCCCTCACTGTATAGAAGTGCTCTGTGTACGTTTTACACCATGTAATTCAGGGCACTTTTTAGAGCACTATAAAGTTACAGCACTCTTAAACATGACAGAAGTGCAGTGTGTCCGGGTGGGGGGCTGCTGAGGCCCCCTGCACTGTTTAGGTGAGGAGATGGGGGGCACTCCACAGTCGCCTGGTGCTTCTCCACTGGTCAGAAATGGGAAAAACATGCACAGGTTAGTTAAAGACCTGTAGGTTGCCTACGTGCTGCAAAATACAGCACTTCAAATTGAATACCTTACTGAACAAGGGCTAATTTTCAGCGCTGTACTCATATTTACTTTGCAGTAAAGCCATGCACTTCTGGTAAATCACGGCAATAAAGCTCTTTAAATGGTGACAAAAGCAACTTCTGTACATGCCCTGTGACTGCTTCACTGCTCCCAGCCAAACTGGTTATGAACCAGGCACGTTCATGGCCAATGCAAAGAAGGAATCATCTCAGGGCCTTATTATATGTTAATTGTGGGCTTCTGGTGGAGCATGTAACCCCTGGACTCTCTGCCCATTAGCACCTTCAAGGCCACTCCCCACAGACCTGCCGTTCAAGTTGAAGGTGTGAGTACAAGTCAGCACTGAGTCGATCAACATTTGTGCACTCTCAGTGTCATGTGGAACAAGGCCTCGGGTGTGCGGTGTTCCCTCTGGCTCATTCTTCCCAGAAGCAGCTGCTCATGCTGTGCAGGGATCGTACTACATCAATAAAAAAGAAAGGTTCAAGATCCAGTGAGTCCACCTTGAAATCAGAGCTCGACACAAGCTCCCACCTGAACCAGAGCTTCCCCAGTGATGCTAAAGGTGGAAGTTATTCAACCCAGCTTCAGGTCTATGGACTCTGTTTTGCAGGTTTGACTATCAAAGGAGAGAGTAGCCGCCATTGCCCATTAAGAGCAATTGGAAGAAAATGGCTATGTGAGGCAAGGAGCACAAAGCACACATGGGGAAATTGGTTATTAAAACTGGTCCATGGGGAGGAAGACGCAGGCAGGAGGAGCCAGGCTCAGAGGGCAGATTTCTATAACAGAGCTGAGCTCAGCTCTAGGGTTTGAAGGGAGACTCAAAAAACATGTCCCAGCCAAAGACCGTTTGGTCTCAGGAAGCTGAGCTGGCTTGGATGCCTGCCATGGCTGGGCCCTGCTCTTCCTTGCCCACTTATTTATGTCTCTGGTACTCGGCCATTTTTCTAAATTACCCTAAGATGCCTCCCTGCACATTCACCCTCCTCTCTAACCCTCCTCATGCTGCCAAAGCTCCTCTAACTCTCAGTGCTCTCTATGCAGGATCAGCATCTCTGAGAGGAGTGGTTACCATCTCTTGTACCAGGAGAAGTTTCATTTTAATTTTTGATTATAAGGCTGCTCTCCTCTGTCTTCATGATGCTGTGAAGGCTTTCAAAGAGCAGCCCTGTAAGGATGCCCTGGACTGACATGGGATAGATCCAGAGAGATAAGTCCACAGGGGACTAAGGAAGGCAGTGCTTGTTGGCACTGGATTTATGGCACAAATACCCTATTTCAGTTGGCTCCAAAACCTTCAGACCAACCATGAACTTTCCAGTCAATAACAGGTGAATTTCCTTGATACGCAGTGATAACAGATAAGAACAAAGCAAACAATTCTATATCTCCCAGTCCTAGAGCTGTCATCAGAGGGAAGGTATGTCTAGCCAGTACGTGAGCTTCGCTCTGAGGCTCTCTCTTGAATGGCAGGTGTCAGCAACCTGGAGGTCAGAGGCCAAGGCCCTCGACCCCTAGTAGGGTAGATGAGACAGGTTGGTGGTGTGCCTTCTGTTCATGGTGGCCTTGGGTTCCCCCCTTAGGGACCCTTTGCTGCTCTGATATCCCTTCTTTTGTATTCTTTTCCCATCCTGATGACTCTTCATTTCTGGCCATTGCTGATTGGTCTCTGTGTGGTTGTCATACTGTCCATGTTCTGTCCTGTCAACATAATCCTTTGTTTCACCGACGCATCACACGCACACATCCTAATCTGAGCTTAACCGGCATCCTCCTGATTTGGTCTATTCCCCCAAACCCAGGAAACCCAAGAGTCCTGAAGTTGGGTACTATGACCTGGTGCCACCTCATCGCATGTTGTGGAACAGAGTGGTACATGTCTTCAGTTTCCCAGCCTGTGTGTCTGTTTGCTGTTTGCCTGTCAGACACAGTGCTCCTCTAAGAGATTTCTGGAGAGTCCTGCTGGTGTGAATTCCCAAACTGGAGATACCCGTGCAGGAAGGTCTGAAGGTGGTAACGAGCTGGACAGGCATGCCTTTCACTGCAGACTGTTTCCAGTGGCAGTGGGACCATTCATAGTGATAAAGCCATGAGGATCAGTTTGAGATGTTCCTGATGGGGTGATGCCTGATGCGAAGAGCTATGTTTGCAGACCGGTGCAAACAGACCAGGAACACCCCTAACGAAAGCCACTGGAGCAATTTCCCTGAGAGATTACAACTGACTTGATTCCCAGCCAGGATTGGCTGCCGGCAGGGAGGGGAGCAGAACTGAGCTGCTGAGCGCTGAGGGGAAGATGAAATCATGGGTGGGGAGCACTCAAGGCTGGAGTGAGGGGCCTTGTCCTGGGGAATGGGGAACTTCTGCCGGGGCAGGAACAAAACAGCTGGCTCAGCTACAGAGAGAGCAGGGGCATGAGCAGGTTGTCCCACACCTCGTGCAGAAGAGGTTCATTTCTGCTCTGTGTCCTTAGTTCTCTGCTAATAGTGATGTCATGGGATGTGCAGGCCTAGACAGGGGAGTGGGGGAGAGACGTTCCCCACAAAGAGTTGTCTGGTAATAAATGGCTTAGAGGATGAAGCCTTTCAACAGGCCTCTGCTTAAACAGTGGGAAGAGATGAAGGCTGAGAATATGCTGGTAGTGCTCAGTGTCCTCCTTGCCCCTAGTTTTGCCCCCAGTTTGGAGGCTTGTTGGGATAGAGGATGTCAAGTGCAATTGGTGGACCCTGCCGAGTGACTTCCCTGTGTGCAGACTCTGACTGTTCACTGCTCCCAGCCAGGGTGTGCACAGCATGGCCTGTTTGTGCTGCAGCTACACTTCCACATGTGTGGCCGGTGCAGAGAGGGAGCTCTCTGCAATTCTGGGGACCCTGGTCAGTGTGTCCCCTTTTGGCTTCATAACTCAAGTGTGTCAACTCCATTGCCGCCTGCTTACATCCCATGCAACACAGTCTGATCGTACTGGTTCCCACGTTCATGTTGCTACATCATTGCTCCCTGCTGAGGGTAAAAGGCAGAAATATTTTCTACCCTACTTCAGGATTCAGAGTCTACACGTTGGGGTTGGTATTTTAAGGCAGGGAGCCTTAGAAATACAACAGGAAATATCTTGGGAGGAATCAGCTGCTGTTGTGGTGGTTATGCAGGCTTTGGTGCCCAGTTTGTGCTGAATCAGCCATCCTCCGTGTCAGCCTCTCCTGAAGGCACCGTGACAGTCTCCTGCACCAGGAGCAGCGGCAGCATCAGTAGCTCCTATGTATCCTGGTTCCAGCAGAAGCCTGGCAGTGCTCCGGGGATGGTTATATATGGGGATACACAAAGGCCCTCTGGGATCCCCAGCCGATTCTCAGGGTCCATCGACAGTTCTGCTAATACAGCCACATTAACCATCACTGGAGTCCAAACTGATGATGAGGCTGATTACTACTGTTTGTCTTGTGATAGCAGCAGCAATGCCACAGTGCTACAGACAAAAGGGGACCTGAGACCAAAACCTCCTGCTGCTGCTCAAGCTGTCTACAGTGGTTCACAGAGTCGTGATTCTGCCTCGATTTGGGTGATTTATTGAACTGTCACTCTCCAGTCCTCACCATTTCACTCTGAAATATGTTATTAAATGATACGGCTGCTCCCATCTTTCTGATGGTATTGTGAATGCCTGTGGACACAGCTCCAGGGGGAGCCCCAGGGGCCCTGCACTGCTATGGGATGGATGCATGGATGCAACTGCACAGGGGCCTGTGGAGGGTGGTGATGTTGCAAGGAGCAGCCACCATTTCTGCTGCTAGATTTAGACAGGTCCAAATGGATGCATCTGTGCCTACCCCTGTCCCTGGCAACATCACCCATGGGGCACAGCACTGATCCGAGGCATTGGCAACCCCAGCCGTTTGCATGCCAGAAAGGACTTTATAGCTGTTGGACCTGGCAATTGAGAAGCTGCTCATATGCACACCCCCTCTATTGCATCTCCTCCAGAATATCCAGCACTTTCTCTTGTATTTGTGGAACTAGGATGGATTTGGTGTTCACAAGTCCAGTTAGGTTGGGGTGTGTAGAAAAGGGAAGGGGCTGGAAGATGAGGTGTTTCTCTGAGAGGCTTTCTGGAGAGTCCTGATTGTGTTGATGTCCAAACTAGAAACACTGTGGCCACAGCGGTTTTGGGAGTCATAGCATGTCACGGAGTAGGCTTGGCTTTCACTGAAGAGATTATGCAGGGTAGTAGAACCATTAATAGTGAGGTCGCCAAGAAAATCCATATGAAAATAATTTTGATGAGAGGCTGCCTGTTGGCCAGAGGCACTTACACAGACTGGTGAAGAGAGACCAGGACCCCTCTCTAGACAGGTCACTGGAGTGAATTCCTAGAGAGATGATGGAGATTTATAGATTCATGGATGTTAGGGCTGGAGGGAATCTCACGAGATCGTTGGGTGCAGCCCTCTTCTCAAAGGGCAGGAAGTCAGCTGGGGTCAGATGACCTCAGCAAGGTGAGCATCCAGGCATTTCTTCAATGTATTCACAGTAGGTGCCTGCACCACTTCGAGGCGGGGAGTCTATTTCAGACTCTGGAGACTCAGACAGTAAAGAAGTTTTTCCTTATGTCCAGTCTAAAACAGTCTTCCAGCAGTTTGTGACCATTAGACCCTGTCTTCCCTTGGGGTGCCCTGGCAAACAGATGTTCTCCCAGTTCCTGATGCACACCCCTTATGTACTTACAGGCTGCCACCAAGTCACGTCTGAGCCTTCTCTCCTCCAGGCTGAAGAGTCCCGTGCCTGTCAGCCTCCCCTCATAAGACCTGCTCTCTTGACCTCTAATAATGTGTGTGGGTCTCTGGACTCTCTCAAGTTTCTCCAAGTGTGGAGCCCAGAATTGGATTCAGTACTCCAGCTGCGGCCTCACCAAGGCCGAGTAAAGCAGGAGGATGACTTCTTGGGTTTTGCTTGACATGCATCGGTAGATGCAAACCAGAGTTTTATTTGCTTTTCCGGCTGCGGCATCACCAGGGCTGTCCCTAGGGACAGGTGAATCGGGGTGACTGCCCCAGGCCCCATGCATTGGGGGGCCCCATGGAGTTGGGCAGAGCAGCCGCAGTGACTCTGTGCTGCTGCCAGCTTCACCTCTGGCTGCTTGGCACCCCCTCCTCCCCTGCCACCAAATACACCGCCAGCTTCGTTGCGTTTGGGGCTGGGGCCCCATACAGGCTGATTTGCCCCGGGCCCCACACCCTGCTCGGGTCATCTGTGGGCATTGCATTGGTGGCTCACATTCCTCTTGTGTTCAATCATGACCCTCAAGTCTCTTTCGGTCGTGATGCTAGTGAGTGCATACTGCCGAGCCTGTAAGTATGATGTAGGTTCTTTCTCCCAAGGTGGAGCACATTGCATTTCTCTGTTTTGAATGTCATCAGGTTTTGGTCTGCCCACCTTGTGATCTGACATCAGTCCCAACCTGGAGTGGCAGCTGCCGGGGACAGGGTAGCATTGAAGTGGTGAGTGTGGAGGGGGCCACAGTCCTGAGGAACAGAGAGCCTTGTGTTGGGGAAGAACTAAGCAGGTTGGGTCCACGGTGAGCAGGAGAATAACCAGGCAGTCCCACACTCCCACTGACTTGGGTTATTTTTTCTTTTCTGTATCCTTACTTCTTTCCTGACAGGAGCTGCATGGCATGTGCTGCACTGGACGGGGAACAGGGGGGGAGATGCTCCCCACAAAGATGCTCTTCTTAGACAGGTGGTAGGAGATGAAGGCTGCGAGTGTTGGTGGCCGCTAGATGTCCTCCTTGCCCATGTCTTGGGGCCATCTGGGTTAAGTTCAGACAGTCAAAGAGCCTGAGGCTGAATCAATGCAATCTTTGCAGGTTAGTCTAAGATGCATAAGTTGAACCAAGAAGCAAGTGAACACACATTCATCTTTGCTTCTAGAAATGCAGCCACATACCTGCAGTGGCCCAGGCCAGAAGCTGAGGGGCGCTAGAGGATGCCTCCCTGCTCAGCTGGAACAGACAGTTTGGGCAAAGCCTAGCCCACCCACCCTGTGGTGGGGAGTTGCAGGGGAGGTGTAAAGCATCCTGGGATGCTGGGGGACTGAGGGTTATCTTGAATCTGGAATGGATCTGGGGCAGACATTCCTAAACTGATTTAACCAGTATCAGTTAAATCTGATACTTTATCCATCCAGGTTTATCTTAAACTGATTTTGGCCATTTTTCAAGCAACAGATGTGCACTGAACTTCTGTTGTGTTACCAATTTGAACTGGTTTCTGATCACTTATACCAGTTTAGGTCTAATTCCTGTTCCTAGCCCTGCTTTCAGGCACAGCTAGCAAACCCAAAAGAGTGGTTTTCTTGACTCCACCCTGTGACTGACTCAGCCCTTGCAACAGGACAGGGAAGGGAATAGCTTGTTTGAGCCACTTACCGGGAACCTTGTGGCTCTGAAGGACATCAGTGACCTTTGAGGGCTGGGCCATTTATGAGGTGTGACTAGACCTGTCGTTCACAGAACAGCCACTGACGGCATTGACATGTCCAAAGTGGATTCAGGACATTACACCCTGTGACTAGAGAGATATTATATGCATATTTTCTAGGGGGGAAAAAGGGGAAACAATTTTGGGTGCACACACCTGTTGGGAAGAGCTGCTTACCTGGGAGAGGAAAACTGAAGTTGAAAATTTAGCCCCTTACTGAGTATGGCTTTAAATAGCTATGAATCCAAATGCCCACTGGGACCTAAGCATCCCTGATGGTGGTAAAAATGAAGATAAAGGTTTGCAAAACCCTAGAGCTCTTGGCTCTGAGATTATACTTTTTATTAGACCTACTAAGAAATCACAAAAGGAATATATTTTCTGCAAGCTTTCAGGCTCACACACCCTTCCTCAGGCTCAGGAAAAATTAAAGATGGTAAATTAATGTCCCCTGAGCCGGAGGAAGGGCATGCGAGTTCTAGAGTTTTACATTTCTCAGACCAACACGGCTAGTGAGGATTTGGGATTCATCTTGTGGGTTTATTTGTAAGGTAGATTAAAGTTTCCTGCACCAAGAAAGAGCCTAGCAGAAAGTCAGTCGCTGAGTTGTCCTCACTGGGTTCAAACTGCACACAAGGATGAATCTTATTGTGGCTGTCCCAGGGGGAGGGAGGTGCGGAGAGGAACAGCCAGTGCATAGGGTGCAGATTTGCATGAAGGGGCTGTTCTCCAGCTCTGGACATTTAAGAGAGACTTGGAGTTTCTGCATCAGACACCCATTTGCTGAGGAAACTGAGCTGGTCTGGACTCCCATCATGGCCTGGGCCCCGCTACTCCTTGCACTGCTCACGTACTACCCAGGTGAGCAGGGAGGGCTCATGCTCTGGTTGTCCTGGAGGAGGGTACTTTCCAGGGGGCCAGTCTGCATTGCTCTTTGCAGGGCAGAGCTCTCAGAGTGTGCTGACACAAGCACATCCCACATTGTCGGTGGCGCTGGGGCAAAGGGCACCTCTGCGGTGAACACTGCAGGGCATGGAGTTCATTAGCACCACAGACCCTGCCTGGTATCTACAGTGCCCAGGGAGCAGTCCTTGGCTACTGACCTATAAGTCCAAGAGCAGAGCCTCAGGTGTCCCACAATATTTCTCTGCCAATACCTCCGGTACCACGGCATAATTCACCGTTGCTGGGGTCCAGGCTGAAGATGAGGTGGATCATTACTATGCTGGGTGGCGCTCTGCCTCTCCTCACAGGGACAGAGCCAAATCGGGAGTTACAACCACTCCATCTTACCTCCCAGCCTGTGCTACAGCAGCAAGTGCTCTGGTGCCATGCTCAGTCTCTGGAGCAAGATATGTCTCCTTTTTTTTCTCCATGGGAATCCAGAGGAATGGACCTTCCATGCACAAGATAGCTCCTCTTGCCATGGGTGCAAAGTGCAGGGCCTGGGTGCAATGTGTTTAATGAGATAGTTCAGAGAAGATTGGCTCATAATCATAACTTATTTGACTGTACATTGGGGAAGGACCCAATCTCTCAGCACTACATGAGTGCGCGTGCACACACACACACACACACACACACACACACACACACACACACTGCAATTCTGCTCCTCTTTCTATATCCTTTCTCTATATATTTGGCTTTTGGATGACAAGAAATACAGCTGTAGTGTAGGAAACTGAGCAGAGAAATCCCTGGGCTGTCGGGAAACGGAGTGAGAATTGTTATTCTCTCCTGAGCTTTGTCCCAGGACAAGAACAAGGCCCAGCAGTGAATTGGTTACATGCAGCCTGTCCCTGCTGTTTCCCTTTGTGACTCTTGATCATAAAGCAAGGCAGATGATCTTTGATTATGTTTGCAAAGCTGCCCCGCTCTGTTTCCTAGATGATGTATCAGCAGAGGGTTCTCATGACCGCTGGATGTCAATCTTGCTGTGCAGATCCGCAGTGATGTGGGTGAGTGACAGATGGCTTCAGGGGAAATGGGCTTCAGCTTCTAAATGGTCTAACTCACAGTTTGCTGCACATTGCACATTTTCTGAATTGGCCCTTTCTGAAACAGTGTCCTTGTCCTGCCATCTTTGAGTCCTTGGGTTCTTGATCAAGGGAGATGAGCGGGACGGAGGTCTTGGGCCTGAGGCCCTGGTGCAGGACACAAACCATCAGCACTCAGTTCTGCTGCCACTGAATTGCAGATATCTGCAAGGCTTCTTCCTGTCCTCCCACTGTCTTGCCTGCTGGGAACACAAAGTCATCAGAGCTGGGAGCATCTCTCACTGAGTCTGTCCAGTGCTGAGAGGCCCTGGCTCCAAGTGGAGCCTTCTGGGGATTAGTGCAATGCAAACAGACCTCTGCCAGCCGTTCTTTAGGGAACCCAGAGGTCTTCTGGCGGCTTGCAGCAGAACCTGCTTAGTGCTGCTTTTTCCACCAGCTGGAACAGCAGAAAGAGCAAGAGGGTGGAGCAACTAGTCAGAAGACTAAGAAGTGTAACCCCAGTGCACTCAAGTAATGTGCTCCCCCTCACCAGATAGAAGGGATGGGTGGCAAGGCAGGTGTGCTGTGAGAGGGATATGCAAAACGCAGGCCAGATCGCTCTACACCCTATTGTGTCAGTCCAGTACAAGGGATGCTTAATCATATACAGATGTATTAATATATACAGAATTTAAAGGAAATTGATATTCATAAACATATACAAATATACAATATCATATCTTGCTATGTTCTGCAGATAAAGGCTGAAAGATTGCACCCCTTCAGGCAGCCCGAAGCAAGGGGTTGATGATCAGTTGATCTAAAATGGATATACAACAAGTAAAGACAGGTGAATGCAAATAAATACAGCTGAACATCATTCAAACACAAATATGCACAGGTAAGTATAGGTAAGTATAGACAACCATCAGGGAAGGGGTCCGAGCGGCGTTCCTTAAGCAGTTTATACTTAACGCTCTATTAAACTACCAATATACAAAGATAAAATATCCGCAAAATATAAGGCGCAGTGTCACAAAATATGAGGAGCTCTCCCACAAAATATAAGGTGCATCAGCAACTGGTTTAACTTAATTCCATAATTGCCCCACGGCCCAGGCTGATCATGGGGACACTGGCTGTGCTCCAGGCTGCAGGGGGAGGAGAAGATCCTCCGTGCTCCCTAAGCCTATGACGGGCCCAAGGGATGCCTCCCTAAGAAAATCCCAGATTTTGGGAGCTCCTTCCAGCTCAAGCTTCCCTGAGGATAAATTGCCTCCCAGCTGGGGAAGCTCCCCTCCCCTGTGGGAATCCCTTCCTCAACAACCCTCGATTCTGTGGGCATGAATGGGGCATCCTCGTCCCCTCAGCCAAGGTGTTCCTCTCATGCAAGGCCTCCTAGGCCCTAGCTCCCCTTTGGACACCACCCGCAGGTGGCCCTGTGCACCGTGGTGTGCTCCAAGGGCTCTGTCTTCTGCAGGGGTTGGAGGCCCAGGCCACCTTGTGCGGCACTGGGGCTCAGTCCCTCCCTGGATCCTCCGTGCATCGTTGTGTGCACCGAGCCACTGGCCCTGTGCCAGTGACTGCAACTCTGAGCGGCTCTCAAGGCTCTTGATCCCTCCCGGATTGCTCCGTGCAGCATTGTCTGACTGCTAGGGGTGAGGACCTGAGCTGCCTTGTGCAGCTCACAGAGTCCTGGCCCATCAACTGGCCCATGCGCTTGTGCGGGCCGGGCCCCAATCCCGCTGCCATGTGTGGGCCGGGGACGAGCTGGGCCCGTCTTCGTGCGCGCGTGCTGTGGCCAGCAGCCCGGGCACACGGGGTTGGAGAGAACCGACGGTGCGGTTTGCTACGCGCGAGCTAGAATTAGTTACAGAGGTGTAATGGTTGATTGAAAAGATTGTTTACTTACACCCAAAGATGGTATTGGTGTAGGCTGGACAGGTTTCCAGGCACAGCTCCCGCTTAGATCCTTGCTAGAGGAACATGACAAATTCGATTGCTCCCACGGAGCTGTTCAGGCTCCGCGGGTTCGGTTTGGGGTTCGAAAGGTTCCCCGGAGTTGCTTAGGCTCTGCTGGTCCGAAGTTACAGGAAAGGGATACGTCTGGGATTGCGATCGGCGACGGGGAGAGGCTAGAAGCGAAAGCCCCATAGGTTCGGTTCTACTGCCTCTATTGCCTGCTTAGGGGAGGCGCGTTGGGTCCATGAGGGTCCGCAGCGCTTCACACGAAGTCTCTCTCTTTTCCTCCCTCCTCCGGCTTGGGCGGAAACTACCCAAGCCTTTTCTATGGCTAGCAAGCCAATCGCTAGCCGCCACGTGTGCCTACATTTGGAATTGGCCAATAATATGGCGCGAATCCGAATACAAATGGCAGGAACTCCTTTGCAGCGTGTATCACTCGTATGCAAAAGAAATGCACCCTGCAAAGAAGCTGTAATTTGGCAGGAAATCCCCCATTGCACCAGAGTTCTCTCTCGCAGCAGAGAACTCTACCATGCAAAGAAAGCGACAAATAGCGGGAAAATAATTTAGCGGTGCCGAAGCGCACACACAAACAAAAATCACAACTTTGGGTTGTGACAGCACTGAGTTCCTGGCTTCACACCAGGGGTTGCAGACCTGAGCTGCCTTGTGCAGCTCCCAGGGTCTCCGCTCTGTGCACTGGCCTGTGCACTGGGTGCCTGGCCTCCTGCCAGGGGTTGCAGACCCGAGCTGCCTCGAACAGCTCCCAGGGTCTCAGCCCCGTATGCTGCAGCGTTGGAATGGCACGGGAGTCTTTCGGGCTCTTCTGGGGACTGGCTCCGCCCACTGGGCAGCTCTCCCCAACTCTTCCTCCGCCCCTCTCTCTTCGTCATCCCCCGACACGTGTGCTGCATGCTGGGCACGCTGCTCCTTTTATTCTCTCCACAGGCTCCGCCCCCAGAGTGCTATCGACCTGCCAAGTGCAGGCTCCAACCAGGTCCAGGGCTCTTTGTGGAAAGCCCCTTCCCAGCAGTTACCTGATTGGTGGACATGCTCCACCAATCACAACAAAGATTCTCCGAGGCCGGGCATGCCGGGCCGTATGGGTAAGTCTGCCACACAAGGCAAATGGCAGTGTCTCCTCAGTGAGGGGAGGCTTCGTAGACTTCACTGACATTAGGGCTGGAGGGGACCTTGGAAGATCATCGAGTCCAGCCCCTGCCCCCGGGGCAGGAAGTCAGCTGGGGCCATAGGATCCCAGCAAGATAAACATCCAGTTTTCTCTTGAAGGTGTTCAAAGTAGGTGCTTGAACCGCCTCCGATGGAGCCATTTTGAAACTGGGTTATGTGCACTGAACTTCCGTCCTGTTAAATGCTTAACCCAGTTCCTGATCACTTAAACCAGTTTATGTGTAACTTCTGTCCCAAGTCATCAAATTTCCCCAGCAAGGCCTTTACCCTTTGACCCATTGCTCCTGGCTGTTCTCATCTCTTCTCTGTATCCCTCCAACCCGTTCCTGTGACTGCAAGCAGCCTCCCTGCAGGGACACAGAGGTGCTGCCTGCTCCTCAGAACGCTTTCCTGAGTCTTCTGTCTACTGCGGGGCCCAAGGAGCTTGTGACATCCTCTGTGAAGAATCCAGGAGAAACAGCCCAGCCAGGACTTCAGAGCCAGCAGCTGATTTGTAGATTATGGTGTCCCGCGTGGCAGTGGATGGGGACAGAGGGAGAGCATTCACCCTTTAACACAGCAGCATTTGGTCCAGAAGAGGTTGCAAGTGCCCTAGGAATCCCCTTCACTCTGACTGCTCTGGGGACTGCTGGATGCAAGAGATCTCTTCTGCCTGGGGAGAGCACAGCGGTGTGTCCGTGGCTCTTGTGACACTGAATATGGCCCCTATGAAGACTGCGGTTTCTGTGGATGGTAAGGGGGTGGAAACCCCAAACCTGCCCTAACTTTCCAGTGTATGAGAGGGACCAACCTCCTTTCTGCTGCTTCCCCCACACAGAGAAGGCTGACAGACAGACAGGGAGGTAAGAGGCATAGAAGAGGAAAGGCAGAGGAGCGCAGAGCAGGGCCACTTCCCCCTGGTATTCTCTCTGGAGGCTCTTGTGAGTTCTCCATTCCCCAGAGCTCTTTTTCCATGTCCTGCTGGGCTGTGCCCACAGACAGGACCTGTATGGGGCACTTTCTGCCTGCCAGCATCCTGCTCAGATTGGCCTGGGCACCCAGAGCCCCTTCTCCACGGCCCCTCTGAGCTGAGGTGTGGGGATGGCATGTGCAGACCCCTGATTGTGAGCACAGGCAATGTGTAGAGGGAGCACAGGGGGCCACGTACCTCCCTCCCCCTCCAAGATTGACTCTTGCAGTGGGGGAGTGGGGGTGGCAAGGGAAGTGCGGTGGTACTTGCTGCCTGTGCCTCAGGGGATGGCAATCAGCTGCTGGGGGACCCCCTCTCTGGTCGGTGATCAGCTACTGACGCCCTCAGAGACTCAGGAGGCACAAGTCGCCCATGATTATGAGAGCGCAGGAGGGAATCCTTAGCCATGGCACATCACGCAGACGCGTCCCCTTGCACCAACTGAGTGTAGCAAGGCACTGAACGAGGTGAGCTCTCATCTTACTCTGAACAAAAGCTCTGCCTCAAACACAGCTGACTCCATCCTCAGCTTCTCCCTCTTGCTAGACCATGCTGCAAAAGTGTAACCCTGCATGAGTCGTGTGATGAACATCTTTCACTCTTGTGACATGAATTAGTTTCTGGTGCCTAGACACGAACAGTGAGGCTGCTCTGATGCATTGTAATCCCAGCACGTTGGAGCAGACCAGATTAATTGAGTGTCCTGGAGCATGGTAATTACCACGCTCCTGCAGCCTCCAGCATCTTGGGTATCAGCGTCCTGACACTTCAAAATGGAGTGAGGGCGCTTTAAATAAAGTTCCTTCGGTCAGCTTTAGTTAAAGTGCCCCCTACTACCATTTTAAAGTATGGGGATGCTGGGCCAAGAAATACTCTGGGCGCTTTAAGTAGAGTGGCTCTCAGAACCAGTGTAATTAAATCCACCCCCTCCCTACCAGCTCCCAGACCACGTGTATAAGCGCCCCGTACCGCTGCACTTCAGGTGGTTACAGAATGAATGGGAACATATTGTAGTTTTGAGAAGTCCCTCTGGAACAATATGTCCATGTGCCCTGCACAGAGGTTGGGCAGTGACCCTGGATACCTGAATTCACAGGGCTGGGCTGGACGGATGCGGAAATGGTCTTGTCCTTCTCTCCTCAGATGACTCCTCTTCTTCAGCCTCCCTGTATCTGTGCAGCTCTTCTGGATCCTCCACTTCCCTTTTCTAAATGTGTCGTCTCTTGAGTGCACTCTGCATCCCCCGAGCAGGGGACAGATTTGCATGAAGGGTCTGTTCTCCCGCTCCAAGTGTTTTAAGAGACAGTTGGATGGTCCCAACCAGAGACCTGTTTGCCTCAGGAAGCCGAGCTGTTCTGGATTCCCACCATGGCCTTGGGCCCTCTCGTCCTCATGCTTGTCCTGTTCTGCTTTGGTAAGGGAGGGGAGGGCTTCCTCCAAAGGAGTCCTGAGAGATGGGGCTGATGGCTCCCTCCGCTCTGGGGTCTTGCTCTCCGAGTCAGTAAGAAGCATTTCTCAGGGAATGGAGCAGGTTGAGACGGGGTATCTGCATTGCTCTTTGCAGGGCAGAGCTCAGAGTGCACTGACACAAGCACATCCCACATTGTCGCTGGCGCTGGGGCAAACGGCACCTCTGCGGTGCACACTGCAGGGCGTGGAGTTCATTAGCACCACGGACCCTGGCTGGTATCAATAGCACCGGGGAGCAGTCCTTGGCTACTGATCTAAAAATCCAAGAGCAGAGCCTCAGGTGTCCCTGAACTCTTCTCTGCTGATCTCTCTGGTAATCTTGCATGGTTGACCACCCCTGGGGTCCAGGCTGAAGATGAAGTGGATTATTACTGTGCTGTGTGGCACTCTGCCTCTCCTCACAGGGACCCAGTCATATGGGGAACTGCAACAACAACTTTCCCTTCCCTCCCAGCCTTGGCCTCACTAGCAACTGCTCTGGTGTGGAGTTGGGTCTCTGGAGCAAGACATGTCTCCTTTTTTTCCCTCCAAGGGAGTCCAGGAGAATGGACCTTTCTCACACCAGATGGGTTCCAGGGCACCTGCAGGCCTGGGCTTGGCACAGTGTATTTCATGAATTAGTTCAGAAACAATTTGCATGTAATCACAACCCATTTGACTGTACATTGGGGAAGGACCTGGTCTCTCATCCCTGGTGCATGAAGCCTGACATGCTTCCAGAGATGCAAGTTATAGCCAAAATTACACAAAGACGTACACGTACATGCACATGTGCACACACACGCATCCATTTGCATGTGCACACACAGATGCACACCATGGAGTGCCCTGCCAGGATAGTCCAGCGTGTAAGGGAGGATCCAGTAAGCCATCACCAGTGCCCACCTACAGAACTCACCTGAAGCCATGTCATTACCTGTTTCCTGGGAAAGAGGGGCTTTGAACAGCAGTGAATTGGTTACAAGCGGCCTGCCCCTACTGCTTCCTTTTTTTGGCCCTTGATTCTAAAGCCAGGCACATTATCTCTGACAATGGTTGCCTAGTTCCCCCACTGTTTTTCCATGACGATGTGTCAGGAGAGGGTACTCGTGACCACTAGGTGTCAATCTTGCTGCACAGATGAGCCGAAAGTTAACTCTGAGTGACAGGCGGTCTCCAGGGAAACATGTAAACAAGCATTTCCTCTTCTGTATGGTCTAACTGTCCATTCACTCCATGTCACGGTTTTTGAATTGGCCCTTTCTGAAAAAGACATCCTTTTCCTGCCATCTTTGGGTGCTGGGGTTCTCAGCCCAAAGAGACGAGGGGGAGGGAGGTCTTGGGACTGAGGTCCCAATGCACTACTCAAGCAGGTGGCACTCAGTCCTTTTGTCTGCAAATTGGGGATGTCAGCCAGGCTCCTTCCTGCCCTTCCTCTGTCTTGTCCGCTTGGATCGGAAAGTTTACCCGGTGTTGAGGGACCCTGGCTCCATGTGGAGCCTTCTGGGGATCACTGCGATACAAAGAGATCTTTGCCAGCCGTTCTTCAGGGAAGCCAGAGGTCTTCGGGGCTCGCACCAAAACCTGCGGAGTCCTGCTTTTTCCACCAGCAGAAAGGTCAGGGGAGAGTGGAGAGACTAGTCAGTAGAATAACGAGGCAAATGGCAGTGTCTCCGGTCCTCCCCATCAAGGCTTTCAAAGTCTGACCCAGTCTTCCTGGCTGCTCTTGATTTTCCTGGGGATCCCTGTCAGCCCAGTCCTCTGACTGTACCAGCCTCCCTGCAGGGATCCAGAGAGCAGCTGCCTGCTTCTCAGGATGCTTTCATGAGTTATTTCTACTCCTGGGCCCAGGGACGTTGGCTGCATGCGGATGTTCAGGGGACAAGGCAGAAGGGGAGACCTGAAATACATACATGAAATCATGTTTTTCACAAAACAAGTGTGTACAATTCTGCAATGTTCAGAAGAGTCCCTTGCCTCAGCCTTCCTCCTCTCCAGTGCTTCTTGAGGCTGGGGCCATCTTCTTGAATGCCCCAGTTCAGCACCCAGCATTTTCAGGCCTTTACCTGTGTCAGGCACTGAGCCCACGGCAATGCCATGAACATGAGACACTGGGGACAGTGTTAAGAAGAAGTGTCCTGAGCATGAAACCCCAAACACTGTTAGTCACTTGGATAATGGAAAATAAGTTTCTCTCGAAAAATGGTCAACGTGGCACAATGTAGGTCAGGCTCAAGTGCTAGGAGTTAGGACACAAAAATAATCTTGGTGCCCCACCTGTGAAGCAGTGTGTTGTAGGCAGGGCAGAGGAGAGGCCAGAGTTAATCATGGAGGTGGAGAAACTACAATTCAGAATATCTTCCTCAGTAAAGAGGTAACAGGGTGAGGGGACTTGCACATTGGTTATCTACCCCCAACACCTCTTTTCCCATGACAATCAATCAGGAGGAACGGGAAGTTTAACCATGGGTATGAGCAGGAATCTCCAGGAAAGCACTTCCCCTTCAGGCGCTGTGCACTGGGCTCTGCTCTGCCGGCTCTCCGAGCGGTGGAAGCAGAAGGAAGAAACACACGTCCTGTCTGGACAGGGCGATGCACCAGCAGCAGCCAGTGAGAGGGGACAGATTTGCATGAAGGGGCCAGTCTCAGCTCTGGGGCTTTATGAGAGACTCGGAGGGCCCCAGCCTGGGAGACTTTTGCCTCAGGAAGCTCAACTGGTCAGGATTTGTCACCATGGCCTGTGCCCTGCTCCTCCTGGTGCTGATGACGTGCTGCTCAGGTCAGCAGAAGGGTTCAGGCTGTGCCTGTCATGGGGCAGTTACTTTCCTGCCAGCGCAGTCGATGAATGGTTAACAATGGGTTTGTGATGTTGATTTCAGGGGTCTGGTCACAGCCTGTGGTGACTCAGGAGCCTGCGATGTCCTCAGTGTCCCCAGGGGAGATTGTCACTCTGTCCTGCAGCCTGAGCACCGGAGCCATCGCCAGCGGCAACTATGCTGCCTGGTACCAGCAGAAACCTGGCTCTCCCCCTCGGCAGCTTATATACAGCACCAACAACAGGCCCTCGGGGATCCCCACCCGGTTCTCGGGGGACATTTCTGGTCAGATGGCCGCCTTGACCATCACGGGGGTCCAAGCCGAGGATGAGGCCGACTACTACTGTGCTGTGTATACTGGCAGCAGTACACACTGCACAGTGATAGAGCCCGATGGGGAACTGAGACATAAACCTTTCTCTTCAGCAGTGCCCTGCTGGGATCTCCCTGCCCAGGCTGCAGAGTTTGGTTGTGCTGACTGCATTTTCATTGAACCCCCCAGACCTTCCCTAGCTTCTGTCCCCACTGCCCATGTCCTGCCGGTCAGCTCAGACAGCCCATGTAGACCAGATGAATGTTTTAAATGGTCTCTCAATTTACTTTGGCAATCACAGTAATTCATGGCCTCCATGAAGCAAGCCCTGATGTTGAGGGCAGAATGCTTTTAACCCTGTGGACTCCCATTTAATCCTGCATTTATTGTGTGACTCCTGTGTGGTCACCTAACAGCACAAGCACCGTGTGGCAGCCCACTCCGTCCTGGAAGGACCTAAAGATCCCCAGGGCGCCACAGCTTGATGGGGAACTGAGACATAAAGCTCCTTCCTGTTTTTTTCTGCCCCTGTGCCCTGCGGGGAACTAGCTGCTCAGGCCACAGTGTCTGGTTTCTACCTGCCGTGTGGATACCTTGAAGAGTGTTGGGTAAAAGTTGTAGGGGTTTAGGTTGTAGCTGTGTTGGTCTAAGGACATAGGCAGACAAGGTTCCTTGGGTGAATTTGAGATCTTTTATAAGACCAACCCAAATAGTTGGAGAATAGTTATTAAGCAAGCTTTCAGATTCAAAAACCCTTTGTCAGGCTAAGGAGGTTTCAGCAGTTGGGGTGTGCTCTTCTTGGATGGGATGAAAAGTAAAGAAGCCAGGGGCTGAGCTGGGGAGTCAGTTGCCAGGCAGATTATAATGTATCAAAAATCTAATGTCTATGTTTAGTCCATGATCTCTAGTATCCAGGAGGTTGATGAAATGGAGCTCCCCCAGAGCCACCCATCCTAGCCTTCAAACAAGCACCGAACCTTGCCAACCTCATCACCAGAAGCAAACTTCCTCAAGCCCAGAACACACCAAAAGGATCCAGACCGTGCCAGGACAAGAAATGCAAAACCTGCCAACACATCTCCACCACCCCCACAATTACTACACCCCACAACGGAGCCATCAGCATCCCAGGATCTTACAGCTGCACCTCCAGAAATGTAATATACCTCATCCAATGCACCAAATGCCCTGATGGAAGATATGTAGGAGAGACCAGACAACAACTGCGCACCCGAATGAACGCACACCGGAAATCCATCAAAGACAGAAACACCCAATTACCGGTGGGGGCACATTTCTCACAGGAGGGCCACTCTCTCTCCAATCTCTCAGTCCTGATCCTCTAGGGAAACTTACACAACACATCCCAGAGACGAGCCTATGAGCTCCATTTCATCAACCTCCTGGATACTAGAGATCATGGACTAAACATAGACATTGGATTTTGATACGTTACAATCTGCTCTCTGTAGCTGCTGCCAGTCATGGAGCCCGGCTGCTTGCCGCCTCCCATCCGCCTCCAGGGAGCAGCTTGGGCTTCGTCACTGGCACCAACTACCCAGAGCCGGGGCTGGCCGTGGCGTGCCGAACAAAATGGCCTCGCATGCCATGCTCGGCATGCGTGCCAGGGGTTGCCAACCTCTGCCCTAAGGCCTGCTGAAGTGAGTAACAAGGACATTATAGGGTCTCCTCACAAATTGCCTTCTTGCCCGCATCAAGATCTACAAATTGCAGTTGACTCTTCCTGATTCCTCTTATCTCTTACAGTGCTGTGCTCTGGCATGTCAGCTCCAGCAGCCTCCCTGAAGTAATCCAGAAGGCCAATTTTGCGCATCCTCATAATCTTTCCTTGGATCCTCCTGCTATTTCCTCTGTAGGGCTTTTGTCACCTTCTATTGGTGATTCTTTCAAGAAGGGGCCATGTCCTTAGATGCATTTGTGCAATGCCCAACGCAGTCTGGCCCCTGTCAGGATCAGGGCCCCTGTGCACAAGAAAGCTGGGAGCACTGAATATTGGTGCCATCGGTAGGGAGGAGCATTCTGAGCAAGCGAGAAGCATTCATAGCACGGCAAACTTCAGTACTGAAAGCAGGACAGTAGTGTTAGTACTGTGCTATACCTTGGGTATTTCTTCTACGAAGAAACTGGATACAGTGGCTTACGCAGACAGACCCCAGAGTTTCTCACAGAGGTGGAGAAGTTGTAATTCAGAACATATTCAGTGTGAAAGATAAGCAGAATGAGGGGACCACAGTTCTTATAATCACATGCCCCCCATATCTGCCTCTATCCCACTTCACCAAGTGGGATGTTTAACAACCTGCACGGACAGGCTGAAGCACTTTCCCTCTTTCCCTCGCAGCTCTGAGTAGTGGGCACTGACCTGCCAAATTCACGGGCACAGGAAGCAGAAGGAATAAGAGCACGCCCAGACCAGCAGCAGCCAGTGAGCAGGGGCAGATTTGCATGAAGGGGCCGTTCTCAGCTCTGGGCATTTAAGAGAGACTTGGATGATCCCAGTTACAGCCTGTTCACTTCAGGAAGCCGAGCTGGCCTGGATTCCCACCATGGCCTGTGCCTTTCTCCTTCTTGTTCTGCTCGCATACAGCTCAGGTGAGCAGGGAGGGTTCATGATATCTTGGAGGATGTTACTTTTTTAGCAAGTGCAATAAATGAATGGTAAATAATGGGTCTGTACTGTTAATTCCAGGGGTCCGGTCACAGCCTGTGGTGACTCAGGAGCCTTCAGTGTCTTCGGTGTCCCCAGGAGGGACTGTCACTCTGTCCTGCAGCCTCAGCACCGGAGCCATCACCACCAGCAACTATCCCTCCTGGTACCAGCAGAAACCTGGCTCTGCCCCTCAGCTGCTTATTTATGAAACTAATAAGAGACCCTCCGGGGTCCCCACCCGGTTCTCCGGGTCCATCTCTGGTCAGAAGGCCGCCTTAACCATCACCGGGGCCCAAGCTGAGGACGAGGCCGACTACTACTGTATGGTGTATACTGGCAGCAGCAGTGCGTTACGACACTGTGTTTCATCCTGATGAGGAACTGAGACACAAACCTCCCTCTTCTCTTGTCTCTTCATGGGCTGTTCAGGCTTTGCCTGCTCGGGCTGCAGACTTTGGCCTTGGCCAGGAACAGGTCTAACTGCTTTGGTTTGTTTCTTTCAGAAGCCCAGCCCTTGTGTCCAGCGGGGACGGCCCTTTCCTGCTCCCACCTGCCTGAAATCAGGAAGCTTCTTTTCCAGGTTCACCATTGCTGCAAACTTTCTTCAGGTCACCTGAGCCAACCCACTCTGTGCTTTTGTCCCCTTGATGGCATAGTTTCATGGTCTCCATGTTACCAAACCTTAATATCAAAGTATTGCACGCTGAGACCCAATATGAGGTGAAGCCTATGGTGTATTAGTTATACGCCCTTACACCTACATGGAAACATGGAGACATACAACGAGATGAGTGTTACATGTGTGAGTGCCCTGGATCCATCTCACATTTGTCCAAGGCAGCATCATGGCATCAATGTATTCAGTGTCTACTGGCCAGGCAACTTCATGTCTTGGCCTCTTCCCTTCCCCACCCAGCTGAATGGGATATGGCTGTAGCTGCTGCTTCATTGTCAAGGTCCTAAATCAAATCCTGGAGCACTTGTACATGTGACCAGGGTTTAATCCCCATGGTTTTATTCTATGCTCCCTAGTTTTTAATTTAAACCCACTGTTTCAATTTTTCCATTATGTTACGGTGAGGAGCATTATCCTTTTTTTTTTTTTTTTTTTGGCCAGAGCTGTAGCCTGCCCGTGGCTGTGGGGTGAGCTGTTGGCAGGCCGAGCACCCCCTGAGCTGCAGAGGGTCCCCTTCCTTCCCTCTGCAGTGGCAGCACCCCCATGGGGGTGCCCAGATGGACTGCTAGCAGGCTGGGTGCTGTCCTGGCTTGGAGGCAGCACCCAGCCCGATCCAACTGTTCCCTGAGCCTTCCTGCTGGAACGGTTAGTTTGCAACAATGCAAAGTCATTTAAACCCCCCCAAAACTCATGCACCTGTACTGTGTGATGCCACTGAGCCATACAAATGTCATTTTTATCATGTGTACATTGGGACAACCATCATGTCTACAAGTGCCCAGGCTACAAGTGCACTCAGTCCTGTGGAAATAATGACTGACATAGACTTTCAGACTTCTTCTGTTCAGTGAAGAAGCAGCCTGGGATTTGCACCCCACAGGATGGATGACCATTACCAAGGACATTATCAGATAATAGTCTTAATCAGAGTAACTGTATTGGTTGGGAATGGGATTAGGATGTCACAGCTGTGCTGGTCAGCACTTGCAGTTGAAGCACTCCAGAGGAGTTATCCTCAGTACGATTCATCTCAGGTAATCCCAACTCTTCTCTATGGCTGTGAATCTTAGGTGCAATACAGGGATCGTCTATCACAGGCCAGCTAGGCGCTGTGAGTGTATCAGTCATTAGGCTGCTGATTTTGGGATCAAGGAGGAGAATCAGGAGTGAAGTAAAGGCAAATTTACTCATAGCTTAGCATACACATGTTAATGCGACAAAAAGATAGTACAGTAATAAAGAGGTAATAGTGAATGATAACAACAGATAGACAGAAGGACTAAGAGTTCCCACATGGAGTTAGCAACTTATCTACAGTCTCTCTATGTCAGGTGCGCACCAGGTTGTTCCAGCGAAGTCAGGTGTCCCCGATCAACGCAGTCCGAGGGGTCACCGGGAAGACCCCTTGGTCAGGATCCGGTCCTCTCTCACACTGGGAGTCCGGGGTCAGGCTTGGTACAGCAATGGTCCTTCTGTCCCATCCTTCTAACTGGTCACTTGACATGCACGTTCCTTTATGCCTGGTCTTGTGCTAATCAGTGGACTCATCTACAACCCCTTACTTGACCCCTGGGAATGATCATCCTCGACAGTGAGGGATCGTTGCTGCTACTGCAAATCTGTGTAATAATAATGTGGTGCGTTTCTGCTACCTTTGGAAAGTGGAGGTAAAACCCTGACTCGGGTCACAAGAGAATCACTGTGGTGCTTCCACCCCGGCCTCCAGATGAACACAGCACAGCCCCAGGGCAGGATTCGCACTCAGCTGACACACTGCCCTAGGAGGGAGAGCAGAGAAGCTTTAAATCCGGCAGCAAATGGGAATCAGTCTGGAGTAGAGTAGGAAAAGCTTGTACCAACCCCCCTATATGATCTGCCTGAATCCTGCCAGTTATCAGCTGTGAAAGAGTGAGCTCAGTTTTAGAACTGCTGAAAGTAGGACAGGCCCTTTATGAACGGTGCGGTGCTGGCCAAGGGGATGTGTCCCGTGGAGCTGCTGTGATTCCCAGTGACAACGTTGGGACCCCAAACACTCCTCAAAGAGCAATTCCCAAAGCTCCTGGACTGGACCCAAAACTATTGTGCTCAGGGCAGGATTCAGCCTCTTTGCATTCACAGCACTGGGAACGGTCTCTCCGGCCCTGCCCTTTATGAGTAAAATGGGGAAGACAGCAGGGAAGAGATGGCAGAGGCTGAATGAGCAGCAGATTTGCATGAAGTGGGCGTTCTCAGCTCTGAGGGTTTAAGAGAGACATGGAGGCTGCCAGCCAGGGACCCGTTTTCCTCAGGAAGCCGAGCGGGTCTGCATTCCCACCATGGCCTGGGTCACTTTCCTCCTCGCTCTGCTCATGTGCTCTGTCGGTAAGGGAGGGGTCTTTACCCGTACAACAAGGTGAAAAGCGACTGTTGAAAGGCTGCAGCGCTGTTCTCCCTGCCCAGGGCACTGAGGACGGCTGTCCTGCCCGGTGCTCTGCCGCGGTCCTCGTGAGCTTGTTTCTTTCTTTGCAGGCTCCAGTTCCCAGCAGCTGCAGCCCCTGAAGTCGTCAGAGCAGGTGTCTCCCGGAGGGACTGTGACCATCGCGTGCAGCCTGAGCAGTGGAGCAGTTGCTGATAACAGCTACATACACTGGGTGCAACAGAAACCGGGCCAGACTCCTCGGCTGTAATATACAGCACCAGTACCCGGCCCTCTGGTGTGCCAGCGCGCTTCTCTGGGTCCCGATCAGGGAACACCATGTCCTTGACCATCACTGGGGCTCAGCCCGAGGATGACGCTGATTATTACTGTTTTGCATGGATTGGGAGTGCTCACCACAGCAATGCTTGCAGATGGGGAAGTGAGATAAAAACCTCCTTCCCTCCCCTGCCTGTGCCCTGCTGGGTGCCACCTTGGCTCTACAGCTGGAGTTCTCCGTGCAGGAACTGTGACAGCTGGTCCTCCTTCCCCGGGAACCCCAGCTCTGCACACTCTGGACTGAAGCGGGGGATGAGGGGGGCATGCTTCCTTTTCTCTGTGCCCACTGGTACCTCCTGACATGCCTCTCACACCTCCACATTGCCAACACACCACCCCTGAGATAGCAGCAGGCACCCCTTGCCAGCTCTCAGCCCCGCAAGTTCCCAGCCATGGCTTGGAAGAAAACACAGCCCAGGCTCAGTAGCATCCCCGAGTGTTAATTCCTGTATCGAGCCAAGAGCTGTTTAGGATCTAGCGCTTGTACACGTGACGGGGTCCCGTTCTTAGGGTTGCATTCTGTCCTCCCTAAATTGAAAAAGTGGGTTTTTAATTGAAACCCTCCATTTCAATGTAGGGGTTTCTGTCACTGTTACGCGAAGGGGCCAGGTCCTTCTGTTTTTCAGTGGAATCTCCCTGCAGCTGGGGGTGACTGCCAGGGGGCTGAGTGGCTCCTGAGCTGTGGGGGGCCCTGGCCCTTCCCTCCATATCAGTGGCACCTGCTATGGCCGCCCAGGTGGGCTGCTAGTAGGCCGAGTGGTGCTCTAGCTTGAAGGCAGCACCGGGCCCAACCCAACTATTCCCTGACCCCGAGCTGAAGCAGCACCTGTCCTGCTAGCAGCCCGTCTGGGTGGCCCTGGGGGGTGTCGCTGCTGCTGAGGGAAGGACTGGGGCCCCATGCAGCTCAGGGGCCGCTCAGTCTACCAGCAGTTTGTCCCCCATGGGCACAGGGGAGGTGGGAAGGCTCTGCCAAAAAAAAAAGAAAAAAAGGATTGGGCCCCTCGCCCCTTCTGCCTTTAGCAGGCACCTACTGAAGGCAGAAGCAGCAAGGGGCTGGATCCTTTTTTCTCGGCATCTCCCAGAGGAACAGCTACCATCACCTGTGCCAGGAGCAGCGGCAGCATCAGTGACCGCTGGAACTCCTGGTACCAGCAGAAGCCTGGCAGGGCTCCGGTGATGGTTATATATAAGGATACTAAAAGGCCTTTGGCGATTCCCAGTCGATTCTCAGGGTCCATTGATGAATCTGCCAACACGACCACGTTAACCATCAGTGGAGTGCAGCTGGACGATGAGGCTGATTATTACTGTTTAACGTATGACAGCAGGAGCAGCAATCCCACAGTGCTACAGACACAAGGGGAACTGAGACAAAAACCTCCCTCAGGTTTACAGAGTCTGGACTCTCCCTTCCCAGCGGCCCCTGCTGCCAGGTGGGAGCAGTTCCTCAGTGTCTGAAAGTGTTCCCTTGCCTCCTCACCTGGCCATGGCACTTCTGGAGCTGAGCTGAGCTGAGCAGTGACTCCAGGCACCATGGGCTGCAGGGTGCGTCCATGGAGCACTGTGAAGATATTGTGCCTGGTGCCTGCAGAGCTGAAGTGATGGGGAAACTATTTGTGCCTCTGCCCCGATAACACGGTGTTTTCCTGTCTGTGTGGAGACCTGGGATGTGGCCATTCAGTGAGGTTGGGAGCGGTGGGATGATGAAGTGCAGGAGGAGTGAGGTGAAGGGGGCAGAACTGGGAAGGACATGAGGTTGCTTGAGTTAGTCCCTAGTGGGGTGAGAAAAGATGAATGATGTGGATGTGTCAGTGGCCGCCAGGTGTCTTCCTTGCCCACATCTTTGCCCTTTGTTCTGAGGCTCACTGAGATACATGACAGCAATCACAGCGAGTCAATTTGCGGTGATTTCCCTGACTGCAGACTCTCGGTGTGTACAAAAGTGCTCTGTGCACCTTTTACAGCATGTAATTTAGAGCAGTTTTTATATCACTTCAAAGTTGTAGCACTCTTAAACATGACAGAAGTGCAGTGTGTCTGGGTGGGGGGCTGCTGAAGCCCCCTGCACTGTTTAGGTGAGGAGATGGGGGGCACTCCACAGTCGCCTGGGGCTTCTCCACAGGTCAGAAATTGGAAAAACATACAGAAGTTAGTTAAAGAGCTGTAGGTTACCTAAGTGCTGTTTAATACAGCGCTTCAAATTGAATACCTCATTGAACTAGGGCTAATTTACAGCGCTCTACTCATATTTACAGTGCAGTAAAGCCATGCATTTCTGGTAAGTCATGGCAATAGAGCTCTTTAAATGCTGACAAAAACAACTTCTGTACGTGCCCTGTGACTGCTTCACTGCTCCCAGCCAAACTGGTTATGGACCAGGCACCTTCATGGCAATGCAAAGGAGGAATCATCTCAGGGCCTTTTTATATGTTAATTGTGGGCTTCTGGTGGAGCACGTAACCCCTGGACTCTGCCTGTTAGCACCTTCAAGGCCACTCCCCACTGACCTGCCACTCAAGTTGAAGGTGTGAGTACAAATCAGCACTGAGTCGATCAACATTTGTGCGCTCAGTGTCACGTGGAACAAGGCCTCGAGTGTGCGGTGTTCCCTCTGGCTCATTCTTCCCAGAAGCAGCTGCTCATGCTGTGCAGGGGTCGTATTACATCAATAAAAAAGAAAGGTTCAAGATCCAGTGAGTCCACCTTGAAATCAGAGCTCGACACAAGCTCCCACCTGAACCAGAGCTTCCCTGGAGATGCTAAAAGTGGAAGTTATTCAACCCAGCTTCAGGTTTATGGACTCTGTATTGCAGGTTTGACTATCAAAGGAGAGAGTAGCTGCCTTTGCCAATAAAGAGCAATTGGAAGAAAATGGCTATGTGAGATAATGAGCACGAAGCACACATGGGGAAATTGGTTATTAAAACTGGTCCATGGGGAGGAAGATGCAGGCAGGAGGAGCCAGGCACAGAGGGCAGATTTCTATAACAGAGCTGAGCTCAGCTCTAGGGTTTGAAGGGAGACTCAAAAAACATGTCCCAGCCAAAGACCGGTTGGTCTCAGGAAGCTGAGCTGGCTTGGATGCCTGCCATGGCTGGGCCCTGCTCTTCCTTGTCCACTTATTTATGTCTCTGGTACTCAGCCATTTTTCCAAATTATCCTAAGATGACTTCCTGCACATTCACCCTCCTCTCTAGCTCTCCTCATGCTACCAAAGCTCCTCTAACTCTCAGTGCTCTCTATGCAGGATCAGCATCTCTGAGAGGAGTGGTTACCATTTCTTGTACCAGGAGAAGTTTCATTTTAATTTTTTATTTTAAGGCAGCTCTCCTTTGTCTTCATGATGCTGTGGAGGCTTTCAAAGAGCAGCCCTGTAAGGATGCCCTGGACTGACATGGGATAGATCCAGAGAGATAAGTCCACAGGGGACTAAGGAAGGCAGTGCTTGTTGGCACTGGATTTAGGGCCCAAATACCTTGTTTTGGTTGGATCCAAAACCTTCAGACCAACCATAAACTTTCCAGTGAATAATAGGAGAATTTTCTTGATATGCAGTGATAACAGATAAGAACAAAGCAAACAATTCTATATCTCCCAGTCCTAGAGCTGTCATCAGAGGGAAGGTATGTCTAGCCAGTACGTGAGCTTTGCTCTGAGGCTCTCTCTTGAATGTCAGGTGTCAGCAACCTGGAGGTCAGAGGCCAAGGCCCTCACCCCCTAGTGGGATAGATGAGACAGGTTGGTGGTGTGCCCTCTATCCATGGTGGCCTTGGGTTCCCTTCTCAGAGACCCTTTGCTGCTCTGAAATCCCTTCTTTTGTATTCTTTTCCCCTCCTGATGATTCTTCATTTCTGGCCATTGCTGATTGGTCTCTGTGTTGTCCATGTCCTGTCCTGTCAGCACAATCCTTTGTTTCACCGACGCATCACACGCACACATCCTAATCTGGGCTTAACCGGCATCCTCCTGATTTGGTCTATTCCCCCAAACCCAGGAAACCCAAGAGTCCTGCAGGTGGGCACTGTGACCTGGTACTACCTTATCGCATGTTATGGAACTGAGTTGTACATGTCTTCAGTTTCCCAGCCTGTGTGTCTGTTTGCTGTTTGCCTGTCAGACACAGTGGGCCCTTGAGTAAAATTTCAGAAACAGGCATTTTAGAAATCAATTAACCATTGCAGTTGCCATGACCCATTATTCTAGTACATATCTACCTTATCTACAAGCCAATACCCAAAAGCAAACCTCTAAATACCATTTTCTAGCCATCAGTGCTGGTAAAAGGAGCAGCCAGTCTTTTCCCAGTCCCTGCTGCCAGGTGTCAGCATATCCAAAAGAGATCTGTGTGTGCATCCACTGCTCTCCCTGACCATGTCACAAATGGAGCTGAGCAGTGACCCCAGGTAGTGGCTGACTCCAGCTTGTGTACTCCAAGGAAGTGTCGTGCAGCTCTTGTGCTTGGCACCTGTGCAGCTGCAGGGATGAGGGAGCCACCCCCTCCCCATCAACTGCATAGCTCCCAGTACTGCCAGGCCTCTCTGTCGCATGTGTGCAACTGGGGATGTGTTTGGATTTGGGTCTCCAGTTGGAGTGGAGATAGGAAGGGAGTAAAAAGAGGGTGTGCTCCTCTGGGAGGGTTTCTGGAGAGTCCTGCTGGTGTGAATTCCCAAACTGGAGATACCTGTGCAGGAAGGTCTGAAGGTGGTAACAAGCTGGACAGGCATGCCTTTCGCTGCAGACTGTTTCCAGTGGCAGTGGGACCATTCATAGTGATAAAGCCATGAGGATCAATTTGAAATATTCCTGATGGGGTGATGCCTGATGCGAAGAGCTATGTTTGCAGACCGGTGCAGACAGACCAGGAACACCCCTAACGAAAGCCACTGGAGCAATTTTCCTGAGAGATTACAACTGACTTGATTCCCAGCCAGGATTGGCTGCCAGCAGGGAGGGGAGCAGAACTGAGCTGCTGAGCGCTGAGGGGAAGATGAAATCATGGGTGGGGAGCACTCAAGGCTTGAGTGAAGGGCCTTGTCCTGGGGAATGGGGAACTTCTGCCGGGGCAGGAACAAAACAGCTGGCTCAGCTACAGAGTGAGCAGGGTCATAAGCAGGCTGTCCCACACCTCGTGCAGAAGAGGTTCATTTCTGCTCTGTGTCCTTAGTTCTCTGCTAATAGTGATGTCAGAGGCACTTACACAGACTGGTGAAGAGAGACCAGCACCACTCTCAAGACAGGTCACTGGAGTGAATTCCTAGAGAGATGATGGAGATTTATAGATTCATGGATGTTAGGGCTGGAGGGAATCTCACAAGATCATTGGGTCCAGCCCTCTGCTCAAAGGGCAGGAAGTCAGCTGGGGTCAGATGACCTCAGCAAGGTGAGCATCCAGGCATTTCTTCAATGTATTCAGAGTAGGTGCTTGCACCACTTCGAGGCGGGGAGTCTATTTCAGACTCTGGAGACTCAGACAGTAAAGAAGTTTTTCCTTATGTCCAGTCTAAAACAGTCTTCCAGCAGTTTGTGACCGTTAGACCCTGTCTTCCCTTGGGGTGCCCTGGCAAACAGACGTTCTCCCAGTTCCTGATGCACACCCCTTATGTACTTATAGGCTGCCACCAAGTCACGCCTGAGCCTTATCTCCTCCAGGCTGAAGAGCCCCGTGCCTGTCAGCCTCCCCTCATAAGGCCTGCTCTCTTGACCTCTAATAATGCGTGTGGCTCTCTGGACTCTCTCAAGTTTCTCCAAGTGTGGAGCCCAGAATTGGATTCAGTACTCCAGCTGCGGCCTCACCAAGGCCGAGTAAAGCAGGAGGATGACTTCTTGGGTTTTGCTTTACATGCATCGGTAGATGCAAACCAGAGTTTTATTCGCTTTTCTGGCTGCAGCATTGCCAGAGCTGTCCCTAGGGAGAGGTGAATCGGGGTGACTGCCCCAGGCCCCACTCTTTGGGGGGCCCCATGGAGTTGGGCAGAGGGGCCGCGGTGACTCCGTGCTGTTGCTGGCTTTAAGTCTGGCTACTTGGCACCTCCTTCTCCCCTGCCACCAAATACACTGCCAGCTTCGTCACATCTGGATCTGGGGTGCCATACAGGCTGATTTGCCCCGGGCCCCACACCCTGCTCGGGTCATCTCTGGGCATGGCATTGGTGGCTCACATTCCTCTTGTGATCAATCATGACCCTCAAGTATCTTTCGGTCGTGATGCTAGTGAGTGCATACTGCCGAGACTGTGAGTATGATGTGGCTTCTTTCTGCCAAGGTGGAGCACATTGCATTTCTCTGTTTTGAATGTCATCAGGTTTTGATCTGCCCACCTTGTGATCTGACATCAGTCCCAACCTGGAGTGGCACCTGCCAGGGATGGGGTAGCATTGAACTGGTGAGTGTAGAGGGGGCCACGGTCCTGAGGAACAGGGAGCCTTGTGTTGGGGGAGAACTAAGCAGCTTGGGTCCACGGTGAGCAGGAGAATAACCAGGGAGTCCCACTCTCCCACTGACTTGGGTTATTTTTTCTTTTCTGTATCCTTAGTTGTTTCCTAACAGGAGCTGCATGGCATGTGCTGCACTGGACTGGGAACTGGGGGCGAGATGCTCCCCACAGAGAGACTCTTCTTAGACAGGTGGTAGGAGATGAAGGCTGTGAGTGTCGGTGGCCGCTAGATGTCCTCCTTGCCCATGTCTTGGGGCCATCTGGGCTAAGTTCAGACAGTCAAAGAGCCTGAGGCTGAATCAATGCAATCTTTGCAGGTTAGTCTAAGCTGCATAGATTGAACCAAGGAGCAAGTGAACAGACATTCATCTTTGCTTCTAGAAATGCAGCCACATACCTGCAGTGGCCCAAGCCAGAAGCTGAGGGGCGCTAGAGGATGCCTCCCTGCTCAGCTGGAACAGACAGTTTGGGCAAAGCCTAGCCCACCCACCCTGTGGTGGGGGGTTGCAGGGGAGGTGTAAAGCATCCTGGGATGCTGGGGGACTGAGGGTTAACTTGAATCTGGAATGGATCTGGGGCAGATATTCCTAAACTGATTTAACCAGTATCAGTTGAATCTGATACTTTATCCATCCAGGTTTATCTTAAACTGGTTTTGGCCATTTTGCAAGCAATATATGTGCACTGAACTTCTGTTGTGTTACCAATTTGAACTGGTTTGTGATCACTTATACCAGTTTAGGTCTAATTCCTGTCCCTAGCCTGTTAGCAAACCCTACAGAGCGGTTTTCTTGACTCCACCCTGTGACTGACTCAGCCCTTGCAACAGGACAGGGAAGGGAATAGTCTGTTTGAGCCACTTACCGGGAAGCTTGTGGCTCTGAAGGACATCAGTGACCTTTGAGGGATGGGCCATTTCTGAGGTGTGACTAGACCTGTTGTTCACAGAACAGCCAGTTACGGCATTGACATGTCCAAAGTGGATTCAGGACATTACGCCCCGTGACTAGAGAGATATTCTATGCATATTTTCGAGGGGGAAAAAAAGGGAAACAATTTCGGGTGCACACACCTGTTGGGAAGAGCTGATTACCTGGGAGAGGAAAACTGAAGTTAAAAATTTAGCCCCCTACTGAGTATGGCTTTAAATAGCTATGAATCCAAATGCCCACTGGGACCTAAGCATCCCTGATGGTGGTAAAAATGAAGATAAAGGTTTGCAAAACCCTAGAGCTCTTGGCTCCGAGAATATACATTTTATTAGACCAACTAAGAAATCACAAAAGGAATATCTTCTTCTCCAAGCTTTCAGGCTCACACACTGTTCCTCAGGATCAGGAAAAATTAAAGATGGTAAATTAATTAAACATGGTAAATTAATGTTCCCTGAGCCTGAAGAAGGGCATGCGAGTTCTAGAGTTTTACATTTCTCAGACCAACACGGCTACCAAATACATCCATACATCTGCTTGAGGATTTGGGATTCATCTTGTGGGTTTATTTGAAAGGTAGATTGAAGTTTCCTGCACCAAGAAAGAGCCTAGCAGGAAGTCAGTTGCTGAGTTGTCTTCACTGGGTTCAAACTGCACACAAGGATGATCCTTATTGTGGCTGTCCCAGGGGGAGGGAGGTGCGGAGAGGAACAGCTAGTGCATAGGGCGCAGATTTGCATGAAGGGGCTGTTCTCCAGCTCTGGACATTTAAGAGAGACTTGGAGTTTCTGCATCAGACACCCATTTGTCTGAGGAAACTGAGCTGGTCTGGACTCCCATCATGGCCTGGGCCCCGCTACTCCTTGCACTGCTCAAGTACTACCCAGGTGAGCAGGGAGGGCTCATGCTCTGGTTGTCCTGGAGGAGGTTACTTTGCAGGGGCCCGAAGTAGATGAATGGTTAATAATGCATCTGTAATGTTGGTTTCAGGGGTCAGGTCTCAGTCTGTTGTGACTCAGGAGCCATCCCTGTCAGTGTCCCCAGGAGGGACTGTCACTCTGTCCTGCAGCCTGAGCACCGGAGCCATCACCACCAGCAACTATCCTCACTGGTTCCAGCAGAAACCTGGCTCTCCCCCTCGGTTGCTTATATACAACACCAACAACAGGCCCTCCGGGATCCCCACGCGGGTCTCAGGGTCCATATCTGGTCAGAAGGCCGCCTTGACCATCACGGGGGTCCAAGCAGAGGATGAGTCTGACTACTACTGTTCTGTGCATATTGGCAGTGGTATATAGGGCACAGTGATAAACCCCAATGAGGAACTGAGACCTAAACCTCCCTCCTGTTCTTTCTGCACCTCTGCCATGCTGGCAACTCTCTGCTCAGGTTACAGCTGATAAAACTCCAAAAGCTAAATGTGTTGCAACAAAGAACAGCAGCCATTCCTGCCCAGAGGGAAATGGTGCTTCCTTGCCTTCTTCAGGACATCTACTGCAGAGTGAACCGCTCCTCTAGTTTTCTCTCACCTGCCAAGAGCCTTCAGGCCAGCTTCAGAAAGGCCCTGCTCCCATAACTTGAAGACTCATGCTTTAAATGCTCTCTGCATCTTTCTCCAGTCACATTACTCCAGGGTTGTGCAGGTGGAAAACCTGACATGGAAACCTCTCACAGAAGGAGGGAGTCAAGTTCAGAACTGATGCTTGTGGCAGCACAAGCTTAACTTCTTTTTACATGATCTGATGTTTAGAGCCCAGCAACAAGTGCCTAGCTGCTCTGGATTCCCACCATGGCCTTGGGCCCTGTCGTCCTCATGCTTGTCCTGTTCTGCTTTGGTAAGGGAGGGGAGGGTTGCCACTGAGGGAACCCCAAGAGATGGGACTGATGTCTCCCTCCGCTCTGGGGTCTTGCTCTCCAAATTGGTAAGAAGCCTTTCTCGGGGGGTGGAGCAGGTTGTGACGGGTGCCTACACTGCTCTTTGCGCTGACACAAGCACATCCCACATTATCAGTGCCGCTGGGGCAAAGGGCACCTCTGTGGTGCACACTGCAGGGCGTGGAGTTCATTACCACCACAGACACTGCCTGGTATCTACAGTGCCCAGGGAGCAGTCCCTGGCTACTGACCTATAAGTCCAAGAGCAGAGCCTCAGGTGTCCCTCAATATTTCTCTGCTAATACCTCCATTACCACGGCATCATTCACCGTTGCTGGGGTCCAGGCTGAAGATGAGGTGGATCATTACTATGCTGGGTGGCACTCTGCCTCTCCTCACAGGGACAGAGCCAAATCGGGAGTTACAACCACTCCATCTTACCTCCCAGCCTGCGCTACAGCAGCAAGTGCTCTAGTGCCATGCTCGGTCTCTGGAGCAAGGTATGTCTCCTTCTTTTTTCTCCATGGGAGTCCAGAGGAATGGACCTACCATGCACAAGATAGCTCCTCTTGCCATGGGTGCAAAGTGCAGGGCCTGGGTGCAATGTGTTTAATGAGATAGTTCAGAGAAGATTGGCTCATAATCGTAACTTATTTTACTGTACATTGGGGAAGGACCCAGTCTCTCAGCACTACATGTGTACACACACACACTGCAATTCTGCTCCTCTTTCTATATCCTTTCTCTATATATTTGGCTTTTGGATGACAAGAAAGACAGCTGTAGTGTAGGAAACTGAGTAGAGAAATCCCTGGGCTGTCGGGAAATGGAGTGAGAATTGTTATTCTCTCCTGAGCTTTGTCCCAGGACAAGAACAAGGCCCAGCAGTGAATTGGTTACATGCAGCCTGTCCCTGCTGTTTCCCTTTGTGACTCTTGATCATAAAGCAAGGCAGATGATCTTTGATTATGTTTGCAAAGCTGCCCCGCTCTGTTTCCTAGATGATGTATCAGCAGAGGGTTCTCATGACCGCTGGATGTCAATCTTGCTGTGCAGATCAACTGTGATGTTGGTGAGTGACAGATGGCTTCAGGGGAAATGGGCTTCAGCTTCTGTATGGTCTAACTCACAATTTGCTTCAGGTTGCACAGTTTCTGAATTGGCCCTTTCTGAAACAGTGTCCATGTCCTGCCATCTTTGAGTCCCTGGGTTCTTGACCAAGGGAGATGAGCGGGACAGAGGTCTTGGGTCTGAGGCCCTGGTGCAGGACACAAACCATCAGCACTCAGTTCTGCTGCCACTGAATTGCAGATATCTGCAAGGCTTCTTCCTGTCCTCCCACTGTCTTGCCTGCTGGGAGCACAAAGTCGTCAGAGCTGGGAGCATCTCTCACTGAGTCTGCCCAGTGCTGAAAGGCCCTGGCTCCAAGTGGAGCCTTCTGGGGATTAGTGCAATGCAAACAGACCTCTGCCAGCTGTTCTTTAGGGAACCCAGAGGTCTTCTGGCGGCTTGCAGCAGAACCTGCTTAGTCCTGCTTTTTCCACCAGCCGGAACAGCAGAAAGAGCAAGAATGTGGAGCAACTAGTCAGAAGACTGACAAGTGTAACCCCAGTGGACTCAAGTAATGTGCTCCCCTCACCAGATAGAAGGGATGGGTGGCAAGGCAGGTGTGCTGTGAGAGGGATATGCAAAACGCAGGCCAGATCTCTCTACACCCTATTGTGTCAGTCCAGGACAAGGGATGCTTAATCATATACAGATGTATTAATATATACAGAATTTAAAGAAAATTGATATTCATAAACATATACAAATATACAATATCATATCTTGCTATGTTCTGCAGATAAAGGCTGAAAGATTGCACCCCTTCAGGCAGCCCGAAGCAAGGGGTTGATGATCAGTTGATCTAAAATGGATATACAACAAGTAAAGACAGGTGAAAGCAAATAAATACAGCTGAACAACATTCAAACACAAATATGCACAGGTAAGTATAGGGAAGTATAGATAACCGTCAGGGAAGGGGTCCGAGCAGCGTTCCTTAAGCAGTTTATACTTAACACTCTATTAAACTACCAATATACAAAAATAAAATATCCGCAAAATATAAGGCAAAGTGTCACAAAATATGAGAAGCTCTCCCATAAAATATAAGGTGCATCAGCAACTGGTTAAACTTAATTCCATAATTGCCCCACGGCCCAGGGTGATCATGGGGACACTGGCTGCGCTCCAGGCTGCAGGGGGAGGAGAAGATCCTCCGTGCTCCCTAAGCCTATGACGGGCCCAAGGGATGCCTCCCTAAGAAAATCCCAGATTTTGGGAGCTCCTTCCAGCTCAAGCTTCCCTGAGGATAAATTGCCTCCCAGCTGGGGAAGCTCCCCTCCCCTGTGGGAATCCCTTTCTCAACAACCCTCGACTCTGTGGGCATGAATGGGGCATCCTCGTCCCCTCAGCCAAGGTGTTCCTCTCATGCAAGGCCTCCCAGGCCCTAGCTCCCCTTTGGACACCACCCGCAGGTGGCCCTGTGCACCGTGGTGTGCTCCAAGGGCTCTGTCTTCTGCAGGGGTTGGAGGCCCAGGCCACCTTGTGCGGCACTGGGGCTCAGTCCCTCCCTGGATCCTCCGTGCATCGTTGTGTGCACCGAGCCACTGGCCCTGCGCCAGTGACTGCAACTCTGAGCGGCTCTCAAGGCTCTTGATCCCTCCCGGATTGCTCCGTGCAGCATTGTCTGACTGCTAGGGGTGAGGACCTGAGCTGCCTTGTGCAGCTCACAGAGTCCTGGCCCATCAACTGGCCCATGCGCTTGTGCGGGCCAGGCCCCAATCCCGCTGCCATGTGCGGGCCGGGGGCGAGCTGGGCCCGTCTTCGTGCGCGCGTGCTGTGGCCAGCAGCCCGGGCACACGGGGTTGGAGAGAACCGACGGTGCGGTTTGCTACGCGCGAGCTAGAATTAGTTACGGAGGTGTAACGGTTGATTGAAAAGATTGTTTACTTACACCCAAAGATGGTATTGGTGTAGGCTGGACAGGTTTCCAGGCACAGCTCCCGCTTAGATCCTTGCTAGAGGAACATGACAAATTTGATTGCTCCCACGGAGCTGTTCAGGCTCCGCGGGTTCGGTTTGGGGTTCGAAAGGTTCCCCGGAGTTGCTTAGGCTCTGCTGGTCCGAAGTTACAGGAAAGGGATACGTCTGGGATTGCGATCGGCGACGGGGAGAGGCTAGAAGCGAAAGCCCCATAGGTTCGGTTCTACTGCCTCTATTGCCTGCTTAGGGGAGGCGCGTTGGGTCCATGAGGGTCCGCAGCGCTTCACACGAAGTCTCTCTCTTTTCCTCCCTCCTCCGGCTTGGGCGGAAACTACCCAAGCCTTTTCTATGGCTAGCAAGCCAATCGCTAGCCGCCACGTGTGCCTACATTTGGAATTGGCCAATAATATGGCGCGAATCCGAATACAAATGGCAGGAACTCCTTTGCAGCGTGTATCACTCGTATGCAAAAGAAATGCACCCTGCAAAGAAGCTGTAATTTGGCAGGAAATCCCCCGTTGCACCAGAGTTCTCTCTCGCAGCAGAGAACTCTACCATGCAAAGAAAGCGACAAATAGCGGGAAAATAATTTAGCGGTGCCGAAGCGCACACACAAACAAAAATCACAACTTTGGGTTGTGACAGCACTGAGTTCCTGGCTTCACACCAGGGGTTGCAGACCTGAGCTGCCTTGTGCAGCTCCCAGGGTCTCCGCTCTGTGCACTGGCCTGTGCACTGGGTGCCTGGCCTCCTGCCAGGGGTTGCAGACCCGAGCTGCCTCGAACAGCTCCCAGGGTCTCAGCCCCGTATGCTGCAGCGTTGGAATGGCACGGGAGTCTTTCGGGCTCTTCTGGGGACTGGCTCCGCCCACTGGGCAGCTCTCCCCAACTCTTCCTCCGCCCCTCTCTCTTCGTCATCCCCCGACACGTGTGCTGCATGCTGGGCACGCTGCTCCTTTTATTCTCTCCACAGGCTCCGCCCCCAGAGTGCTATCGACCTGCCAAGTGCAGGCTCCAACCAGGTCCAGGGCTCTTTGTGGAAAGCCCCTTCCCAGCAGTTACCTGATTGGTGGACATGCTCCACCAATCACAACAAAGATTCTCCGAGGCCGGGCATGCCGGGCCGTATGGGTAAGTCTGCCACACAAGGCAAATGGCAGTGTCTCCTCAATGAGGGGAGGCTTCGTAGACTTCACTGACATTAGGGCTGGAGGGGACCTTGGAAGATCATCGAGTCCAGCCCCTGCCCCCGGGGCAGGAAGTCAGCTGGGGCCATAGGATCCCAGCAAGATAAACATCCAGTTTTCTCTTGAAGGTGTTCAAAGTAGGTGCTTGAACCGCCTCCGATGGAGCCATTTTGAAACTGGTTTAAGTGCACTGAACTTCTGTCCTGTTAAACGTTTAACCCAGTTCCTGATCACTTAAACCAGTTTATGTGTAACTTCTGTCCCAAGCCATAAAATTTCCCCAGCAAGGCCTTTACACTTTGTCCCATTGCTCCTGGCTGTTCTCATCTCTTCTCTGTATCCCTCCAACCCGTTCCTGTGACTGCAAGCAGCCTCCCTGCAGGGACACAGAGGTGCTGCCTGCTCCTCAGAACGCTTTCCTGAGTCTTCTGTCTACTGCGGGGCCCAAGGACACTGGCCGCATGGGGATTTCAGGGAAGCAGGCAGAAGAGACCTGAACTGCAAAAATGATTTCAGATTTTTTCATAGAACAAGTGTGTACAAAACTGTCTATGTCTGATAGAGCCACATACCCCAGCCTTCATCCTCTCCAGCCCTATTTGAGACAGGAGCCATCTCCTTTCATGTCACATTTCAGCACTAAGTATCTTGGGGCTTTGTAAGGGTCAGGGCCTCTGCCCACAGCAATGACAGGATCATGAGATGCTGGGGACAGTGCTAAACAAAGGTGGCCTGAGCATGAACACCTAAAACCTCTTAAGAGTCTCTTGGATAAAGGAAGGAAAGTGCCTCTCAGACAGTTTACGCGGCACCTTGTAAGACACGGTACAGTGCAGAGGTCCGAGTTTATCATGGAGGTGAAGACATTACAATTCAGAACATCTTCTGTATGAATGTTATAACAGAGAGAGGGGGACATGCGCATGGTAACCATATCTATCACACCTGCCCCCTTACCTCATGAAGTTCAAGCAGGCAAACTGGTATAAATGGGAACCTATAGCAAAGCACCTTCCCTGCCAGCACTGTGCACTGGACTCTGCTCTGCCAGTCTCAGAGCGGTGGACGCAGAAACAATAAACACACGTCCGGACACGGCGATGCACCAGCAGCAGCCAGTGAGAGGGGGCAGATTTGCATGAAGGGGCCGGCCTCAGCTCTGGGGCTTTATGAGAGACTCTGAGAGTGCCAGCCAGGACCCATTTGCTCAGGAACCTGAACTGGTCAGGATTCATCACCATGGCCTGTGCCCTGTTCTTCCTCATGCTGATCATCACGTACTGCTCAGGTCAGCAGAAGGGTTCAGGCTGTGACTGTCATGGGGCAGTTGCTTTCCTGTCAGCACGGTCAATGAATGGTTAATAATGGGTTTGTGGTGTTGATTTCAGGGGTCTGGTCACAGCCTGTGGTGACTCAGGAGCCTGCGGTGTCAGTGTCCCCAGGAGGGACTGTCACTCTGTCCTGCAGCCTGAGCACCGGAGCCATCACCACCAGCAACTATCCTGGCTGGTACCAGCAGAAACCTGGCTCTCCCCCTCGGGTGCTTATATACCGCACCAACAGCAGGCCCTCGGGGATCCCCACCCGGTTCTCGGGGTCCATATCTGGTCAGAAGGCCGCCTTGACCATCACGGGGGTCCAAGCCGAGGATGAGGCCGACTACTACTGTATTGTGCATACTGGCAGCACACACTGCACAGTGATAGAGCCCGATGGGGAACTGAGACATAAACTGCCCTTTCCTCGTCTCCACCTGTGCCCTGCTATGAACTCCCTGCTCGGGCTGCAGAGTTTGGTTTTGCCACTTCCATTTTCATTAGAAACCTCCCCCCCCCCGACCTTCACTAGTCTCTATCTCCACTGCCCATGTCCTGCAGGTCAGCTCAGACAGAGCCCTGCATATCAGATATGTATTTTAAATGCTCTGAACTTTGCCAATGACAGTATTTCTTGGTCTCCATGAAGCAAGCCCTGATGTTGAGCCCAGAATGGTTTTAAAACTGTGGATTCCCATTTATCCCTGGCTTTTTCTTGTGAACCCTGTGTGCACACCTAACAGTGCAAGCACTGTGTGGCACCCTGTGGCACCCCTGAAAGAATCTCCCGGCACCCCAGGGATCCATAACCCCCGGTTGAGAATCACTATCCTGAGCTGTCATGCTGTGCCCCGTACTGCAATCCCCAAGCAGGCCTTTTTATTGCAGGGCTTGGCCACTGGCCTGACCAGTGCTGTGCTACCCGTACGTCAGCCAAGGTCAGCTCTAGTATTCACACTGCTCCAGCACTGCCCAGTGCCTCCCCCAGCCTCCCCTCCATGATTGCTGTCCCGGGCTGGGCTGGGCTGTGCAACACTTCCTTACTGTTGGGATTTTGTTTCTTTAGGAGCCAGGTCTCCCTGCCTCACTCCACACGGTGCAGAGATCTGAGGGGCTGTGCACACCAGCAGGCTGCTGGGCTGGCAGGCAGGGAGCAGGCAGCCTGCACAGAGCCTTTCCCCAGTCTGGGCAGGGAAGGAGCAGCAGCTGCAGAGGGGCTGTGGAGCAGCACTGTTCTCCACTAATGGGGGCTGTGATGGTGAGAGCTCCTTGTTCCTCTTGCACATGGGGCAGGTACTCAGGGGGTTTGCAGGGACCAGCTATATGGGAATGCACCCCCAGGTGGGGTCAGGTTTGAGCCTTCCTCCCTGGACCTTGGCACTGCATGTCACACACCCACCAAGGTCATGTCCGTGTCAGTGCTCCAGGCCCAATGTCATGCCAGGGTTGTGCCAACATGGACAACACATCAGGTAGAACTTACCAATATGATTTCTTCAGACCTGGAATCCAAAGTCATTGTCATTAGGAACCGAACAATGCTCCTAGCAGCTGTATCATTCTGGGAGTCTTGTGCTTAGCTAGAAATCTGAAGAATGCATGTGTTTTCCTCTTCTCTTCTCCAATTTCACTCCATTTAAGGCTTTGCTTGTTGTTGGCATAGTATCATGGCCCACTTCCTTTTTCATTTTAATATACCTTCTCTACAACCTACTCTGACACAGAGCAGGAAGCAAATTTGCATGAAGGGGCTGTTTTCCAGATGTGGACATTTAAGAGAGACTCGGAGGGGCCCAGCCAGGCCTGTTTGCCTGAAGAAGCTGAGCTGGTCTGGATTCCCACCGTGGCCTGGGCCCTGCTCCTCCTCATTCTGCTCACATACTGCTCAGGTGAGCACAGAGGATTGATGCTGTGACTGTTCTGGAGGAAGTTATTTACAAGGGGGAAGTAAATGAATGGTTGGCTGAGGACATTAAGGGGAAAAAAGGCAAAATGGAGCATAAATTTAAAGCTTGCATGATCCTGCGCTGAGGCCAGTGCATGTCCAGAAGAGGTAGCATGTTAGTTGGACTCAGCTTGCTGAACATATGTATAAATCAGGTACTTTAGTAGGGCTTTTTGTCATTTTTATCTAATAGCTGATTGACTCAGCCTCAGATAAAAGTGTCAAGAAACCCCACTGAAGCACCTGGTCTATACAGATACTGTGCTGCCAAGTCCAAGTATTGCGCGGCTTCTTCTGATACAGATCTTTTTTTTAACATCTGCAAGCAGTCAATGTGTCTGTAATGTTGATTTCAGGTGTCAGGTCGCAGCCTGTTTTGACGCAGGATCCATCAGTGTCGGTGTCCCCAGAAGTGACTGTCACCCTGTCCTGCACCCTGAGCACCGGAGCCAGCACCAGCAGCAACTCTCGTGGATCTTACCAGGAGAAAAATGGCTCTGCCCCTTAGTTGTTAATACCTAACAACAACACCAGGCCCTCCGGGATCACCACCTGGTCCTTAGGGTCCATTTCTGGTCAGAAGGCCGCCTTAACCATCACTGGGATCCAACTGAAGGATGACGCTGATTATTACTGTACAGCATGAGCGGGGAGTGCTAAACATAGGGATACAGTCCAATGGGAAAGCGCAACAAAAAACTTTGTCTGCTCTGACTCTTCCAACCGAGGTCTGAAGCTGGAAATGCAGCAGCTCGTACTGACTGCTTGAAGTCCCTGCTCTGTGCATGTAGAAAAGGGGCCATCTGGTCCACTCTTTCCACTGTACTAATTCTCATATTCTGCCCTGTTTCTAGCCCCCCAACTGTCATCCCACCGTCCCTGGAGAGACAGCAGCAGTAATCCCCATGTTTTCTCTCCAGGCCAACAGCCCCTCTACACATGACAGGGAACAAGCACATGTTCTACACTTTGCAGCATCCCTGGGTGTTGAGTCCCATCAGACAGGCTGCATGTGGACTATTGGCAGGGGCCAAGACTCCCCACTGGGGAATGGAGATAGGATGACACCACTCTCCTTTGAAAACCAGACACTTTGGCATGTGCTTCCAGCCTTATCTTATGGACAGTTTAATGAAAACATCAATACGGTATGGACTGCAAAACAGAGTGGGTGTGTGGAGATTGCACACTCATTAAATGCTGCCTTTAGTAGTTTACACAAAATACTAAGCCTTTGTCTGTCAATGTTTAATCATCATAAATGCTGCTATGAGTGGGGCTAAGCCTCATTGAAACTGGGAGGCAATAGCCCTGCCCCGAGTAGAGAGCCCATTTCTGCCTGGTGTCTCCTGTCTTAGACTTTCAGGTCTTTGGGACAGTGTTTGTGTCCTGTGTCCTTCTAGTGCTGAGCACATGGGGGCTGAGTCATGACTTGGGCTCAGATGCACCAGTGTAATGCGACAACTGGCAGATACTGTCAGTAGTGTGAAGCCATGTCTTTTCTTGAAATATTGGGAGCAGCTCTTCCCCTGACAGTGCCCTGGAGTGCAGCCCTAGGGTTTGGGATTGGATTTGAAACATCTCCTTTGAGGAATGGGGCAGAAACAGCCCATTTGGAGTTCAGAGCCAGCAGCTGGCTGGTAGATTATGGAGTCCTAATTGCAGTGGATGGGGACAGAGGGAGAGCATTCACCCCTTTGGCACATTAGCATTTTGTTCGGAAGAGGTTTGCAAGTGCCATAGGAATCCCCTTCATCTGGGCTCCTCTGTGGACAGCTGGATAAAAGAGGCATCTTCAGCATAGAGACAGCTCTGGGGTGTCTCAGTGGCCCTTTTGACACTGAATCTGGCCCCCTTAAAGACTGAGGTTCCCTTAGCTGGCAAGAGACAACCAAACCCCAAACCTGACAGAGATTTTCAGTGTATGAGAGGGACCAGGCTCCTTCCTGCTGCTTGCCCCAGACAGAGCCGGCAGACAGACAGACAGGGAGGAAAGAGACAGAAAGGCAAAGGCAGGAGGAGCGCAGAGCAGGGCCACTTCCACCTGGTTTCCTCTCTGGAGGCTGTTGGGACTTCTCCATTTCCCACCGCTCCTTTCTTGTGTCCTGCTGGGCTGTGCCCACAGGTAGGACCCTCCAGGGCACTTTTAGCTGGCAGCATCCTGCTTGTGTTGGCCATATTGCTTCATTCAGGTTCCTTTTTGTCCCAAACCACTGGTGCCTTGCAGTGCCGTTCACATGTGGCTGAGCACTCAGAGCCCTTCTGCACTGCCCCTATGAGCAGAGGCACGGGGGCAACACTTGCAGACCCTCTGAGTGAGGGAGTGCAGGAGGGGATCCTTCACCATGGACATCATGCAGACATGTCCCCTCACAGCAGCCTGAGCTCAGTGAAGTACTGAACAAGCTGAGCTCTTGTACAGATCTGAACAAAGGCTCTGCATCAAGCACTGTTGACTCCATCCTCAGCTTCCCCCTCTACCTGGGGTCCAGGCTGGGGATGAGGTGGGTTATTACTGTGCTGTGTGGCACTCTTCCCCTCCTCACAGCGACACAGTCAAGCGGAGAAGAGCAACATCTCTCTCTTCTCTCCCAGACTGGGCCCGACTGTTAGCACCACTGTCCACCAGACAGTGCTTGGGGATCCTAAAGCACCTAAACATGAAATATGAACACAGACAGCTCAGTGTCCTAAAATCAAAGTCTAACATCATTAATATTACAAATGTTATTTTAGTAGTTTCTATATATAGAGAGAGAAAAACATTTAGTATGATAATCTCATCCAATCCCAGATATTACTTTATTCAACAGAAAAGCCTGGCCACACAGTTCCTGAAGCAAAGTGCATCATTGGCTGGGATGGTCCAGTCAGTTGTTGAAGGCTGGATTGATGATGATGATGATGACAACACATATAACTTTCTTACTGCCCTTTTTTATGCTTTTCTTCATCTTCACTCCTTCAATGACTTTTTGCTTTTGGATTGGTCTCTCTGCAGTCAGCATATCATCCATATTTTATCCTGTCAGCATATTGCTTTGTTCAAGAGACCCATCACGATAACACCTCATAATTTTAGTCGTTTTCTGGTGTCTTACTTTCGGTATTGTACATTGGTCTCCCTTATCATCTTTCATTCACATATCTAACCATTTCATCCCACAATTCAGCCGGTTAGTCCTAGGTTCAGTTAAGTCGAGCTGGTAACAAAACTATTAATTTGTGGTGTTAGAAAAACTTGTGTTAGAAAAAGAAAGAAACATGATGCAAGCAAACTCAAGGCTTGCAAGAGTCAAGGCCAGCTGATATTGCAGACACCAGCAAACTGAAAAGTTCAGATAATAATGAGGCTATACAGAACTTCAGTAATGATTAAATAAGACTAAATAAAGAAGAAAACTTGAAACAATACTGTAATCCACCACTCTATAAAGAGGTGCAACTTTAAAGCATCAAATATGACAAGCTACCCTAACATCACTCTCAGGCGCAAAGCTCAGACCCTGGAAGAAGACCTATCTCCTTATTTTACCTCTATGGGAGCCCAGGGAAATGGACCTTCTTTGCACAAGATAGGCCCTCTCGCTGTGGTTGCAAAATCCAAAGCGACTCCATGCCTGGCCTGGGTGCAATGTGTTCCTTAAGATAATTTGCACATAATCACAGGCTACATGCCTTTTGCACAAAACCACACCCTGTGTGACTTTACATTCAGAAGGACCTGGTCTCTCAGCCCTGGTGCATGAAGGCTTACATGTTTTCAGATATACATGTTAGCCAGCTTTACACACCCAGAGTCATTCATGTGTATGTGCACACAGAGATGCACACCATGGAGCAGTCTGGCAGGATAGTTCAGCACCACACCATGGAGGATGCAGTGAGCCATCACCGGTGCCCACCTACAAACTCGGCAAAAGTCATGATGCAAATCTGCTCCTGTTCCCATATCATTTCTGTGCGTGTTTGGCATTTGGATGAAAACAACTACAGCTGTAGCATAGGAAATTGAGTAGAGAAATCCACGGGCTGTCAGGAAATGGAGTGGGAACTGTTGTTCTCCCGTGGGCTTTGTCCCATGCCATCATTTCTGGGTGAAGGAGGGGCTGTGACCAGCAGTGAATTGGTTACGTGCAACCGGTCCCTGCTGCTTCCCTTTGTGACCCTTGATCATAAAGAAAAACAGATGATCTCTGATTATGTTTGCAGAGCTCTCCGCTCTGTTTCCTAGCTGAGGTATCAGGAGAGGTTTCCCATGACCACTAGATGTCAATCGTGCTGCACAGAGCTCTTGCAAGATGACTGAAGGACGGTGGTCTCCAGGGAAATGAGCTAAGAAGGGTTTCCGCTTCTGTCTGGTCTAACTGCCGATTCACTGCATGTCACACAGTTTCTGAATTTGCCCTTTCTGAAACAATGTCCTTTTCCTGACATCTGTGGGTGCTTGGGTCCTTCACCCAAAGACATGGGTGGGGCAGGAGCGGGGGATGGGGTGGTGGGGACATCTTGTCCCCAAGCCCCTGGTGTTGCACTCAACTGGTCGGTATTCAGTTCTCCTGCCTGGGACTTGGGTCTGTCAGCCAGACTGATTCATCCTTTTCTCTGTCTTCCCTGCTGGGAAAGTAAAGCCTTCAGAGCTGGGAGCATCTCACACGGAGTCTGTCTAGTGCTGGGAGCCCTGGTTCTGTAGGGAACCCAGAGGTCTTCTGGGGACTTGCAGCAAAACCCGCTCAGTCCTGCTTTTTCCACCAGCAGGAACAGCAGAAGGATCATGAGAGGAGGGAGACACCGGCCCAAAGAGTAACAAGCCAAATGATAGTGTCTCCTCTCCCAGGGCAGTTCAATCCATCCTCATCAAATTTCCTCCTTGTCCTCTCTGTCAACCACTTCACAGTTTGACGGACTCCTCCTGGCTGCTCTCACCTCTCCTTGCGTTCCCTGTCAGACCAGTCCTGTCCCTGGACCCAGCCTCCCTGCACAGATCCTGGGAGCTGTTGCCTTCTACTCAGAGCCCTTGCGTGAGTCTTGTTTCTACTGCCGGGCCAAGGAAACTGCCTACGTCTGGATGATCGGGGGGAGGCAGATGGCGAGGCCTGAACGGTATAAAGGATTGAATATTTTTAACAGATAAATGTGTACAAAACAGCCTGTGTCTAATTTGTACCAGTTTTCCTCCTCTCCAGTGCTCTTCTAGTCCATGGATGGCCTTGTGTAGCACCCAGCACTTTTAGTCCTTAACTGGGTCAGGGCCTCTTTCCACTACAATGAGAATATTATGGGATACGGAGACAGTGCTAAGAAGTGTCCAGAGCACAAGACCCCAAGCCCTGCTAGAGTCACCTGGATCATGGATGAGAAGTGCCTCTCAAGAGGTCTACATGGCACAACGTAGGCCATGCTCCAGTGCCAGGAGTGCACCAATGTCAGCTAGGTGCCCCAGCTGTGACGCAATGTGTTTTACCCAGGGCAGAGCAGAGACCAGAGTTCGTCATGGAGGTGGAGAAACTACAGTTCAGAACATCTTGCTCAGGAAAGATATAACAGAGTGAGGGAGCATGCACAATTGCACGTGGTGGACGTAGTCTTTCTGGACTTTAGGAAGGCCTTCAACACTGTCTCTCACCCCATTCTCATTAAAACATTAGGAGATTGTGGTGTCGATGCCTACACAGTCAGATGGGTCACCAATTGGCTGGAGGGCCGCACCCAGAGAGAGGTGGTGGACGGGTCATTTTCAACCTGGAGGGATGTGGGCAGTGGGGTCCCCCAGGGCTTGGTCCTCAGGCTCGCACTGTTCAACATCTTCATCGGCGACTTGGACGAGGGGGTGAAAAGCACCTTGTTCAAATTCACGGATGACACTAAGATGTGGGGAGAAGTGGGCACGCTAGAAGGGAGGGACAGGCTCCAATTGGATCTGGACAGGTTACAGGGGTGGGCGGATGAGAGCAGGATGGGATTCAATACTGACAAGTGCAGGGTACTGCACCTGGGGAGGAAGAACCAGCAGCATACCTACAGGCTGGGGAACTCCCTTCTTGTCAGTGCAGAGGCAGAAAAGGATCTTGGAGTCATTATAGACTCAAAGATGAACATGGGCCTCCAATGTGAGGATGCAGTCAGGAAGGCGAATCGCACCTTGTCATGCATCCACCGATGCATCACAAGCAGGTCCAAGGAGGTGATCCTCCCCCTCTATGCGGCACTGGTCAGACCGAGTTGGAGTACTGCTTCCAGTTCTGGGCACCGCACTTCAGGAGGGATGTGGACAACATGGAGAGGGTCAAGAGGAGGGCCACTCGCATGATCAGGGGTCAGCAGGGCAGGACCTACGAGGAGAGGCTATGAGACCTGAACCTGTTCAGCCTCAGCAAGAAGAGGCTGAGAGGGGATCTGGTGGCCGTCTATAAATTGGCCAAGGGAGACCAGCAGGCAATGGGAGAGTCCCTGTTCCTCCGAGTGCTACTGGGAGTAACAAGGAATAATGGCCATAAGTTTACCGAGAGTAGATTCAGGCTAGACATCAGGAGGCGCTACTTCACAGTCAGGGAGGCCAGGAGATGGAACCAACTTCCAAGGCAAGTGGTGCTCGCTCCTACCCTGGGGGTCTTCAAAAGGAGGCTAGACAGACACCTATTGGGGTCGTTTGACCCCAGCATCCTTTCCTGCCCATGGCAGGGGGTCGGACTTGATGATCTGCTCAGGTCCCTTCTGAACCTACTAACTACGAAACTATGAAACATAGAAATGGTATCAGCCCATGCCTGCCCTCTATTCCCATGACAGTCAAGCAGGAAGAATGCATTGTTTAACCACTGGCATGAATGGGAATTTACAGGAAAGCACCTTCCCTCCGAGCGCTGTGCACTGGGCTCTGCTCTGCCGGCTCTCGGAGCGGTGGAAGCAGAAAGAATAAACACACGTCCCGACAGGGTGATGCACCAGCAGCAGCCAGTGACGGGGGCAGATTTGCATGAAGGGGCCGTTCTCAGCTCTGGGGCTTTAAGGGAGACTCAGAGGGTCCCAGCCAGGGACCCATTTGTGTCAGGAAGTTGAACTGGACTGGATTCGTCACCATGGCCTGTGCCCTGTTCCTCTTGGCGCTGATCATGCGCAGTTCAGGTCAGCAGAAGGGTTCAGGTTGTGACTGTCACGGGGTCAGTTGCTTTCCTGTCAGTGCAGTCAATGAATGGTTAATAATGGGTTTGTGATGTTGATTTCAGGGGTCTGGTCACAGCCTGTGGTGACTCAGGAGCCATCAGTGTCGGTGTCCCAAGGAGGGACTGTCACTCTGTCCTGCAGTTTGAGCACCAGAGCCATCACCACCAGCAGCTACCCTGGCTGGTACCAGCAGAAACCTGGCTCTCCCCTTCAGCAGCTTATTTATGAAACTAATAAGAGACCCTCCAGGATCCCCACCCAGTTCTTGGGGTCTATATCTGGCCAGAGGCTGCCTTTACCATCACTGGGGTCCACGCTGAAGATGAGTCCGACTACTACTGTGCTGTGCATGCTGGCAGTGGTGCGTGGTAACAGCCATAGAGCCTGATTGGAAACTAAGACATAAACCTCCCTTTCCTTCTCTGCACCTGTTCCCTGCTATGAACTCCTTCCTCAGGCTGCAGTTTCCTTTTCCCAATTCCATTTTAATTCAAAATTTTACACCCCAGACCTTCCCTCCCTTTGTCTCCACAGTCCATTACCTGCAGGTCAGCTCAGACAGAGCCCTGCCGACCAGACTGCATGTTTTCAATGCCCTCTGAACTTCATTTGTCCATCACAATATTTGCCATGATCACCACCACCATGGAAGGTAGGTTTTGCTATACCTGGAAAAGGAGATCTTTTTCTCCCTTACCTTGAATGCCTTGGTGTGATTGTGGGTGGAGACCTGTCCACTGCACTGCAGGCAGGCCCCTCTACAGGAGGCTACAATAGCCTCCCAATGGGAGGCTCTCACCTACATACTTTATTTTATGGAGATGGGGCATTTCTTCCTAGCTTGCTCCTGTGGCTTTTTGGCTAAGGGCAAGTGAGAATTGGGGGCATCTGAACCCCAGGACATTTGGGCTTGGGGCGTGCATGTAGGATGCCTGCCAGTATCTGATATCCCAGGTTAAAGAGATTGGGAGGTAAGATACTTGCTGGTGGTAACACCGTACGCACCTGAACAATTCAGTTCTCCCCAGTTGATGGGACTTGGAATGATTTAGCTTTTTTAGCCTGAGACAGGAAATTAAATATATCGTGGTCTCCATGGACCAAGCCCTGATGTTGAGATGTCTGGCAGCAGGGGCCAAAATCAGAAGTGACGTCCATGTGAATGTAAACAGCTGGGCTCCCAATGCACCCCCTGGTGCTAGCCAAGCCAACCAAAATAAGGACAAGCCCAAAGATGAGTCTTTTGTCTCCTTCTGTCTCTTCTCCTAAGGAGAGTGAGAAAAGTCAGGATGACCAAAACAGCCAGTGACCAGGGTCCAGATTTGCATGAGGGGGCTGTTCTTATTTCTGGGGGTTTCGGAGAGACTTGGAGGGTGCCTCCCAGAAACCTGTTTATGTCAGGAAGCTGAGCTCCTCTGCACTCCCACCATGGCCTGGGCCACGCTCCTCCTTGTGCTTTGCATTTACTTTTCAGGGACTTAGGATTCCTCCAGAGTTGCCACTATGGTGATTCCCTGCAGTCACCCTCCTCTCTCCCTCTCTCCTTGCAATGCTGAAGCTCCTCTACCTCTCAGCTCTCTCTTTCTTCGACTTGGTCCCAGGTTCGGGTGCCGGCCTGCGCTGACTCAGCCGCCCGCAGCATCAGCCTCTCCCGGGGGAACAGTTCGACTCTCCTGTACTCAGAGAGCCTGGCAGTGCTCTGTGGAGGGTTATTTTTGATGCTCGCCATAAACTGTGTGGGTTTCCAGGTCGATTCCCTGCTGCTGTTGACAGCTCTGCCAACATGGCCCAGTGAACCATCACCAGAGGTCAGCCAATGATGAGGCTGATTATTCCTGTGCTTCACTTGGCATCAGAAGCAATAACGCCGAAGTGCTTCAGACACAAGGGGACTGAGACACAAACCTCCCCTGTAGTACACTTGGCCCTGAAATCCCTTGTCCTCATGCTGCTTGAGGCTGGGTAGTGTGTGGAACTGTTGCTCCTTAAGCGCTGATGGTCCAGTTTCCGAGAGGGGTACCTTGTCGAGCAGCTGCCTTGTGCCCGGATACTCCCATGGGTGCCCGGGGATGGAGCTCTGCGGGATACCCTGCAGCCCTGGATTGGCATGTGTTGGGGGTCTTGGTCCTTAGAAATGTGGAGCCTTCTGCTGGGGTTGTGGAGGGCGGAGGTCTTGGCCAGCTCCAGTACGCAGTGGGACAGGGGTGTAACCAGGCAATCCCCCCTCACAAAGGAGTGGCAGGAGAAGCCATGCTCCCTGGCACAACCACAGAGGTTTCAAACCACAGACACATGAGCATGTCGGCATAGCAGTGGTGTGCTCGTCTCTGTGTCCTTACTGCCCTTATCCAGAGCAGTTTCTCATTAAGATCTTGCAGCTCTGAGTTGCTAGGGTGCCCAGCTCCCAAGCTTTCCAGCCTGTGTGGGATGTAATGGGCACATTGCGATCCTCTTCAGGTGCTTCAAATGCAAAGTACTTTTATAGATGTCAGTGAAGTCTGGCGGTGGAGTAAATGAGATGAGAATGTGGCCCCGAGCCTTTGGTCAAAAGAAACAGCCCCTGTGCTTGTACAGCCTCCAAATCCCATTTCACTGACTAAATGCTCCAAGTTCGCTCCCCACTTCCATCAGCTGCACTCCCACTGTGGGGTGCTGAGGTGAGGAGCAGGTTTTACTTCTTTGCATATCAGCAAACCCTTCTGCTACTGTGTGTCCATCACTGCTGAGTGGCGGTACACCAAGCAGTGGTCTCATTTGCTCCCAGCACAATGAGATGGGAAGTAGCTGCCGTGGCTTCTTCAGCCCCGGCCCCTAACCAAAGGCCCAGGTGACGAGCACCTGTCCCATCTGAGGACAGTCCCTTGGTGCAGATTGCAGGGCTCTGATGTTCCTGGAATAAAGGAAGGAGCAGCCCCCAGAGCCGGGTGTGAGGTGCCCAGGGATGATCCCTTGGAAGTCTCCTCTGCTTCACAGTGTTGGCTGGGAATGGGATTTGTCTGACAGCCCAGTACTGCAGCTATGTGCTGTTCATGCAACTCCCCACCTCGCAGAATGGCTCATTTCAGGCCCTGAGATGTGATAATGCATTGTGTAATAAGCACCTGAATGTGGCATCACCGCATCCTGGCATTGTTGAGTCGAAACACCTATAACCCTCTCTTGTTAGACAAAGGCTGTTTTTTTTGCACCTCTTCTTATGGGGGAGAGGGTGGCTGGGAAGAGAGCAGCAGCCAGTAAACAGGAGGCAGATTTGCATGAAGGGGCTGTTTTCTGCTCTGGGGTTTTAAAGGGATTTGGTGGGTCCCAGACACAGACTTGCTTGCCCCTGGAAGCAGAGCTGGTTTGGATTCCCACCATGGCCCTGGTTCCGCTCCTCCTTTTCCTTTGCATTTACTTCTCGGGTATTTAGAAACCTTTCAGACCTGTCTCTGAGATGATTTCCTCCATGGTCACTCTCCTCTCTTACTCCCCTTCCAGCTCCTCTCACCCAGCGTTTTCTCTGTCCTCTTTTGGTCCCAGGTGCTGGTGCCCAGTCCTTGCTGACTCAGCCGCCCTCGGTGTCGGCGTCTCCCGGAGGAACAGTTACCATCACCTGTGCCAGGAGCAGCGGCAGCATCAGTGACAGCTGGAACTCCTGGTACCAGCAGAAGCCTGGCAGGGCTCCGGTGATGGTTATATATGAGGATACTAAAAGGCCCTCGGGGATCCCCACCCGATTCTCAGGGTCCATTGATGAATCTGCCAACACGGCCACATTAACCATCAGTGGAGTGCAGCCGGACGACGAGGCTGATTATTACTGTTTAACGTATGACAGCAGCAGCAATGCCACAGTGCTACAGACACAAGGGGAACTGAGACAAAAACCTCCCTCAGGTTTACAGAGTCTGGACTCTCGCTTCCCAGCAGCCCCTGCTGCCAGGTGGGAGCAGTTCCTCAGTGTCTGAAAGCGTTCCCTTGCCTCCTCACCTGGCCATGGCACCTCTGGAGCTGAGCTGAGCTGAGCAGTGACTCCAGGCACCATGGGCTGCAGGGTGCGTCCATGGAGCACTGCGAAGATATTGTGCCTGGCGCCTGCAGAGCTGAAGTGATGGGGAAACTATTTGTGCCTCCGCCCCGATAACACGGTCTTTTCCTGTCTGTGTGGATACATGGGATGTGTCCATTCGGTGAGGTTGGGAGCGGTGGGATGATGAAGTGCAGGGGGAGTGAGGGGAAGGGGGTAGAACCAGGAAGGTCATGAGGTTGCTTGAGTTGGTCCCTAGTGGGGGTGAGAAAAGATGAATGATGTGGATGTGTCAGTGGTCGCCAGGTGTCCTCCTTGGCCACATCTTTGCCCTTTGTTCTGAGGCTCGCTGGGATAGATGACAGCAATCACAGCCAGATGATTTGCAGTGTACAGATGTGACCTGACTGTAGAAATGTGATCTGTGCACGTTTTACAGCATGTAATTCAGAGCACATTTTAGAGAGCACTGTAAAGTTACAGCACTCTTAAACATGACAGAAGTGCAGTGTGTCCGGGTGGGGGGCTGCTGAGGCCCCCTGCACTGTTTAGGTGAGGAGATGGGGGGCACTCCACAGTCGCCTGGGGCTTCTCCTCTGGTCAGAAATGGGAAAAACATACACAGGTTAGTGAAAGAGCTGTAGGTTACCTAAGTGCTGTAAAATATAGCGCTTCAAATTGAATACCTCATTGAACAAGGGCTAATTTACAGCACTGTACCCATATTTACGGTGCAGTAAAGCCATGCACTTCTGGTAAGTCACGACAATAAAGCTCTTTAAATGGTGACAAAAGCAACTTCTGTACATGCCCTGTGACTGCTTCACTGCTCCCAGCCAAACTGGTTATGGAGCAGCCACGTTCATGGCAATGCAAAGGAGGAATCATTTCAGGGCCTTTTTATATGTTAATTGTGGGCTTCTGATGGAGCATGTAACCCCTGGACTCTCTGCACGTTAGCACCTTCAAGGCCACTCCCCACTGACCTGCCACTCACGTTAAAGGTGTGAGTACAAGTCAGCACTGAGTCCATTAAAATTTGTGCGCTCACAGTGTCACGTGGAAAAAGGCCTCGGGTGTGCGGTGTTCCCTCTGGCTCATTCTTCCCAGAAACAGTGCTCATGCTGTGCAGGGATCGTACTACATCAATAAAAAATCCAGGACTTTCTCTTGTATTTGTGGAACTAGGATGGAGATGGGGTTCATAGGTCCAATGAGGTTGGGGAGTGTAGTAAAGGGAAGAGGCTGGAAGAGAAGGTGTTTCTCTGAGAGGTTTTCTGGAGAGTCCTTATTGTGTTGGTTTCCAAACTAGAAACACTGTGGCCACAACGGTTTTAGGAGTCATTGTGTGTCAAAGAGTAGGCTTGGCTTTCACTGAAGAGACTATGCAGAGTAGAACCATTAATAGTGATGGAGCCAAGAGAATCCATATGAAAATTATTCTGACGGGAGGATGCATGCTGGTCCGAGGCACTTACACAGACTGGTGTAGAGAGACCAGGACCTCTCTCAAGACAGGTCACTGGAGTGAATTCCTAGAGAGATGATGGAGATTTATAAATTCAGAAGTGTTAGGGCTGGAAAGGACCTCACTAAATCATTGGTCCAGCCCCCTGCTCGAAGAGGAGGAAGGCAGCTTGGGTCAGATGATCCCAGCAAGGTGCGCGTCCAGGTGTTTCTTCAACGTAACCAGGATCACTTAGGGGGGGTCTATTTCAGATTCTGGAGACTCAGACAGTAAAGAAGGTTTTCCTTATGTCCAGTCTAAAACAGTCTTCCAGCAGTTTGTGACCGTTAGACCCTGTCTTCCCTTGGGGTGCCCTGGCAAACACACGTTCTCCCAGTTCCTGATGCACACCCCTTATGTACTTACAGGCTGCCACCAAGTCACGCCTGAGCCTTCTCTCCTCCAGGCTGAAGAGCCCCGTGCCTGTCAGCCTCCCCTCATAAGGCCTGCTCTCTTGACGTCTAATAATGCGTGTGGCTCTCTGGACTCTCTCAAGTTTCTCCAAGTGTGGAGCCCAGAATTGGATTCAGTACTCCAGCTGAGGCCTCACCAGGGCTGAGTGAAACAGGAGGATGACTTCTTGGGTTTTGCTTGAGATACATCGGTAGATGCAAACCAGAGTTTTATTCACTTTTCCAGCTGCAGCGTCACCAGGGCTGTCCCTAGGGAGAGGTGAATTACAGCGACTGCCCCAGGCTCCATGCTTTGGGGGGGCCCCATGGAGTTGGGCGTAGCAGCCACAGTGACTCCGTGCTGTCACTGGCTTCATGTCCAGCTGCTTGACACCCGGCCCCCACCCCAGCCTCCGCCAAATGCACTGCTAGCCAAAATCTTCATTTTGGCCAGGGCCAGAGACCCACACAGGCTGATTTGCCCCGGGCCCCACACCCTGCTCGGGTTGTCTTTTGGCATTGCATTGGTGGCTCATGTTCATCTTGTCCCCCAATCATGACCCCCAAGTCTCTTTTGGTCGTGATGCTAGTGAGTGTATATTGCCGAGCCTATAAGTGTAATGCGGGTTCTTTCTCCCAAGGTGGAGCACATTGCATTTCTCTGTGTTGAATATCATCAGGATTTGATCCGTCCACCTTGTGATATGAGATTAGTCCCAACCTGGAGTGGCAGCTGCCAGGGACAGGGTAGCATTGAAGTGCTGAGTGTCGAGGGGGCCACGGTCCTGAGGAACAGGGAGCCTTGTGTTGGGGAAGAACTAAGCAGCTCAGGTGCACGGTGAGCAGGAGAATAACCAGGGAATCCCACTCTCCCACTGACTTGGGTTATTTTTTCTTTTCTGTATCCTTAGCTCTTTCCTAACAGAAGCTGCATGGCATGTGCTGCACTGGCCTGGGAACTGGGGGCGAGATGGTCATAGAGTCATAGAAGTAGGGCTGGAAGGCACCTTGTAGATCTTCAAGTCCAACCCCCTGCCTGGGCAGGAGGAAAATTGGGCTCAAATGACCCCAGTCTGGTAGGCATCAAGCCTCTTCTTAAAGACCCCCAGGGTAGGAGCCAGCACCACCTCCCTTAGAAGTTGGTTCCAGATCCTAGCCTCCCTAACTGTGAAGTAGTTCTTACGGATGTCTAATCTAAACCTACCCTCCAACAACTTGTGGCCATTATTCCTTGTTATCCCGGGGGGCGCTAGGGGAAGCAAGGTCTCCCCCAAACCCTTCTGGTCCCCACTAGTGAGTTTATAGATGGTCACAAGGTCCCCCCTCAGCCTTCTCTTGTGAAGGCTGAACAGGTTCAGGTCCCGTAGCCTCTCATTGTAGGGTCTGCCCTGCTGTCCCTGGATCATGCAGGTGGCCCTCCTCTGGACCCTCTCAATGTTGTCCACATCCCTCATGAAGTGGGGTGCCCAGAACTGGACACAGTACTCCAGCTGTGGCCTGACCAGTGTCGTGTAGAGGGGGAGGATCACCTCCTTGGCCCTACTTGAGATGCACCTGTGGATGCACAATAGGGTCCAGTTAGCCCTGCCGACCATGACCTCACATTGTCGGCCCATGTTCATCTTGGAGTCAATGATGACTCCAAGATCCCTTTCTGCCTCTGTGCTCTCAAGAAGGGAGTTTCCCATCTTATAAGTGTGCTGCTGGTTCCTACTGCCCAAGTGCAGCACCCTGCACTTGCCCGTATTGAAACGCATCCTGTTTTTGTTAGCACCCACCCATGCAACCTATCCAGGTCTTGCTGCAGTCTTTCCCTCCCTACTAGTGTGCCCACCTCACCCCAAATTTTAGTATCATCAGCAAATTTAAACAGGTTACTTTTCACCCCGTTGTCCAAATCGCTGATAAAGAAGTTGAACAGAGCGGGCCCAAGGACCGAGCCCTGGGGGACTCCGCTGCCCACTTCCCCCCAGGTCAAATATGACCCGTCCACCATCACCCTCTTAGTATGACCCTTCAGTCAATTTGCAATCCATCTGACAGTGTAGGCATCAATGCCACAGTCGCCTAGTTTCTTAATGAGGATGGGGTGGTCGACAGTGTTAAAGGCCTTGCTGAAGTCCAGAAAGACTACATCCACAGCGACACCTACATCCAATGCTTTTGTGACCCCCACAAAGAGCCCCCACAAAGAGACTCTTCTTAGACAGGTGGTAGGAGATGAAGGCTACAAGTGTCAGTGGCCGCTTGCCCATGTCTTGGGGCCATCTGGGTTAAGTTCAGACAGTCAAAGAGCCTGAGGCTGAATCAATTCAATCTTGGCAGGTTAGTCTAAGCTGCATAGATTGAACCAATAAGCAAGGAAACAGACATTCACTTTTGATTCTAGAAATGTAGCCACATACCTGCAGTGGCTCAGGCCAGAAGCCGAGGGGTGCTAGAGCACGCCTTTCTGCTCAGCTGGAACAAACATTTTGGGCAAAGGCTAGCCCACCCACCCTGTGGTGGAGGGTGGGGGGGTTGCAGGGCAGGTGCAAAGCATCCTGGGATGCTGGGGGACTACGAGTTAACTTGAATCTGGAGGGGATCTGGGGCAGATGTTCAATAAACTGCTTTAACCTAAATCCATTAAATCTGATACTTCATCCATCCAGGTTTATAAAAACAGCACATTTTGGTAGAGACTTCGCACCCTTTGCTTTTGTTCTCTCCTGCCACAACTTGATGGGAGTTAAAGTTAGTACTCGCAGGTGGGTGGCTTCTGATTTTAACTAACACCCACAGTGATGCTCTCTTTGTACTTGATGTTACTGTATCTGGGGGAGCCGGCAAACTCACCTTATGCCGGCAAACTCACCCTTATGCATTGAAGCAAACTTCTGGGGGAGGGTCTTACCCAGCATTCACTGTGTGTCCTTTTCCTCCCCCCCCCACCCTGTTTTGCTCTCTGTCTCTGTCTGGAAAGACCCAGCTTGCAGCCTGGCAAGGTAATGTAATCAGTTCACAAAAAATGTCCATTCCCAGTATCTAGCAACAAAGTCTATAATTAATCACGGGGACCTGGTCCTGCTGAGTTTTCAGTGAGCTTCACTCTCAGCGCAACAGGCTACCTGACTTCTGTTCTCCATCGGGCACGCTGCCCGCTCTGCTCCCGTGCCTCTGCACGGAAAATGGTGCCATCGCTGCAACTTCCTCTTGGCTCCGGCTCCTCCCCCTTTCCAGGGAACTTACTAATCAAGTCCAGCTCCTCTTATAGGAGCTCGTGATCTGATGCCATGGATGCTCCTGGCATCGGCAAAATGACATCATCTCGCCAGGAGGTCCTGCAACATTCTGGTAAGTTTTCTTTACTCTCTTTCCTCCTCTGTAACAGGGACAACGGCTCCCTTTTAAAATGTTAAATGGGTTTTGGCAAGTTTGCAATCAATTTATGTGCACTGAACTTCTGTTGTGTTACCAATCTGAACTGGTTTCCAACCACTTATACCGGTTTAGGTATAATTTCTTTCCCTAGCCCTGCTGTCAGGCACAGCTAGCAAACGCTGCAGAGGGCTTTTCTTGACTCCACCCTGTGACTGACTCAGCCCTTGCAACAGGACAGGGAAGGGAATAGCCTGTTTGTACCACTCACTGGGAAGCTTCTGGCTCTGAAGGACATCAGTGACCTTTGAGGTGTGTGACATTTCTGAGGTGTAACTAGGCCCGTCCTTCAGAGAACAGCCACTGATAGTATTGACATGTCCAAAGTGGATTCAGGACATTACACCCCGTGACTGGAGAGAGAGAGGGATATTTTCTAGGGGGAAAAAAGGGGAAACAATTTCAGGTGCACACACCTGCTGGGAAGAGCTGCTTACCCAGGAGAGGAAAACTGAAGTTAAAAATTTAGCCCCCTACTGAGTATGGCTTTAAATAGCTATGAATCCAGATGCCCACTGGGATCTAAGCATCCCTGATGGTGGTAAAAATGAAGATAAAGGTTTGCAAAACCCTAGACCTCTTGGCTCCGAGATGATACCTTTTATTAGACCAACTAAGAAATCACAAAAGGAATATCTTTTTCTGCAAGCTTTCAGGCTCACACACCCTTCCTCAGGGTCAGGAAAAATTAAAGATGGTAAATTAATGTTCCCTGAGCCTGAGGAAGGGCATGCGAGTTCTACAGGTTTACATTTCTCAGACCAAAGCAGCTACCAAAAACATCCATACATTTGCTTGAGGATTTGGGATTCATCTTGTGGGTTTATTTGTAAGGTAGGTTGAAGTTTCCTGCACCAAGAAAGAACCTAGCAGGAAGTCAGTTGCTGAGTTGTCCTCACTGGGTTCGAGTTGTCCTCACTGGGTTCAAACTGCACACAAGGATGATCCCTATTGTGGCTGTCCCAGGGGGAGGGAGGTGCGGAGAGGAACAGCCAGTGCATAGGGCGCAGATTTGCATGAAGGGGCTGTTCTCCAGCTCTGGACGCTTAAGAGAGACTTGGAGTTTCTGCATCAGACACCCATTTGTCTGAGAAACTGAGCTGGTCTGGACTCCCATCATGGCCTGGGCCCCGCTACTCCTTGCACTGCTCACGTACTACCCAGGTGAGCAGGGAGGGCTCATGCTCTGGTTGTCCTGGAGGAGGTTACTTTCTAGGGGGCCGAAGTAGATGAATGGTTAATAATGCATCTGTAATGTTGATTTCAGGGGTCAGGTCTCAGTCTGTTGTGACTCAGGAGCCTGCAGTGTCTGTGTCCCCAGGAGGGACTGTCACTCTGTCCTGCAGCCTGAGCACTGGAGCCATCACCACCAGCAACTATCCTCACTGGTACCAGCAGAAACCTGGCTCTCCCCCTCGGGTGCTTATATACAGCACCAACAACAGGCCCTCGGGGATCCCCACCCGGTTCTCGGGGTCCATATCTGGTCAGAAGGCCGTATTAACCATCACGGGGGTCCAAGCAGAGGATGAGTCTGACTACTACTGTTCTGTGTATATTGGCAGTGATGTATAGGGCACAGTGATAAACCCCGATGAGGAACTGAGACATAAACCTCCCTCCTGTTCTTTCTGCACCTCTGCCCTGCTGGCAACTCTCTGCTCAGGTTACAGCTGATAAAACTCCAAAAGCTAAATGTGTTGCAACAAAGAACAGCAGCCATTCCTGCCCAGAGGGAAATGGTGCTTCCTTGCCTTCTTCAGGACATCTACTGCAGAGTGAACCGCTCCTCTAGTTTTCTCTCACCTGCCAAGAGCCTTCAGGCCAGCTTCAGAAAGGCCCTGCTCCCATAACTTGAAGACTCATGCTTTAAATGCTCTCTGCATGTTTCTCCAGTCACATTACTCCAGGGTTGTGCAGGTGGAAAACCTGACATGAAAACCACTCACGGAAGGAGGGAGCCAAGTTCAGAACTGATGCTTGTGGCAGCACAAGCTTAACTTCTTTTTACATGATCTGATGTTTAGAGCCCAGCAACAAGTGCTTGTGATGTGATCATTGTGAGCTGGGCTTTGCATCTGTGCCAGGTCCTTCTGAACAAACTGAGCTCTCATATTGCTCTGGATAAAAGCTCTGCCTGAAAACAGCTGACTCTATCCTCAGCTTCTCCCTCTACCTGAACCAGGCTGCAAACCCCCCACCTCTGGGGTCCTCTGTTAAACCAGCAGGACACAGTGATTCAGATGGAGGCAGTGACCCTGCCTGAGGTGTGTGATTAACATCTAGGATCCAGTTCTGGGATCCAGTTTCTAACTCTGCACTTCAGAGGGTTTGAGAATGAATGGAAAAGCATCCTCATGTTTGTCCTGGTCTGCTTTGGTAAGGGAGGCGAGGGTTTCCTCTGAGGGAACCCCAAGAGATGGGGCTGATGTCTCCTTCCGCTCTGGGGTCTTGCTCTCCAAGTTGGTAAGAAGCATTTCTCGGGGCCGGGGAGCAGGTTGTGACGGGGTGTCTGCATTGCTCTTTCTAGGGCAGAGCTCTGAGGCTAGGGACAGACATTACACATAAACTGGTTTAAGTGATCAGAAACAGGTTTAAACCAATAACAGAACAGATGTTCAGTGCACATAAACCAGTTTGAGACTGGCTGAAACTGGTTTGAGATAAATCTGGTCAAATGTATCAGGCTTAACTGATTTGACTCAAGCCAGTTTATACAATGTCTGTCGCAGACCCCTTCCTTGTTTAAGATAAACCAGACACCCCCAGCATCCTGACATGCTCTCTCTCAATGGATTCTCCTTGCACAAAATAGGTCCTCTTGCCGTGAGTGCCAAGTGCAATGCACTGGGTGCAAGGCTGGCCTGGGTGCTATGCATTTAATGAGATAGTTCATTAGGCACACGATCCCAACTTATTTGACTGTACATTGGGGAAGGACCCAGTCTATCAGCCCTGGTGTATGAAGCCCTACATGTACATACACACACACTGTGCAATTCTGCTCCTCTTTCTATATCCTTTCTGTATATCTTTGGCTTTTGGATGACAATAAGTACAGCTATACAGCTATAGTGTAGGAAACTGAGTAGAGAAATCTCTGGGCTATCGGGAAATGGAATAAGAACTGTTATTCTCTCATGGGCTTTGTCCCAGGACAAGGACAGGACCCAGCTTTCCTGGGTCACACAGGGGCTATGAACAGCAGTGAATTGGTCGCATGCAGCCTGTCCCTGCTGTTTCCCTTTGTGATTCTTGATTATAAAGCAGGGCAGATGATCTTTATTATCTTTCCAAGCTGCCCCACTCTGTTTCCTAGATGACGTATCAGCAGAGGGTGCTCATGACCAGCAGATGCCAACCTTGCTGTTCAGATCTGCTGTGATATGGCTGAGTGACAGATGGCTTCAGGGGCAATGAGCAATGAGGGTTTCCACTTCTGTATGGTCTAACTGACCATTTGCTCCGTGTTGCAAAGTTTCTGAATGGGCACTTTCTGAAACAATGTCCTTTCCCTGCCATTTTTGAGTCCTTGGGTTTTTGACCAAGGGAGATGAAGGGGATGGAGGTCTTGGGACTGAGGCCTTGGTGCAGGACACAAACTGTCAGGATTCAGTTCTGCTGCCATTGAAATGAGGATGTCCACAAGGCTCTGCCCTGCCTTTCCAGCTCAGGTCCGCAGTGAGCAGGAGAATAACCAGGCAGTCCCACCCTTCCACTGACCTGGGATTTTTTTTTTCTTTTCTGCATCCTTAGTTGTTTCCTAACAGGAGCTGCATGGCATGTGCTGCGCTGGACTGGGAACTGGGGGTGAGATGGTCCTCACAAAGACACTCTTCTTAGACAGGTGGTAGGAGATGAAGGCTGTGAGTGTCGGTGGCTGGTAGGTGTCCTCCTTGCTTATGTCTTGGAGCCATTTGGGCTAAGTTCAGACAGTCAAAGAGCCTGAGACTGAATCAATTCAATCTCTGGTTCAAAACTGTGGGATAGACTTGACACGTTAGGGCCTCAAATGGGGCAGCCTCCCACGTTACATCTATTCCTTTTACATCAAAGCATGGTGGTCAAAAGCATGGCAGACTGTCTTAGAACGATGCGGGGTGGGAAGCATCTGTCTCTTCGGGTGCCCGGGGACCACCCCATCACAGCTTGTTTCATATTCTGACCTAGATTTTCTGTTCCAGCCTTATCATCCAGGTACTGGACTATCCTACCTTGAACAGTCATCTCCCCCTCCCATACCTTGGTACGAATGCACATCTGACTCAAATGCCAAGTTGTGTTTATATGAGGAGTTCATGCATTGGTCTGGTTTGCTGGTGAGGCTTACTTTGGCCAGTGCTTTAGCAAAGTCATTATGTGAGCAGCATATATTGAACAATGTTCCAGTAAGACCTATGTTCCCCCTTTTTTTTGTCTTGTATGAGGGGGGATGTTTATCCATTGTCCTGGAAAAGCATAATGTATAGATAGAAGGTAACCCAGTGGGTTTGACACTGCTTTGAGGTTACCTTTTTATACCCATCTCTACATCAGAGTTTTCTGAAGATTTCCTTACATTCCTCCCAGACTTTCAGCCCTCTTTTTGCTACTGATTATTTTCTAGGTTCCAATGCTCAGCTGTGGAGATGTAGAGACTTTTGGTATCATCCTCTGAGGGAGGAACCATTGTGAACTCCTGTAGCAAGGGCAAGTGGCTGCATCAGTGACACCTGGGATGCCAAGTTGGCACCAGCCGCAGAGTGCTGTGAGCCCCAGAGCGCCTGGCTGCTCCCATCCCTTAGTGCCTTGGGTTTCTCCTGCCCGGTGCATCCTGGAGGCTTGGTGCAGAGTCACTGAGCATTTCTTACTACACCCCTGGGAGCCAGGTGGGCTCTGTTACCCTTTTCACAGCTTGTCCCCATAACTGATGGGGTAATCGGGCTCCGGAGCCCTCAGCCCCCAAACCTGTGCTTCATGCTCAAGGCTGTGCTGCTGCCATTGACAGACCTGGGGTGTGCCCATGCCCGTGCCCTGGGTGGGACCCTCTGGTACTCAGGGCACTGCTGACATGGTTTTCCACAGCACCTTGTACAATGGAGCCCCAGCTTAGGTGACTGGCATTGATATACTAATCACCATGGGGATGATGTGGCAGGTTCCTGTTAGCTTACAGGAACTGCGGAGAAACCCTCATGCAGACTGGAAAGGAAATGGCTGTGGCAGTTCCCTCATGGTCCCGGGTCTGCGTGGCACAAACCTGCTGCAGGATTGGCACTGACTGAGTATTTGACCTGTGGCTGGAAGAGCAGAGATGTTGCAGGTCCCAGAGCGAGTAGGAAACCTGGGCAGGGGTCTGTGGCTCCGCTTCCCTCTCCCTTTGGGCACAGACTACTGCGCGAGCAGCTTGTACTGAATCCCCCTTTAGTCTGCCTGAGTCCTGCTGGATATGAGCTGGGAAACGCAGCACATGTATCCCCTCAGTGAGCCCAGTGTGAGAGAGGATGAAAGCAAAACAGAGCTTTTCCCTGCTCTGAATGTAACGTGCTCTGTCTGAGCAAGGGGACGTATCCTGCAAAGGTCGATGCACGCTGGGTATTTTTCAAAGTTCCCCGAGGGCGACCAAAGCAATGACACCTCGTACCAGAAAAGAGCTAAGTGCAGGACTCTGCCCGCTGCGCGCTCTGAGCCCCGGCAGGGCTCCCCTGGCAGGTGGCTCTGCCTTTTATGATAGAAAGAGAAAAACTGGGGAAGGGCCAGTTACTCGGGAGTGAGGAGCAGATTTGCATGAATTAGCTGTTCTCAGCTCAGAGGGTTTAAGAGAGACACAGAGAGGCCCAGGCAGGGACCCATTTACCTCGGAAGGTGAGCTGGCCTGGATTTGCGCCATGGCCTGGGCCCTGTTCCTCGCATTGCTCACAGGCTACGTGGGTAAGGGAGGTTTTTCTGCCAGAAGGTACAAGAGGTGACTAGTGAGATGCTGCAGCGCTGTTCCCCCTGCCCAGGGCATTGAGCACAGCTGTTGCAGCCAGTGCTCTGCTGAGGTCCTCACGGGCTTATTTCTACCTTGGCAGGTTCCAGTTCCCAGCAGCTGTGGTCGCTGAAGCCATCAGAGCAGGTGTCTCCCGGAGGGACTGTGACCATCACGTGCAGCCTGAGCAGTGAAGCCATAACTGGTAACAGCTACCCATGCTGGGTGCAACAGAAACTGGGCCGTGCTCCTCGGTTGCTGATGCTCCTCGGCACCAGTACCTGAACCTCTGGCATGCCATTGCACTTCTCTGGATCCCGATCAGGAAACACAATGTCCTTGACCATCAGTGGGGCCCAGCTTGAGGACGATGCCAATTATTACTGTTTGGTATGGACTGGAAGTGCTCACAACAGTGATACAGTCTGCTGGGAAAGCACAACAAAAACTCTCTCTGCTCTGACTCCTCCAACCAAGGTCTGAAGCTGCAAATGCAGCCGCTGGTACTCACTGCCTTGGAGTCCCTGCTCTGTGCATGTAGAGCTGGGGGAGCCTGCTCCTTCTCCACTGCACCAGTGTCCACCAGCTGCCATGTGCCTAGGGCCACCAACTACCATCCCATCATCCATGGAGAGACAGCACAAGTAACCTCCATGTCTCCCCTCTAGCCCAAAAGTTCCCGCCCCACATGACTGGAAACAAGCACATGTTCTAGGCTTTGCAGCATCCCTGGGTGTTGATTCCCATCAGAGAGGCTGCGTGTGGACTGTTGGCCGGGACCAGGACTCCCCATTGGGGATGAGACCACTCCCCCAGTGGAGAGCCCATTTCTGCCTGGTGTCTCCTGTCTTAGGCTGCTTGTACACACCACAGGAGTTTATTTCAGTTTGATTCTCCCTAAATTGAAGTGGTGGGTTTTTAAAAACACTGCTTCAATTTAGGGTGAAGTAAACCACTGTGGCATGTACACAAGGGTCAGGCCCAATCCTGAACTGCCTCTCCAGCAGCATGGGGGGAGGGCGAGCTGCTGCCAGGCCAAGTGGTCCCTGAGCTGCTGGGAGGGGGACGTTGCTTCCCTCCGCAACAGCGGTGCCATTTCCCCCCAGGTGGCACCTGCCCGCTGGCCTGCCTGCAGCCATGGAGGGAAGCACCGGCCCACCCATGCAGCCGTGGAGGGAAGCACTAGCCCTCCCGCAGCCACAGAGGGAAGCACCAGGCCCCTGCACAGCTCAGGCAGGCAGGCTCCAGGGAGACAATAAAAAAAAGATCAGGCTTGTCGCTTTGGGGGGTTTTTTCTTCAGTGGAGCCTGCCTGCACGGGCTGCCTCTGGGCTGCGTCTGCACGAGATGCCTGCACAGCCCTTGAGCTGTGTGGGGCCTAGTGCTTCCCTGCACAGATGTAAGGTAGCAAACTAAAACATCTCAGACATGTTTTATTTTGCTACATCCCAAAGTCCTTTCATGCGCAATACGCGGCTGACAGTGTAAAGAGCTGTGCCATTAAAGCAGTGCAAAAGAGCATTTAAGCCACTTTAAAGGCTAATTTTGTGGTGTGTACAAAGGCTCTGCAGGTATCAGGTCTTTGGCACGGTGTTTGTGTCCTGTGTCCTAGTGCTGAGCACATGGGGACTGAGTCATGACTTGGGCTCAGGTGCATAAGTGCAATGCAACAAATGCCAGATCTAGCAATAGTGTGAAGACGTCTCCTTTCTGGAAGTGTTGGGAGCAGCTCTTCCCCTGCGAGCACCCTGGAGCACAACCCTAGTGCAATGGGATTGAGTTTATAACGTCCTCTGCAAGGAATCCAGCAGAAACAGCCCAGCTGGGAGTTCAGAGCCAGCAGATGACTGGTAGTTTATGGAGTCCTGAACTGCAGTGGATGGGGACAGAGGGAGAGCATTAACCCTTTTAACATATTAGCATTTTGTCTTGAAGAGGTCACGAGTGCCACAGGAATCGCCTTCATTTTGGCTGCTCTGGGGACAGTTGGATACAAGAGGTGTCTTCAGCCTGGAGAGCACTGGGATGTGTCAGTGGTTCTTGTGACACTGAACAGAGCCCCTGTGTAGGCTGCGGTTCCCTTGGCTGATGCAGGAGATGGAAATCCAAAATCTGCCCTAATTTTTCAGAGTATGAGCAGAACTAACCTCCTTTTGGCTGCTTGCCCCAGACAAAACAGGCAGACAGACAGACAAGGAGGAGAAAGACACAGAAAAACAAAGGCAGGAGGAGCAGAGAGGAGGACCAGTTGTACCTAATTTCCTCTCTGGAGGCTTTTGTCCTTTCTCATGTCCCACTGGGCTGTGCCCACAGACAGGACCTGTATGGGGCACTTCTGGCTGGCAGCATCTAGTGGTGAAGCGAGAGATTACAAGACAGTCAAAGAGGCGATATTATATAAGTTAGAAATATTGCCAGGTTCATACAGACAATGATTTAGGGCTAAGAAGAAACCAGATGAGATGAGGCCTCAGCTGTTAGTCCAGACTTTGAGAGAATTACTGGAGAGATGGATCCAGCCTGGAAATAAGTCAGTGGCTGAGGTTGTTGGACATAATTGCTTTAGAACAGTTTCCCATGGACTTGCGGGGGAAAGCTCAGAGATCGGTAAAGCATCACCAACCATGTTCATTGAATGAGGCTCTTCATAGATTTCATAGACATTAGGGCTGGAAGGGACCTCGGAAGATCATTGAGTTCAGCCCCGTGCTCAAGGGGTAGGAAGTCAGCAGGGATCATAGGATCCCAGCAAGATAAGCATCCAAATTTCTCTTGAAGGCGTTCCATGTAGGTGCATGAACCACCTCCGCTGGCAAGCTATTCCAGACCTTGGGGGCTCAGACAGTGAAGAAGTTCTTCCTTATGTCCAGCCTGAAATGGTCTTACTGGAGTTTATAACCGTTCAACCTTGTCATCCCTTGGAGCGATTTGGTGAACAATCATTCCCTGAGGTCCTGGTGAACACCCCTGATAAACTTATAGGTGGCCATCAGATCACCCCTGAGCCTGCGATTTTCCAGGCTGAATAGTCCCATAGCTCTCAGCCTGTTGTTGTAAGGTCTGTTTTCCTGACCTCTGATCATGTGTGTGGCTCTCCTCTGGATTCTCTCAAGCTTCTCCACATCCTTTTTGAATTGCGGAGCCCAAAACTGGTTGCAATACTTCAGCTGTGGCCTCACCGAGGCCGAGTACAATGGGAGAATGACGTCCTGAGATTTGCTTGAGAAGCATCTATGGATGCAAGCCAGCTTTTTGCTTGCTTTACTAGCCACAGCATCACATTGAAGGCTCATATTCATCTTGTGGTCAATCATGACCCCCAAGTCCCTTTCATCTGCAGTGCTAACCAGCATAGTACTGCCGAGCCTATAAGCATGCTGCAGGTTTTTCCTCCCAAGGTGGAGAACCTTGCATTTTTCGGTGTTAAACACCATCAGGTTCTCATCCACCCATTTCCTGAGCCTGTGAAGGTCAGCCTGGATCACCCTCCTGTCCTCAGGTGTGGATGCTTTACCCCAGAGTTTGGTATCATCAGCAAACTTGGCCAGTCCGCTTCTGACTCCAACGTCCACATCATTAATGAAGATGTTGAACAATATGGGTCCAAGGACAGAGCCTTGGGGGACCCTACTGGTCCCAGGGCACCATGATGATTGACTTCCATCAACCACCACCCTCTGGGTCCGACCATGGAGCCAATTCCCCAGCCAGCGGATCGTGGTGAACCCAAGGCCGCAGTTGGCCAGTTTTGGCAAGAGGTGATCATGGGATACCAGATCGAAGGCTTCTTTGAAGTCAAGATATATGACGTCAATCTCCTCTCCCTTGTCCAGGTGATAGGTCACCTGGTCATAAAAGGAGATTAGATTGGTCAAGCAAGACCTACTCGCAACAAACCCATGCTGGCTATCCCTCAGGATGTTGCTGTTGGCCAGTCTGTTGAGAATGGCTCTTTAATAATCTATTCTAAGACCTTCCCCGAGATAGAGGTCACACTGATGGGCCTGTAGTTTGCCAGATCCACTTTCCTCCCTTTCTTGAAGATAGGCACCACATTGGCCTTCTTCCAGTTGTTGGGCACTTCACCAGAGTGCCAGGGGTTCTCAAAGATCCATGCCAGGGGCTGGGCTATGATGCTTATCAGTTCCTTGAGTACCCTGGGGTGTAGATTGTCAGGGCCAACTGACTTGAAGGTGTCTAGCCTCTCAAGGTGTTCCTTCACGAAGTCAGCATTGATGGAGAGCAGGGGATTTCCCTCACCCAGGCCTCCCTCACCCAGGCCCCCTGTCCCGTAGTAGGCAGGGGCGTCTCGTGGGACTGATGAAAGACTGACGCAAAGTACTCTTAGACTAGCAGAAGATTTTATGATAGCAGAACAAGATCCCAAGTCAGTAAAGAAAGATAGAAATATACATGTCATGTCAGTTGGATGACAAGGTAGCTTGAGTCGGGGATGCAAAGTTGATAACTCAAGAAAACCTATTTGGAAGATTAGAATTGGGGAACCTAAAGAAATAGTGTTTTCAGATGTGAATGAAAAGGGCATATTGCCATATATTACCCTCAAGGAGGACTAAGCGACCAGATTCAGGATTTTCCTCATTTGAGGAAAAAATGGATTGCAGTTTTGACAGGCATGAAGGCCCATGGAAAAAAAATTAAGCCAATAGGAGATGTTAAGGTAGGAGATCTTATAATTCTAGCAGTCATTGACACCGGATGCACCCAGACCTTGGTTAGATTAGATCTAATTTCTACACAAATAGGCAAACCAGAAACACCTGTGAGTATGGTATGTATTCACGGAGTGTCCTACTCATATGACAGGAAAAGGTTAAGGCAATCAGTCATGGGACATACAGAAGAGATAGCGAATGGACTGGCAGATACTTTACCATGCCTCTTGTTACTGGTTTGGCCTTTTTTAAAAGCGTTATTGGGCCAAGCCATGAGAAACCTCAACGAAGAAGGCTTTAAGGATCAACAGGAAAGAGGTTTTGTAGGAGTCATGCCAAAGGATGCTAATTAAGAAGACAATTCTGTCATTGAGTTAGACCTAGAAGTATCATAGGAGATGGGCGATTCAGAGAGATGCAAAGGCAAGAACCTCTATTTGAGAACATTTACAGAGAAAACCTGGCTAAACAAGAAAATGAGGTTGTGAATCCTAGGTTAGTGGAAACAACTCCTACATCTGAGGTAAGGGAAGGTATTCTTTACCGAGTCGACCGGGCAAAAGCGGGGAAAGAAATTCTACAAATAATGGTACCTTGACAATACTGGGTCATGATGTTAAAGGTGGCACATACTCTTCCCATGGGAGGGCATTTGGGAAGGGATAAAACAGAGGCATGCCTCAAACAGAGACTGTTTTAGCCAGGCTTATATAAGCTAGTTGAGAAATACGGCCAAGAATGTCCTGAGTGTCAGAAGGTGCCTGATACCCTGCACGAGTGCCTTTAGTGCTGTTATCCTTGGTGGAATGGCCATTTGATTGTATAGCTTTAGATATTGCTGGACCATTTCCTAAGAGGAAGACAGGTTACCAGTTTGTCCTGGTGAAGATTGATTACGTGACTAGGTTCCCTGAGGCAATACCCCTGAAATCAGTTACCGCCACTAAAATAGCTGAAGAACTTATAAAATGGATATCATAAGTGGGCACACCACAAGAAATTCTCTCAGACTAGGGAAGGAATTTCATGCCCAATGTGATGAGAGGAATTTGCAGTATACTTAAAATTAAGCAATTGAGAACCTCTGTGTGCCATTCACAGATGGACAGACTACTTGAGCATTTTAATCACATCTTAAAGGGCATGATTCGGGCTTGAATCCAAGGAGATCCTAGAAAGTGGGAGGCTATAATACCACTGTTATTGTGTGACGGGCTAGCTGGCAGTAACTTAGCCCAGGGGTTTTGAAAGGGCAAAAGTTGATTGGAGGATTTGGGATTCCCTTTCCTCACCAATCAGGCCCCAGAGACTCACCCTCCGTGTCCCCTGATTGGCCCCCTGGGTCACCTGGAGGGGCATAAAAGGGGCAGCGAGGCTGACTCAAGGGGGAGACCAGTGAGACACCACAAGGAAGGAGCTTCAAAGAGCTGGCAAGAGCTGGGCCAGCAGGGCAGGAGCAGTTGGCCCAGAAGAGCCTGAAGCAGTGGGACCCGCAGGCAGCAGTTGGACCCTCAGCAGCGCAGCGCGCAGCCGGCAGGAGAGGCTCCCTGCTGGGCTCCAGGATCTGAGCAGTGACCTGAGAGGTTCACAGCTCTGCTTCCAGCTCCTCCAATAAGAGGCGAGGCAGCTCGATGTGAGGCCGGGACTCTGGGAAGGTCAAGACCCCCAGCAGGTTGAAGCAGTGCCAGCACTAGTGGCTGTGTAGCAGAGTTTCAGGCTATCATGTGGGAGATTTGAGTTTAAATCCTAGGTGGGGTAGCTTGGAGTGAGTGAGCTAATAGGGAGAAAATCTTCCTATAGTGGAAAGGGGCCATTGTGTTTTCTCCCCCTCCAGGTACCTAAGCCCTATATTCCTTGTCATTTGACATTTTGTATTTTGTGCCTTTTATATTTCACCAACCAGTATTGTTTGTTCTGCTGTTGTGTTTTACATTTTGGTTACCACTGTCATTTGTCAACTGGATGAGTATGTCTATGATTGTAAGTGTCTAACCTTTGTTTAATCCTGCCCCCTCGGGCATTGTAGTGTCCCCTATATCCCCTGGTTTATACTGGTTATGTTCCCAGTATTGTTCTCTTATTAAAGGGTATATGGTTAAGTCCCCATTGGTGGTCTGGCTCTGCTCTATAGGGGGAAGAGAGTCCCTATACCTCCCACAGCTCTTGTGCATCTGCTTTGATCCCTTCAATTGGAGAGGGGGTATCTCTTGGAGTACCGCCCAAGTTACAATTGTTTTTGGTTAGAGAGGCACCACAGGCATCCACAGGATGCATGCCATTTGAATTAGTCTATGGACATAAGCCTCGAGGGCTATTGGATGTTATTTGTGTCACAACCCAAAGGTGTGATTTTTGTTTTGTGTGTGCTTTGGCACCGCTGAATTATTTCCCTGCCGTTTGAAGCTTTCTTTGCAGGGTGCATTTCTTCGTTGCAGCATAGAAATGCATGTTGCAAGGAGTTCCCGCCATTTGTATTCAAATTCGACCCCCACTATTGGCCAGTTCTAAATTATTCCCACGTGGCGGCTAGCGATTGGCCTGCTAGCCGTATAAGAGGCTTGGGTGGTTTCTGCCCAAGTCGGAGAACTTTGAGCACGCTGCAGAGTGCCTCTACGGAGATTTGACCTGCAGCTGGCTGATCGATAGACTGATCACCTATCGATTCTTCTCCCCGTTGCCGAGCACAATCCTCGACGTATCCCTCTTCCCTGCGCGCAAAAAGATCCACGGAGCCTCGACAACTCCGTGGGAGTGAGAGTTTTGTCCGAGTCCTCAAATGGGGATTTAAGCGGAGCTTTACCTGGGAAACTGTCCAGCCTACACCGCGACCATCTACGGTGTAAGTAAACAATCTTGAACCAAGCATTAAGCGTCTGTGCCTAATTCTAGCGTGTCGCCTGCTTTCTCCGACCCGGCGTGTCCGGGCTGCTGGCCACAGCCCACGGCATGAAAAAAAGGGCCCCGGATTGCTCCCGGCCCGCACAATTTGTAAAGGGTGGTTGGAAAGGGGTCCTGGGGAGACACATCAACCACGTCTGGTATAACGGTTCCAGGAAAGATTAGAAAAAGTACGGAGTCTGGCTAAAAAGAACCCAGGTAGGAATCAAATAAGGCAGAAACAAAGTTATGATGAACATGCTAAAAACAGAATTTGAAGAAGTTGACTGGGTATTAGTTATGCTGCCCGATAATAATAATAAATTATTGTCTAGGTGGCAAGGGCCATTCCAAGTGACTCGTAGACTAGGCCCAGTGAATTATGAAGTACAGAGGATAGACCCGGTGAGGAATTTGTTGGAAAAGTGGCATAAGGAAGAAGGGTGGCTTTTGCAAGGGGGAGTGGAGTTGCAAGATTTAGATGTAGTAGGGTATCCCCTGTTGTCTGAATTAAAGGAGGGTAACCCTAAGGTAGGGGAGAATGTATCTATCGAACAGCGAGAGGAATTGGAACAGTTGGTAAGAGAGTTCTGAGATGTTTTTAGTGAGAAACCAGGGGAGGCTAAATGTATAGAGCATCATATAACAACTGCTGGGTGAGAAATTATTGGAAACATTTACCTTGCCACTTATGGCAGTCAGTAAAACAAATTACTCAAATGAAACACTTGGGCATTATAGAAGAGTCGCACAGCCTGTGGAGAAGTCCGTTAGTTATAGTACCAAAGCCCAATGGCTCGATACAGATTTGTGTAGACTATAGGAATCTTAATGACGTGGCAACTTTTGATGTGCTTCTTATGCCCCAGGTTGAAGATAGGGTGGAAAAGATAGGTCAGGCAAAATATCTTTCTACAATTGATTTAATGGAGGGCTATTCGCAGATCCCCATGGCAGTACGAGATAGAGAAAAAACCACGTTTGGAACACCATGGGTCTTATTTCAGTTTAGGAGAATGCCTTTTGCATCACATGGAGCAGCTTCTTCATTTCAGTGGCTGATAGATAAGATTTTAGCCCCACATCAGAATTATGCTTCAATGTACATAGTTGATATCATTATTTTTTCCAAGGACTGGGAGAAAAACTATCACCATCTGAAGACAGTATTGCAAGAAATAAGACAGGTGGTCTTAACCACTAATCCCAACAAATGTGCATTGGGTAGAGAGAAAATGCAGTATTTAGGTTTCCAAATAAGCCAGGGTCAGATACAACCAGTGGCAGATAAAGTTGCTGCCATTAGGAATTATAGGGGCCGATCTCAGCTCTGGGGCTTTATGAGAGACTCAGAGGTTGCCAGACAGGGATGCATTTCCCTCAGGAAGCTGAATTGGTCAGGATTCAATACCATGGGCTGTGCATGGCTCCTCCTGCCACTGATCACATGCTGCTCAGGTCAGCAGAAGGGTGCAGGTTGTGACTGTCATGGGGCAGTTGCTTTCCTGTCAGCGCGGTCAATGAGTGGTTAATAATGGGTTTGTAATGTTGATTTCTGGGGCCTGGTCACAGGAGTCTGTGGTGTCCGTGTCTCCAGGAGGGACTGTCACTCTGTCCTGCAGCATTAGCACTGGAGCCATGACCAGCAATAACTATCGTGGTTGGTACCAGAAGAAACCTGGCTCTGCCCCTCAGTTGTTAATGTCTAATAACAACACCAGACCCTTTGGGATCCCCACCCGGTTCTCAGGGTCCATTTCTGGTCCGAAGGCAGCCTTAACCATCACTGGGGCCCAGCTCGAGGATGACACTGATTATTACTGTAAAGTATGGACTGGGAGTGCAAACCACAGTGATACAGTCCAATGGGGAAGTGCGACAAAAATCTTTCTTTGCTCTGACTCTCCCAACGGAAGTCTGAAGCTGGAAATGCAGCAGCTGGTACTGACTGCTTGAAGTCCTGCTCTGTGCATGTAGAAATGGGGCCATCTGGTCCGCTATTTCCACTGTACAAGTTTTAATACTCTGTCCTGTTCCTAGCACCCCAACTGCCATCCCACCATCCCTGGAGAGACAGCAGCAGTAACCCCCACGTTTTCCCTCCAGGCCAACAGCCCCCTCTACAAATAACAGGGAGCAAGCACATGTTCTAGGCTTTGTAGCATCTCTGGGTGTTGATTCCCATCAGAGAGTCTGCATGTGGACTGTTGGCAGGGATCAAGACCCCACTAGGGAATGATGAGACCACTACCCCAGCTGAGAGCCCATTTTTGCCTGGTGTCTCCTGTCTTAGACTTTCAGGTCTTTGGGACAGTGTTTGTGTCCTGTGTCCTTCTAGTGCTGAGCACATGGGGGCTGAATCATGACTTGGGCTCAGATGCACCAGTGTAATGTGACAACTGGCAGATACTGTCAGTAGTGTGAAGCCATGTCTTTTCTTGAAATATTGGGAGCAGCTCTTCCCCTGACAGTGCCCTGGAGTGCAGCCCTAGGGTTTGGGATTGGATTTGAAACATCTCCTTTGAGGAATGGGGCAGAAACAGCCCATTTGGAGTTCAGAGCCAGCAGCTGGCTGGTAGATTATGGAGTCCTAATTGCAGTGGATGGGGACAGAGGGAGAGCATTCACCCCTTTGGCACATTAGCATTTTGTTCGGAAGAGGTTTGCAAGTGCCATAGGAATCCCCTTCATCTGGGCTCCTCTGGGGACAGCTGGATAAAAGAGGCATCTTCAGCATAGAGACAGTTCTGGGGTGTCTCAGTGGCCCTTTACACACTGAATATGGCCCCTTTGAAGACTGAGGTTCCCTTGGCTGGCAAGAGAGACCCAAACCCCAAACCTGACAGAGTTCGTCAGTGTATGAGAGGGACCAGGCTCCTTCCTGCTGCTTGCCCCAGACAGAGCCGGCAGACAGACAGACAGGGAGGAAAGAGACACAGAAAGGCAAAGGCAGGAGGAGCGCAGAGCAGGGCCACTTCCACCTGGCTTCCTCTCTGGAGGCTGTTGGGACTTCTCCATTTCCCACCGCTCCTTTCTTGTGTCCTGCTGGGCTGTGCCTACAGGTAGGACCCTCCAGGGCACTTTTAGCTGGCAGCATCCTGCTTGTGTTGGCCATATTGCTTCATTCAGGTTCCTTTTTGTCCCAAACCACTGGCGCCTTGCAGTGCCGTTCACATGTGGCTGTGAACCCAGAGCCCTTCTCCAACGCCCCTCTGAGCAAAGGCACGGGGGCAACACTTGGAGACCCTCTGAGTGTGGGAGTGCAGGAGGGAATCCTTCACCCTGGACATCAGGCAGACATGTCCCCTCGCACCAGCCTGAGCTCAGTGAAGTACTGAACAAGCTGAGCTCATGTACAGAATTGAACAAAGGCTCTGCATCAAGCACTGTTGACTCCATCCTCAGCTTCCCCCTCTACCTGGGGTCCAGGCTGGGGATGAGGTGGGTGATTACTGTGCTGTGTGGCACTCTGCCTCTCCTCACAGGGACACAGTCAAGAGGAGAAGTGCAACAACATCTCTGTCTTCCCTCCCAGACTGGGCCCCACTGTTAGCACCACTGTCCACCAGACAGTGCTTGGGGATCCTAAAGCACCTAAACATGAAATATGAACACAGACAGCTCAGTGTTCTAAAAGCAGTCTAACTTTATTAATAAAAGCAGTTTCTATATACAGAGAGAGAAAAACATTTAGTACAATAATCTCGTCCAATCTCAGATATTACTTTGTTCAACAAAAAATTCTGGCCACACAGTTTCTGAAGCAAATGGTGCATGGTTGGCTGGGATGGTCCAGTCACTTGTTGAAGGCTGGATTGATGATAATGATGATGATGATGATGACAACAACACATAAAACATTGTTGCTGCCCCTTTTATGCTTTTCTTCAACTTCACTCTTCTGATGACTTTATGTTTTTGGATTGGTCCCTGTGCAATCATCATATTATTCATATTTTATCCTGTCAGCATATTGTTTGTTCAACAGACCCATCACAATCACACTTCATAATTTGGTCTTCTTCCTGCATCTTACTTTGGGTGTTGTCCATTGGTCTCATTCACAAATCCAATCATTTCATTCCCCAATTCAGCCAGTTAGTGCCAGGTTCAGTTAATTTGACTTGGTAACAAAACTATTACTAGGTTGTGTTAGAAAAAGAAAGGAACATGATGCAAGCAAACTCAAGGCCATACCTCAAGGCTCAGCAAACTCAAGGCTTGCAAGAGACTAGGCCAGCTTATATTGCAAACACCAGCAAAGTGAAAAATTCAAATAATAATGAGGCTATACAGAACTTGAGCAATGATTAAATAAAACTGAATATAAAATAAATCATTAAGCAAAACTGTAATTCACCACTCTATAAAGAGGTACAACTTTAGAGCATAAAATATGACAAGCTACCCTAACATCACTGTCAGGTGCAAAGCTTGGACCCTGGAAGAAGACCTATCTCCTTATTTTACCTGTAGGGGAGCTCAGGGAAATGGACCTTCTTTGCACAAGATAGGCCCTCTCGCTATGGTTGCAAAGTCCAGACCAACTCCATGCCTGGCCTGGGTGCAATGTGTTTCATGAGATAGTTCAGAAATATTTTGCACATAATCACAGCCTATGTGACTTTACATTGGGAAGGACCTGGTCTCTCAGCCCTGGTGCATGAAGCCTTACATGTTTCCAGAAATACATGTTAGAGCCAGCTTTACACACACACACACACACACATTCATGTGTATGTGCGCCGCACACAGAAATGCACACCATGGAGCAGTCTGGCAGGATAGTTCAGCACCACACAATGGAGGATGCAGAGAGCCATCACCAGTGCCCGCCTGCAAACTCATCAAAAGCCATGATGCAAAAATGCTCCTGTTCCCATATTATTTCTGTGCATGTTTGGATGAAAATAACTACAGCTGTAGCATAGGAAATTGAGTAGAGAAATCCATGGGCTGTCAGGAAATGGAGTGGGAACTGTTGTTCTCCCGTGGGCTTTGTCCCATGCCATCATTTATGGGTGAAGGAGGGGCTGTGACCAGCAGTGAGTTGGTTACATGCAGCCTGTCCCTACTGCTTCCCTTTGTGACCCTTGATCATAAAGCAATGCAGACAATCTCTGATCATGTTTGCAGAGCCCCCCCCGCGCTGTTTCCTAGATGAGGTATCAGGAGAGGTTTCCCATGACCACTAGATGTCAATCTTGGTGCACAGAGCTCCTGCAAGATGACTGAAGGACAGGTGGTCTCCAGAGAAATGAGCTAAGAAGGGTTTCCGCTTCTGTCTGGTCTAACTGCCGATTCACTTCATGTCACACAGTTTCTGAATTTGCCCTTTGTGAAACAATGTCCTTTTCCTGCCATCTTTGGGTCCTTGGATCCTCAACTCAGAGACATGGGGTGAGGGGGGAGATCTTGGGCCTAAGCCCCTGGTGCTGCACTCAACTAATATATCCTGTCCTTTGTCTTGCCTGCTTGGAAAGTAAAGCCTTCAGAGCTGGGAGCATCTCACACGGAGTCTGTCTAGTGCTGGGAGCCCTGGTTCTGTAGGGAACCCAGAGGTCTTTTGGGGACTTGCAGCAAAACCCGCTCAGTCCTGCTTTCTTCACCAGCAGGAACAGCCGAAGGATCATGAGAGGAGGGAGACACCAGCCCGAAGAGTAACAAGCCAAATGATAGTGTCTCCTCTCCCAGGGCAGTTCAATCCATCCTCATCAAATTTCCTCCTTGCTCTCTCTGTCAACCACTTCACAGTTTGACGGACTCCTCCTGGCTGCTCTCACCTCTCCTTGCGTTCCCTGTCAGACCAGTCCTGTCCCTGGACCCAGCCTCCCTGCACAGATCCTGGGAGCTGTTGCCTTCTACTCAGAGCCCTTGCTTGAGTCTTGTTTCTACTGCCGGGCCCAAGGACACTGTCTACGTCTGGATGATGTGGGGGAGGCAGACGGCGAGACCTGAACGGTGTAAAGGATTGAATATTTTTAACAGATAAATGTGTACAAAACAGCCTGTGCCTAATTTGCACCAGTTTTCCTCCTCTCCAGTGCTCTTCTAGGCAGGGGCCACATCCATGGATGGCCTTGGGTAGCACCCAGCACTTTTAGTCCTTTATCTGGGTTAGGGCCTCTTTCCAGGGCTTCTTTCCACTACAATGACCATATTATGGGATGCGGGGACAGTGCTAAGAAGTGTCCAGAGCACAAGACCCCAAGCCCTGCTGGAGTCACCTGGATCATGGACAAGAAGTGCCTCTCAAGAGGTCTACATGGCACAATGAAGTCCATGCTCCAGTGCCAGGAGTGAGCACACCAATGTCAGCTAGGTGCCCCAGCTGTGACGCAGTGTGTTTTACCCAGGGCAGAGCAGAGACCAGAGTTCATCATGGAGGTGGAGAAACTACAATTCAGAACATCCTGCTAAAGAAAGATATCATAGAGTGAGGGAGGCATGTACATAGTAATCATATTCCCCCATGCCTGCCCTCTATTCCCATGACAATCAAGCAGGAAGAGTGCAATGTTTAACCCCGGCTATAAATATGAATTTAAAGTAAAGCACTTTCCCTCCCAGCGCTTTGCACTGGGCTCTGCTCTGCCGGCTCTCAGAGCGGTGGAAGTAGAAATAATAAACACACGTCCCGACAGGGCGATGCACCAGCAGCAGCCAGTGACAGGGGGCAGATTTGCATGAAGGGGCCATTCTCAGCTCCGGGGCTTTAAGAGAGACTCAGAGGGTCCCAGCCAGGGACCCATTTGTGTCAGGAAGTTGAACCAGTTCGGACTTGTCACCATGGCCTGTGCCCTGCTCCTCCTGGTGCTGATGACGTGCTGCTCAGGTCAGCAGAAGGGTTCAGGCTGTGACTGTCATGGGGGCAGTTGCTTTCCTGTCAGTGCGGTCAATGAATGGTTAATAATGGGTTTATGATTTTGATTTCAGGGGTCTGGTCACAGCCTGTGGTGACTCAGGAGCCTGCGGTGTCCTCAGTGTCCCCAGGAGGGACTGTCACTCTGTCCTGCAGCCTGAGCACCGGAGCCATCACCACCAGCAACTATCCCTACTGGTACCAGCAGAAACCTGGCTCTCCCCCCCGGTTGCTTATATACGACACCAACAACAGGCCCTCGGGGATCCCCACCCGGTTCTCGGGGTCCATATCTGGTCAGAAGGCCGCCTTGACCATCACGGGGGTCCAATCTGAGGATGATGCAGATTATTACTGTTCAGTGTGGGCTGGGAGTGCTCAGCACAGTGATACAGTCAGATGGGGAAGTGTGACTAAAACTCTCAATGCTCTGACTCCTCTGACCAATGGAAATAATAGAAACAGATTAATAGAAAATTAGGTTTGAAGGGACCTCAGGAGTTATCTAGTCCAACCCCTGCACAACACTCTCCAGCTAGGTCATTCCAGCCAGCGCTTTGTTGAGCCAGGCCTTAAAAACCTCCAAGGATGGAAATCCCACCACCTCTCTAGGTAACTCCTCTTTCCACTGCACCAGTTTTCACAGCCTGCCCTGTACCTAGGACCACTAACTGCCTGGAGAGAGACAGCACCAGTAGCCTCCATATTTTCCCTCCAGGCCAACAGCCCCCTCTACACAGTTTCATAGCTTCATAGTAGGTAGGGCTAGAAGGGACCTTGACAGATCATCAGGTCCGACCTCCTGCCATGGCAGGAAAGAGCACTGGGGCAAACGACCCCAGCAAGGTGTTCATCCAGCCTCCTCTTAAAGACCCCCAGGGTAGGAGCCAGCACCACTTCTCTTGGAAGTTGGTTCCAGATCCTAGCCGCCCTGACAGTGAAGTAGCGCCTCCTGATGTCTAGTCTGAATCTACCCTCTGCCAGCTTGTGACTGTTATTTCTAGTCACTCCTGGTAGTGCTCGGGGGAACAGGGACTCCCCAATGCCTGCTGGTCCCCTCTGACTAGTTTGTAACAGGCCAATAGACCCCCCCTCAGCCTTCTCTTGTGGAGGCTGAACAGGTTCAGATCCCTTAGGCTCTCCACGTAGGGCCTGCCCTGCTGCTGGGGATGAGGTGGGTTATTACTGTGCTGTGTGGCACTCTGCCCCTCCTCACAGGGACACAGTCAAGAGGAGAAGAGCAACAACATCTCTGTATTTCCTCCTAGACTGGGCCCCACTGTTAGCACCACTATCCACCAGACAATACTTGGGAATCCTAAAGCACCTAAACATGAAATATGAACACAGACAGCTCAGTAACCTAAAATCAAAGTCTAACATCATTAATATTACAAATGTTATCTTAGTAGTTTTTATACACAGAGAGAGAAAAACATTTAGTACGATAATCTCATCCAATCCCAGATATTACTTTGTTCAACAGAAAAGCCTGGCCACACATTATCTGAAGCAAAGGTGCATCGTTGGCTGGGATGGTCCAGCCAGTTGTTGAACGCTGGATTGATAATGATGATGATGACAACAACACATATAACTTTCTTGCAGCCCTCTTTTATGCTTTTCTTCAACTTCACTTCTTCGATGACTTTTTGCTTTTGGATTGGACTCTCTGCAGTCAGCATATCATGCATATTTTATCCTGTCAGCATATTGCTTTGTTCAACAGGCCCATCATGATCACACCTCTTCATTTTAGTCTTTTTCCGGTGTCTTACTTTGGGTATTGTACATTGGTCTCCCTTATCATCCTGCATTCACATATCAAACCATTTCATCCCCCAATTCAGCTGGTTAGTCCTAGGTTCAGTTAAGTCGAGCTGGTAACAAAGCTATTAATATGTTGCGTTAGAAAAACTTGTGTTAGAAAAAGAAAGAAACATGATGCAAGCAAACTCAAAGCTTGCGAGAGTCAAGGCCAGCTGATATTGCAGACACCACCAAAGTGAAAAGTTCAGATAATAATGAAGCTATACAGAACTTCAGTAATGATTAAATAAGACTAAATAAAGAAGAAAACTTGAAACAATACTGTAATCCACCACTCTATAAAGAGGTGCAACTTTAAAGCATCAAATATGACAAGCTACCCTAACATCACTCTCAGGCGAAAAGCTCAGACCCTGAAAGAAGACCTATCTCCTTATTTTACCTCTACGGGAGCCCAGGGGAATGGACCTTCTTTGCACAAGATAGGCCCTCTCACTGTGGTTGCAAAGTCCAAAGCGACTCCATGCCTGGCCTGGGTGCAATGTGTTCCTTAAGATAATTTGCACATAATCACAGGCTACATGCCTTTTGCACAAAACCACACCCTGTGTGACTTTACATTCAGAAGGACCTGGTCTCTCAGCCCTGGTGCATGAAGGCTTACATGTTTTCAGAAATACATGTTAGCCAGCTTTACACACCCAGAGTCATTCATGTGTATGTGCACACAGAGATGCACACCATGGAGCAGTCTGGCAGGATAGTTCAGCACCACACCATGGAGGATGCAGTGAGCCATCACCGGTGCCCACCTACAAACTCGTCAAAAGCCATGATGCAAATCTGCTCCTGTTCCCATATCATTTCTGCGCGTGTTTGGCATTTGGATGAAAATAACTACAACTGTAGCATAGGAAATTGAGTAGAGAAATCCACGGGCTGTCAGGAAATGGAGTGGGAAGTGTTGTTCTCCCGTGGGCTTTGTCCCATGCCATCATTTCTGGGTGGAGGAGGGGCTGTGACCAGCAGTGAGTTGGTTACATGCAGCTGGTCCCTGCTGCTTCCCTTTGTGACCCTTGATCATAAAGCAAAGCAGACGATCTCTGATCTTGTTTGCAGAGCTCCCGGCTCTGTTTCCTAGCTGAGGTATCAGGAGAGGTTTCCCATGACCACTAGATGTCAATCGTGCTGCACAGAGCTCCTGCAAGATGACTGAAGGACGGTGGTCTCCAGGGAAATGAGCTAAGAAGGGTTTCTGCTTCTGTATGGTCTAACTGCCGATTCACTTCATGTCACACAGTTTCTGAATTCGCCCTTTGTGAAACAACATCCTTTTCCTGACACCTGTGGGTGCTTGGGACCTTCACCCAAAGACATGGGTGGGGCAGGAGCGGGGGATGGGGTGGTGGGGACATCTTGGCCCTAAGCCCCTGGTGTTGCACTCAACTGGTCGGTATTCAGTTCTCCTGCCTGGGACTTGGGTCTGTCAGCCAGACTGATTCATCCTTTTCTCTGTCTTCACTGCTGGGAAAGTAAAGCCTTCAGAGCTGGGAGCATCTCACACGGAGTCTGTCTAGTGCTGGGAGCCCTGGTTCTGTAGGGAACCCAGAGGTCTTCTGGGGACTTGCAGCAAAACCCGCTCAGTCCTGCTTTTTCCACCAGCAGGAACAGCAGAAGGATCATGAGAGGAGGGAGACACCAGCCCGAAGAGTAACAAGCCAAACGATAGTGTCTCCTCTCCCAGGGCAGTTTAATCCATCCTCATCAAATTTCCTCCTTGCTCTCTCTGTCAACCACTTCACAGTTTGACGGACTCCTCCTGGCTGCTCTCACCTCTCCTTGCATTCCCTGTCAGACCAGTCCTGTCTCTGGACCCAGCCTCCCTGCACAGATCCTGGGAGCTGTTGCCTTCTACTCAGAGCCCTTGCTTGAGTCTTGTTTCTACTGCCGGGCCAAGGAAACTGCCTACGTCTGGATGATGTTGGGGAGGCAGACGGCGAGACCTGAACGGTGTAAAGGATTGAATATTTTTAACAGATAAATGTGTACAAAACAGCCTGTGTATAATTTGCACCAGTTTTCCTCCTCTCCAGTGCTCTTCTAGGCAGGGGCCACGTCCATGGATGGCCTTGTGTAGCACCCAGCACTTTTAGACCTTTATCTGGGTCAGGGCCTCTTTCCACTACAATGAGAATATTATGGGATACGAAGACAGTGCTAAGAAGTGGCCAAAGCACAAGAGCCGAAGCCCTGCTGGAGTCACCTGGATCATGGACGAGAAGTGCCTCTCAGGAGGTCTACATGGCACAACGTAAGCCATGCTCCAGTGCCAGGAGTGAGCACACCAACATCAGCTAGGTGCCCCAGCTGTGACGCAATGTGTTTTTCCCAGGGCAGAGCAGAGACCACAGTTCGTCATGGAGGTGGAGAAACTACAATTCAGAACATCTTGCTCAGGAAAGATATAACAGAGTGAGGGAGCATGCACAATTGCACATGGTGGACGTAGTCTTTCTGAACTTTAGGAAGGCCTTCAACACTGTCTCTCACCCCATTCTCATTAAAAAATTAGGAGATTGTGGTGTCAATGCCTACACAGTCAAATGGTCATTAATTGGCTGGAGGGCCGCACCCAGAGAGTGGTGGTGGATGGGTCATTTTCAGCCTGGAGGGATGTGGGCAGTGGGGTCCCCCAGGGCTCGGTCCTCATGCTCGCACTATTCAACATCTTCATCAGCAACTTGGACGAGGGGGTGAAAAGCACCTTGTTCAAATTTGTGGATGACACTAAGATGTGGGGAGAGGTGGGCACGCTAGAAGGGAGGGACAGGCTGCAATTGGATCTGGACAGGTTACAGGGGTGGGCGGATGAGAGCAGGATGGGATTCAATACTGACAAGTGCAGGGTACTGCACCTGGGGAGCAAGAACCAGCAGCATACCTACAGGCTGGGGAACTCCCTTCTCATTGGTGCAGAGGCAGAAAAGGATCTTGTTGTCATTATAGACTCAAAGATGAACATGGGCCGCCAACGTGGGGATGCAGTCAGGAAGGCGAATCGCACCTTGTCATGCATCCACCGATGCATCACGAGCAGGTCCAAGGAGGTGATCCTCCCGATCTATGCGGCACTGGTCAGACCACAGTTGAAGTACTGCGTCCAGTTCTGGGCGCCGCACTTCAGGATGGATGTGGAGAGGGTCCAGAGGAGGGCCACTTGCATGATCAGGGGGCAGCAGGGCAGGCCCTACGAGGAGAGGCTATGAGACCTGAACCTGTTCAGCCTCCACAAGAGGAGGCTGAGAGGGGATCTGGTGGCCATCTATAAACTGGCTAAGGGAGACCAGCAGGCAATGGGAGAGTCCCTGTTCCCCCGAGCACTACTGGGAGTAACAAGGAATAACGGCCATAAGTTTACCGAGAGTAGATTCAGGCTAGACATCAGGAGGTGCTACTTCACAGTCAGGGAGGCCAGGAGCTGGAACCAACTTCCAAGGGAAGTGGTGCTCGCTCCTAACCTGGGGGTCTTCAAAAGGAGGTTAGATAGACACCTATCGGGGTCATTTGACCACAGCATCCTTTCCTGCCCATGGCAGGGGTTCGGACTTGAGGATCTGCTCAGGTCCCTTCCGAACCTACTAACTATGAAACTATGAAACATAGTAATGGTATCCCCCCATGCCTGCTGTCTATTCCCATGACAGTCAAGCAGGAAGAATACAATGTTTAACCACCGGCATGAACGGGAATTTACAGGAAAGCACCTTCCCTCCGAGCGCTGTGCACTGGACTCTGCTCTGCCAGCTGTCAGAGCGGTGGAAGCAGAAGCAATAAACCCACGTCCCGACAGGGCGATGCACCAGCAGCAGCCAGTGACGGGGCAGATTTGCATGAAGGGGCCGTTCTTAGCTCTGGAGCTTTAAGGGAGACTCAGAGGGTCCCAGCCAGGGACCCATTCGTGTCAGGATGTTGAACTGGACTGGATTCATCACCATGGCCTGTGCCCCGCTCCTCTTGGCGCTGATCATGTGCAGTTCAGGTCAGCAGAAGGGTATTGGTTGTGGCTGTCATGGGGGCAGTTGCTTTCCTGTCAGCGCAGTCAATGAATGGTTAACAATGGGTTTGTGATGTTGATTTCAGGGGTCTGGTCACAGCCTGTGGTGACTCAGGAGCCTGCGGTGTCCTCAGTGTCCCCAGGAGGGACTGTCACTCTGTCCTGCAGCCTGAGCACCGGAGCCATCACCACCAGCAACTATCCTGCCTGGTTCCAGCAGAAACCTGGCTCTCCCCCTCGGCAGCTTATATACAGCACCAACAGCAGGCCCTCGGGGATCCCCACCCGGTTCTCAGGGTCCATATCTGGTCAGAAGGCCGCCTTGACCATCACGGGGGTCCAAGCTGAGGATGATGCAGATTATTACTGTGCTGTGGCAGCTGGGGGTACTCACACAGTGATACAGTCAGATGGGGAAGTGTGACAAAAACTCTCTCTGCTCTGACTCCTCCGACCAATTAAAATAATGGAAACAGAGATCCATAGAAAATTAGGTTTGAAGGGACCTCAGGAGTTATCTAGTCCAAACCCCTGCTCAAAGCAGGACACTCTCCAGCTAGGTCATTGCAGCCAGCACTTTGCTGATCCAGGCCTTAAAAACCTCCAAGGATGGAAATCCCACCACCCCTCTAGGTAACTTGTTTCTGTGTTTCACCACCCTCCGAATGAGCGAGTTTTTCCAAACATCCATCATAAACCTCCCTTGCTGCACTTGAGCCCATTGCTCCTTCTTCTGTCTTGTGCTACCACTGAGAACAGTCCAGCTCCATCCTCTTTGCAAACACACTTCAGGTAGTTAAAGGCTGCTATTAAATCCCCGCTTAGTCTTCTTAGTCCTTGTCTGCAGAGCTGCTGCTTCGCCAGTTGGTCCCTAGGCTGCAGCGATGCATGGGGTAGTTCCATCCTGAATGAATCCTCCAATTAGTCCAGGTCACTCTGAGTCCCAGCCCTACCCTCCAGTGTATCTACTATTCACCCAGCTTGGCATTAAACAACAACTTGCTGAGCATGCACTCCCTCCCATCTTCCAGATTGTTAATGAAGATATTGAACAAAACTGGCTCCAGAAATAACTTCCTGACTTCCAGTCCCCGCTCCGGGAATGTCGAATGGGGGAGCCAGCTCCTCTCTTTCCACTGCACCAGTTTGCACAGGCTGCCCTGTACGTTGGACCACCAACTGCCTGGAGAGAGAAAGCACCAGGAACCTCCATTTTTTCTCTCCAGGCCAACAGTCCCCTTTACATATAACAGGGACCAAGCACATGTTCTAGCTTTGTAGCATCCCTGGATGCTGATTCCCATCCGTGAGGGTACATGTGGACTATTGGCAGGGACCAAGACCCCACTAGGGAACGATGAGACCTCTCCTCCAGTAGACAGCCCATTTCTGCCTGGTGCCTCCTGACTAAGACTATCAAGTCTTTGGGAAAATGTTTGTGTCCTGTGCTGACAGTAGTGTGAAGCCATCTTCCCTGAAGGTAGGGAGCAGCTCTTCCCCTGCAAGCACCCTAGAGCACAGCCCTAATGCTTTGGGATTGAGTTTATAACATCCTCTGCAAAGAATTCAGCAGGAGGAGCCCAGCAGGGAGGTCAGAGACAGCAGGTGGCTGGTAGATTATAGAGTCCTACTTGGCAGTGGATGGGGACACAGAGAGAGCATTCACCAGCAACTGCCAGTGACAGAGGGCAGATTTGGATGAAGGGGCTGTTCTCAGCTCTGGGGCTTTAAGAGAGACTCAGTCTAACCCCGGGACCCATCTGCATCGGGAAGCCGAACTGGTCAGGATTCGTCACCATGGCCTCTGCCCTGCTCGTCTTCACACTGATCACATGCTGCTCAGGTCAGCAGAAGGGTTCAGGTTGTGACTGTCATGGTGTCGGCCTCTTTTGCTGTCTGCGCGGTCAATGAATGGTTAATAATGGGTTTGTGATGTTGATTTCAGGGGTCTGGTCGCAGCCTGTGGTGACTCAGGAGCCTGCGGCATCCGTGTCCCCAGGAGGGACTGTCACTCTGTCCTGCAGCCTGAGCACCGGAGCCATCACCACCAGCAACTATCCTGCCTGGTTCCAGCAGAAACCTGGCTCTCCCCCTCGGCAGCTTATATACAGCACCAACAGCAGGTCCTCAGGGATCCCCACCCGGTTCTCGGGGTCAATATCTGGTCAGAAGGCCGCCTTGACCCTGACAGGGGTCCAAGCCGAGGATGAGGCCGACTACTACTGTATTGTGCATACTTGCAGCACACACTGCCCAGTGATAGAGCCCGATGTGGAACTGAGACATAAACTGCCCTTTCCTCCTCTCCACCTGTGCCCTGCTATGAACTCCCTGCTCAGGCTGCAGAGCTTGGTTTTGCCACTTCCATTTTCATTAGAAACTCCCCCGACCTTCACTAGTCTCTGTCTCCACTGCCCATGTCCTGCAGGTCAGCTCAGACAGAGCCCTGCATATCAGATATTTATTTTAAATGCTCTGAACTTTGCCAATGACAGTATTTCTTGTTCTCCATGAAGCAAGCCCTGATGTTGAGCCCAGAATGGTTTTAAAACAGCAGCAACTACCCTGGCTGGTACCAGCAGAAACCTGGCTCTCCCCCTCGGCAGCTTATTTATGAAACTAATAAGAGACCCTCTGTGATCACCACCCGGTTCCCGGGGTCTATATCTGGCCAGAAGGCTGCCTTAACCTTCACTGGGGTCCAAGCTGAAGATGAGTCCGACTACTACTGTGCTGTGCATGCTGGCAGTGGTGCGTGGTACACGGAGATAGAGCCTGATAGGGAAACTAAGACATAAACCTCCCTCTCCTTCTCTGCACCTGTTCCCTGCTATGAACTCCTTCCTCAGGCTGCAGAGTGTCCTTTTCCCAATTCCATTTTAATTCAAAATTTTACACCCCAGACCTTCCCTCCCTTTGTCTCCACAGTCCATTACCTGCAGGTCAGCTCAGGCAGAGCCCTGCCGACCAGACTGCATGTTTTCAATGCCCTCTGAACTTCATTTGCCCATCACAATATTTGCCATGGTCACCAGCACCATGGACGGTAGGTTTTGCTATACCTGGAAAGGGAGATCCCTTTCTCCCTGACCTTGAATGCCTTGGTGTGATTATGGGTGGAGACCTGTCCACTGCACTGCAGGCAGGCCCCTCTACAGGAGGCTACAATAGCCTCCCAGTGGGAGAATCTCACCTACATACTTTATTTTACGGAGATGGGGGATGTCTCCCTAGCTTGCTCCTGTGGCTTCTTGGCTAAGGGCGAGTGAGAATTGGGGGCATCTGAACCCCAGGACATCTGGGCTTGGGGCGTGCATGTAGGATGCCTGCCAGTATCTGATATCCCAGGTTAAAGAGATTGGGAGGTAAGATACTTGCTGGTGGTAACACCGTACGCACCTGAACAATTCAGTTCTCCCCAGTTGATGGGACTTGGAATGATTTAGCTGCTTCAGCCTGAGACAGGAAATTAAATATATTGTGGTCTCCATGGACCAAGCCCTCATGCTGAGATGTCTGGCAGCAGGGGCCAAAATCAGAAGTGACGTCCATGTGAATGTAAACAGCTGGGCTCCCAATGCACCCCCTGGTGCTAGCCAAGCCAATCAAAATATGGACAAGCCCAAAGATGAGTCTTTTGTCTCTTCCTGTCTCTTCTCCTTAGGAGCGTGAGAAAAGTCAGGATGACCAAAACAGCTAGTGACCAGGGTCCAGATTTGCATGAAGGGGCTGTTCTTATTTCTGGGGGTTTCGGAGAGACTTGGAGGGTGCCTCCCAGAAACCTGTTTATGTCAGGAAGCTGAGCTCCTCTGCACTCCCACCATGGCCTGGGCCATGCTCCTCCTTGTGCTTTGCATTTACTTCTCAGGGACTTAGGATTCCTCCGGAGTTGCCACTACGGTGATTCCCTGCAGTCACCCACCTCTCTCCCTCTCTCCTTGCAATGCTGAAGCTCCTCTACCTCTCAGCCCTCTCTTTCTTCGACTTGGTCCCAGGTTCGGGTGCCGGCCTGCACTGACTCAGCCGCCCGCATCATCAGCCTCTCCCGGGGGAACAGTTCGACTCTCCTGTACTCAGAGAGCCTGGCAGTGCTCTGGGGAGGGTTATTTTTGATGCTTACCATAGACTGTGGGTTTCCAGGTCGATTCCCTGCTGCTGTTGACAGCTCTGCCAACATGGCCCAGTGAACCATCACCAGAGGTCAGCCAATGATGAGGCTGATTATTCCTGTGCTTCAATTGTCATCAGAAGCAATAATGCCAAAGTGCTTCAGACACAAGGGGACTGAGACACAAACCTCCCCTGTAGTACACTTGGCCCTGAAATCCCTTGTCCTCATGCTGCCTGAGGTGGGTAGTGTGTGGAACTGTTGCTCCTTAAGCTCTGACGGTCCAGTTTCCAAGAGGGGTACCTTGTCGAGCAGCTGCCTTGTGTCCAGATACTCCCATGGGTGCCTGTGGATGGAGCTCTGTTGGATACCCTGCAGCCCTGGATTGGCATGTGTTGGGGGTCTTGGTCCTTAAAAATGTGGAGCCTTCTGCTGGGGTTGTGGAGGGCGGAGGTCTTGGCCAGCTCCAGTACGCAGTGGGACAGGGGTGTAACCAGGCAATCCCCCATTGCAAAGGAGCGGCAGGAGAAGCCATGCTCCCTGGCACAACCACAGAGGTTTCAAACCACAGACACATGAGCATGTCGGCATAGCAGTGGTGTGCTCGTCTCTGTGTCCTTACTGAGTATCTCATTAAGTTCTTTCAGCTCTGACTTGCTAGGTGCCCAGGTCCCAAGCTTTCCAGCCTGTGTGGGATGTAATGGGCACATTGCAATCCTCTGAAGGTGCTTCAAAAGCAAAGTACTTTTATAGATGTCAGTGAAGTCTAGCGGTGGAGTAAATGAGATGAGAATGTGACCCCGAGCCTTTGGACAAAGGAAACAGCCCCTGTGTTTGTACAGCCTCCGAATCCCACTTTGTTGACTAAATGCTCCAAGTTCACTCCCCACTTCCATCAGCTGCACTCCCACTGTGGGGTGGTGAGGTGAGGAGCAGGTTTTTCCTTCTTTGCATATCAGCAAACCCTTCTGCTACTGTGTGCCCATCACTGCTGAGTGGGGGTACACCAAGCAGTGGTCTCATTCGCTCCCTGCACGAGGTGGGAAGTAGCTGCCGTGGCTTCTTGAGCCCCAGCCCCTAACCAAAGGCCCAGGTGATGAGCACCTGTCCCATCTGAGGACGGTCCCTTGGTGCAGATTGCAGGGCTCTGATGTTGCTGGAATAAAGGAAGGAGCAGCCCCCAGAGCCGGGTGTGAGGTGCCCAGGGATGATCCCTTGGAAGCCTTCTCCACTTCACAGTGTTGGCTGGGAATGGGATTTGTCTGACAGCCCAGTACTGCAGCTATGTGCTGTTCATGCAATTCCCCGCATCGCAGAATGGCTCATTTCAGGCCCTGAGATGTGATAATGCATTGTGTAATAAGCACCTGAATGTGGCCTCACCGCATCCTGCTAGAGGGATTTTGCAGCTCTGCCAATGCTGGCATTGTTGAGTCGAAACACCTTTAACCCTCTCTCATTAGACAAAGGCTGTTTTTTTTGCACCTCTTCTTATGGGGGAGAGGGTGGCTGGGAAGAGAGCAGCAGCCAGTAAACAGGAGGCAGATTTGCATGAAGGGGCTGTTTTCTGCTCTGGGGTTTTAAAGGGATTTGGAGGGTCCCAGACACAGACTTGCTTGCCCCTGGAAGCAGAGCTGGTTTGGATTCCCACCATGGCCCTGGCTCCGCTCCTCCTTGTCCTTTGCATTTACTTCTCGGGTATTTAGAAACCTTTCAGACCTGCCTCAGATGATTTCCTCCACGGTCACTCTCCTCTCTTACTCCCCTTCCAGCTCCTCTCACCCAGCGTTTTCTCTGTCCTCTTTTGGTCCCAGGTGCTGGTGCCCAGTCCTTGCTGACTCAGCCGCCCTCGGTGTCGGCGTCTCCCGGAGGAACAGTTACCATCACCTGTGCCAGGAGCAGCGGCAGCATCAGTGACAGCTGGAACTCCTGGTACCAGCAGAAGCCTGGCAGGGCTCCGGTGATGGTTATATATGAGGATACTAAAAGGCCCTCGGGGATCCCCACCCGATTCTCAGGGTCCATTGATGAATCTGCCAACACGGCCACATTAACCATCAGTGGAGTGCAGCCGGACGACGAGGCTGATTATTACTGTTTAACGTATGACAGCAGCAGCAATGCCACAGTGCTACAGACACAAGGGGAACTGAGACAAAAACCTCCCTCAGGTTTACAGAGTCTGGACTCTCGCTTCCCAGCAGCCCCTGCTGCCAGGTGGGAGCAGTTCCTCAGTGTCTGAAAGCGTTCCCTTGCCTCCTCACCTGGCCATGGCACCTCTGGAGCTGAGCTGAGCTGAGCAGTGACTCCAGGCACCATGGGCTGCAGGGTGCGTCCATGGAGCACTGCGAAGATATTGTGCCTGGCGCCTGCAGAGCTGAAGTGATGGGGAAACTATTTGTGCCTCCGCCCCGATAACACGGTGTTTTCCTGTCTGTGTGGAGACATGGGATGTGTCCATTCGGTGAGGTTGGGAGCGGTGGGATGATGAAGTGCAGGGGGAGTGAGGGGAAGGGGGTAGAACCGGGAAGGTCATGAGGTTGCTTGAGTTGGTCCCTAGTGGGGTGAGAAAAGATGAATGATGTGGATGTGTCAGTGGCCGCCAGGTGTCCTCCTTGGCCACATCTTTGCCCTTTGTTCTGAGGCTCGCTGGGATAGATGACAGCAATCACAACCAGATGATTTGCAGTGTACAGATGTGACCTGACTGTAGAAATGTGATCTGTGCACGTTTTACAGCATGTAATTCAGAGCACATTTTAGAGAGCACTGTAAAGTTACAGCACTCTTAAACATGACAGAAGTGCAGTGTGTCCGGGTGGGGGGCTGCTGAGGCCCCCTGCACTGTTTAGGTGAGGAGATGGGGGGCACTCCACAGTCGCCTGGGGCTTCTCCACTGGTCAGAAATGGGAAAAACATACACAGGTTAGTGAAAGAGCTGTAGGTTACCTAAGTGCTGTAAAATATAGCGCTTCAAATTGAATACCTCATTGAACAAGGGCTAATTTACAGCACTGTACCCATATTTACGGTGCAGTAAAGCCATGCACTTCTGGTAAGTCACGACAATAAAGCTCTTTAAATGGTGACAAAAGCAACTTCTGTACATGCCCTGTGACTGCTTCACTGCTCCCAGCCAAACTGGTTATGGAGCAGCCACGTTCATGGCAATGCAAAGGAGGAATCATTTCAGGGCCTTTTTATATGTTAATTGTGGGCTTCTGATGGAGCATGTAACCCCTGGACTCTCTGCACGTTAGCACCTTCAAGGCCACTCCCCACTGACCTGCCGCTCAAGTTAAAGGTGTGAGTACAAGTCAGCACTGAGTCCATTAAAATTTGTGCGCTCACAGTGTCACGTGGAACAAGGCCTCGGGTGTGCGGTGTTCCCTCTGGCTCATTCTTCCCAGAAACAGTGCTCATGCTGTGCAGGGATCGTACTACATCAATAAAAAATCCAGGACTTTCTCTTGTATTTGTGGAACTAGGATGGAGATGGGGTTCATAGGTCCAATGAGGTTGGGGAGTGTAGTAAAGGGAAGAGGCTGGAAGAGAAGGCGTTTCTCTGAGAGGTTTTCTGGAGAGTCCTTATTGTGTTGGTTTCCAAACTAGAAACACTGTGGCCACAACGGTTTTAGGAGTCATTGTGTGTCAAAGAGTAGGTTTGGCTTTCACTGAAGAGACTATGCAGAGTAGAACCATTAATAGTGATGGAGCCAAGAGAATCCATATGAAAATTATTCTGACGGGAGGATGCATGCTGGTCCGAGGCACTTACACAGACTGGTGTAGAGAGACCAGGACCTCTCTCAAGACAGGTCACTGGAGTGAATTCCTAGAGAGATGATGGAGATTTATAGATTCATAAGTGTTAGGGCTGGAAAGGACCTCACTAGATCATTGGTCCAGCCCCCTGCTCGAAGAGGAGGAAGGCAGCTTGGGTCAGATGATCCCAGCAAGGTGCGCGTCCAGGTGTTTCTTCAACGTAACCAGGATCACTTAGGGGGGGTCTATTTCAGATTCTGGAGACTCAGACAGTAAAGAAGGTTTTCCTTATGTCCAGTCTAAAACAGTCTTCCAGCAGTTTGTGACCATTAGACCCTGTCTTCCCTTGGGGTGCCCTGGCAAACACACGTTCTCCCAGTTCCTGATGCACACCCCTTATGTACTTACAGGCTGCCACCAAGTCACGCCTGAGCCTTCTCTCCTCCAGGCTGAAGAGCCCCGTGCCTGTCAGCCTCCCCTCATAAGGCCTGCTCTCTTGACCTCTAATAATGCGTGCGGCTCTCTGGACTCTCTCAAGTTTCTCCAAGTGTGGAGCCCAGAATTGGATTCAGTACTCCAGCTGTGGCCTCACCAGGGCTGAGTGAAACAGGAGGATGACTTCTTGGGTTTTGCTTGAGATACATCGGTAGATGCAAACCAGAGTTTTATTCACTTTTCCAGCTGCAGCGTCACCAGGGCTGTCCCTAGGGAGAGGTGAATTACAGCGACTGCCCCAGGCTCCATGCTTTGGGGGGGCCCCATGGAGTTGGGCGTAGCAGCCACAGTGACTCCGTGCTGTCACTGGCTTCATGTCCAGCTGCTTGACACCCGCCCCCCACCCCAGCCTCCGCCAAATGCACTGCTAGCCAAAATCTTCATTTTGGCCAGGGCCAGAGACCCACACAGGCTGATTTGCCCCAGGCCCCACACCCTGCTCGGGTCGTCTTTTGGCATTGCATTGGTGGCTCATGTTAATCTTGTCCCCCAATCATGACCCCCAAGTCTCTTTTGGTCGTGATGCTAGTGAGTGTATATTGCCGAGCCTATAAGTGTAATGCGGGTTCTTTCTCCCAAGGTGGAGCACATTGCATTTCTCTGTGTTGAATATCATCAGGATTTGATCCGCCCACCTTGTGATATGAGATTAGTCCCAACCTGGAGTGGCAGTTGCCAGGGACAGGGTAGCATTGAAGTGCTGAGTGTCGAGGGGGCCACGGTCCTGAGGAACAGGGAGTCTTGTGTTGGGGAAGAACTAAGCAGCTCAGGTCCACGGTGAGCAGGAGAATAACCAGGGAATCCCACTCTCCCACTGACTTGGGTTATTTTTTCTTTTCTGTATCCTTAGCTCTTTCCTAACAGAAGCTGCATGGCATGTGCTGCACTGGCCTGGGAACTGGGGGCGAGATGGTCATAGAATCATAGAAGTAGGGCTGGAAGGCACCTTGTAGATCTTCAAGTCCGACCCCCTGCCTGGGCAGGAGGAAAATTGGGCTCAAATGACCCCAGTCTGGTAGGCATCAAGCCTCTTCTTAAAGACCCCCGGGGTAGGAGCCAGCACCACCTCCCTTAGAAGTTGGTTCCAGATCCTAGCAGCCCGAACTGTGAAGTAGTTCTTACGGATGTCTAATCTAAACCTACTCTCCAACAACTTGTGGCCGCTTTCCTTGTTATCCCGGGGGGCGCTAGGGGAAACAAGGTCTCCCCCAAACCCTTCTGGTCCCCACTAGTGAGTTTATAGATGGTCACAAGGTCCCCCCTCAGCCTTCTCTTGTGAAGGCTGAACAGGTTCAGGTCCCGTAGCCTCTCATTGTAGGGTCTGCCCTGCTGTCCCTGGATCATGCAGGTGGCCCTCCTCTGGACCCTCTCAATGTTGTCCACATCCCTCATGAAGTGGGGTGCCCAGAACTGGACACAGTACTCCAGCTGTGGCCTGACCAGTGTCGTGTAGAGGGGGAGGATCACCTCCTTGGCCCTACTTGAGATGCACTTGTGGATGCACGATAGGGTCTGGTTAGCCCTGCCGACCGTGACCTCGCATTGTCGGCCCATGTTCATCTTGGAGTCAATGATGACTCCAAGATCCCTTTCTGCCTCCGTGCTCTCAAGAAGGGAGTTTCCCATCTTATAAGTGTGCTGCTGGTTCCTACTGCACAAGTGCAGCATCCTGCACTTGCCCGTATTGAAACGCATCCTGTTTTTGTTAGCACCCACCCATGCAACCTATCCAGGTCTTGCTGCAGTCTTTCCCTCCCTACTAGTGTGCCCACCTCACCCCAAATTTTGGTATCATCAGCAAATTTAAACAGGTTACTTTTCACCCCGTTGTCCAAATCGCTGATAAAGAAGTTGAACAGAGCGGGCCCAAGAACCGAGACCTGGAGGACTCCGCTGCCCACTTCCCCCCAGGTCAAATATGACCCGTTCACCATCACCCTCTTAGTACGACCCTTCAGCCAATATGCAATCCATGTGACCGTGTAGGCATCAGTGCCACAGTTGCCTAGTTTCTTAATGAGGATGGGGTGGTCGACAGTGTTAAAGGCCTTGCTGAAGTCCAGAAAGACTACATCCACAGCGTCACCTACATCCAATGCTTTTGTGACCCCCACAAAGAGCCCCCACAAAGAGACTCTTCTTAGACAGGTGGTAGGAGATGAAGGCTACAAGTGTCAGTGGCCGCTTGCCCATGTCTTGGGGCCATCTGGGTTAAGTTCAGACAGTCAAAGAGCCTGAGGCTGAATCAATTCAATCTTGGCAGGTTAGTCTAAGCTGCATAGATTGAACCAATAAGCAAGGAAACAGACATTCACTTTTGATTCTAGAAATGTAGCCACATACAGTGGCTCAGGCCAGAAGCCGAGGGGTGCTAGAGCACGCCTTTCTGCTCAGCTGGAACAAACATTTTGGGCAAAGGCTAGTCCACCCACTGTGTGGTGGAGGGTGGGGAGTTGCAGGGCGGGTGCAAAGCATCCTGGGATGCTGGGTGACTATGAATTCACTTGAATCTGGAGGGGATCTGGGGCAGATGTTCAATAAACTGCTTTAACCTAAATCCACTAAATCTGATACTTCATCCATCCAGGTTTATAAAAACAGCACATTTTGGAAGAGGCTTTGCACCCTTTGCTTTTGTTCTCTCCTGCCACAACTTGATGGGAGTTAAAGTTAGTACTCGCAGGTGGGTGGCTTCTGATTTTAACTAACACCCACAGTGATGCTCTCTCTGTACTTGATGTTACTGTATCTGGGGGAGCCGGCAAACTCACCCTTATGCCGGCAAACTCACCTTTATGCATTGAAGCAAACTTCTGGGGGAGGGTCTTACCCAGCATTCACTGTGTGTCCTTTCCCTCCCCCCCACCCTGTTTTGCTCTCTGTCTCTGTCTGGAAAGACCCAGCTTGCAGCCTGGCAAGGTAATGTAATCAGTTCACAAAAAATGTCCATTCCCAGTATCTAGCGACAAAGTCTATAATTAATCACGGGGACCTGGTCCTGCTGAGTTTTCAGTGAGCTTCACTCTCAGCGCAACAGGCTACCTGACTTCTGTTCTCCATCGGGCACGCTGCCCACTCTGCTCCCGTGCCTCTGCACGGAAAATGGTGCCATCGCTGCAACTTCCTCTTGGCTCCGGCTCCTCCCCCTTTCCAGGGAACTTACTAATCAAGTCCAGCTCCTCTTATAGGAGCTCGTGATCTGATGCCATGGATGCTCCTGGCATCGGCAAAATGACATCATCTCGCCAGGAGGTCCTGCAACATTCTGGTAAGTTTTCTTTACTCTCTTTCCTCCTCTGTAACAGGGACAACGGCTCCCTTTTAAAATGTTAAATGGGTTTTGGCAAGTTTGCAATCAATTTATGTGCACTGAACTTCTGTTGTGTTACCTATCTGAACTGGTTTCCAACCACTTATACAAGTTTAGGTATAATTTCTTTCCCTAGCCCTGCTGTCAGGCACAGCTAGCAAACGCAGCAGAGGGCTTTTCTTGACTCCACCCTGTGACTGACTCAGCCCTTGCAACAGGACAGGGAAGGGAATAGCCTGTTTGTACCACTCACTGGGAAGCTTCTGGCTCTGAAGGACATCAGTGACCTTTGAGGTGTGTGACATTTCTGAGGTGTAACTAGGCCTGTCCTTCAGAGAACAGGCACTGATAGTATTGACATGTCCAAAGTGGGTTCAGGACCCCGTGACTAGAGAGAGAGAGAGATATTTTCTAGGGGGAAAAAAGGGGAAACAATTTCAGGTGCACCCACCTGCTGGGAAGAGCTGCTTACCCAGGAGAGGAAAACTGAAGTTAAAAATTTAGCCCCCAACTGAGTATGGCTTTAAATAGCTATGAATCCAGATGCCCACTGGGATCTAAGCATCCCTGATGGTGGTAAAAATGAAGATAAAGGTTTGCAAAACCCTAGAGCTCTTGGCTCCGAGATAATACCTTTTATTAGACCAACTAAGAAATCACAAAAGGAATATCTTTTTCTGCAAGCTTTCAGGCTCACACACCCTTCCTTAGGCTCAGGAAAAATTAAAGATGGTAAATTAATTAAAGATGGTAAATTAATGTTCCCTGAGCCTGAGAAAGGGCATGTGAGTTCTAGAATTTTACATTTCTCAGGCCAACGCGGCTACCAAATACACTGCCCATACACCTGCTTGAGGATTTGGGATTCATCTTGTGGGTTTATTTGTAGTGTAGATTGAAGTTTCCACACCAAGAAAGAGCCTAGCAGGAAGTCAGTTGCTGAGTTGTCCTCACTGGGTTCGAGTTGTCCTCACTGGGTTCAAACTGCACACAAGGATGATCCCTATTGTGGCTGTCCCAGGGGGAGGGAGGTGCGGAGAGGAACAGCCAGTGCATAGGGCGCAGATTTGCATGAAGGGGCTGTTCTCCAGCTCTGGACATTTAAGAGAGACTTGGAGTTTCTGCATCAGACACCCATTTGCTGAGGAAACTGAGCTGGTCTGGACTCCCATCATGGCCTGGGCCCCGCTATTCCTTGCACTGCTCACGTACTACCCAGGTGAGCAGGGAGGGCTCATGCTCTGGTTGTCGTGGAGGAGGTTACTTTCCAGGGGGCCGAAGTAGGCGAATGGTTAATAATGCATCTGTAATGTTGATTTCAGGGGTCAGGTCTCAGTCTGTTGTGACTCAGGAGCCTGCAGTGTCTGTGTCCCCAGGAGGGACTGTCACTCTGTCCTGCAGCCTGAGCACTGGAGCCATCACCACCAGCAACTATCCTGCCTGGTACCAGCAGAAACCTGGCTCTCCCCCTCGGGTGCTTATATACAGCACCAACAACAGGCCCTCCGGGATCCCCACCCGGTTCTCGGGGTCCATATCTGGTCAGAAGGCCGTGTTAACCATCACGGGGGTCCAAGCAGAGGATGAGTCCGACTACTACTGTCTTGTGTATATTGGCAGTGGTATATAGGGCACAGTGATAAACCCCGATGAGGAACTGAGACATAAACCTCCCTCCTGTTCTTTCTGCACCTCTGCCCTGCTGGCAACTCTCTGCTCAGATTACAGCTGATAAAACTCCAAAAGCTAAATGTGTTGCAACAAAGAACAGCAGCCATTCCTGCCCAGAGGGAAATGGTGCTTCCTTGCCTTCTTCAGGACATCTACTGCAGAGTGAACCGCTCCTCTAGTTTTCTCTCACCTGCCAAGAGCCTTCAGGCCAGCTTCAGCAATGCCCTGCTCCCATAACTTGAAGACTCATGCTTTAAATGCTCTCTGCATGTTTCTCCAGTCACATTACTCCAGGGTTGTGCAGGTGGAAAACCTGACTTGGAAACCTCACAGAAGGAGGGAGCCAAGTTCAGAACTGATGCTTGTGGCAGCACAAGCTTAACTTCTTTTTACATGATCTGATGTTTAGAGCCCAGCAACAAGTGCTTGTGATGGGATCAGTGTGAGCTGGGCTTTGCATCTATGCCGGGTCCTTCTGAACAAACTGAGCTCTCATATTGCTCTGGATAAAAGCTCTGCCTGAAAACAGCTGACTCTATCCTCAGCTTCTCCCTCTACCTGAACCAGGCTGCAAACCCCCCACCTCTGGGGTCCTCTGTTAAACCAGCAGGACACAGTGATTCAGATGGAGGCAGTGACCCTGCCTGAGGTGTGTGATTAACATCTAGGATCCAGTTCTGGGATCCAGTTTCTAACTCTGCACTTCAGAGGGTTTGAGAATGAATGGAAAAGCATCCTCATGTTTGTCCTGGTCTGCTTTGGTAAGGGAGGCGAGGGTTTCCTCTGAGGGAACCCCAAGAGATGGGGCTGATGTCTCCTTCCGCTCTGGGGTCTTGCTCTCTGAGTTGGTAAGAAGCATTTCTCGGGGCCGGGGAGCAGGTTGTGACGGGGTGTCTGCATTGCTCTTTGCAGGGCAGAGCTCTGAGGCTAGGGACAGACATTACACATAAACTGGTTTAAGTGATCAGAAACAGGTTTAAACCAATAACAGAACAGATATTCAGTGCACATAAACCAGTTTGAGACTGGCTGAAACTGGTTTGAGATAAACCTGGTCAAATGTATCAGGCTTAACTGATTTGACTCAAGCCAGTTTATACAATGTCTGTCGCAGACCCCTTCCCGGTTTAAGATAAACCAGACACCCCCAGCATCCTGGCATGCTCTCTCTCAATGGATCCTCCTTGCACAAGATGGGTCCTCTTGCTGTGAGTGCCAAGTGCAATGCACTGGGTGCAAGGCTGGCCTGGGTGCTATGCATTTAATGAGATAGTTCATTAGGCACACGATCCCAACTTATTTGACTGTACATTGGGGAAGGACCCAGTCTATCAGCCCTGGTGTATGAAGCCCTACATGTACATACACACACACTGTGCAATTCTGCTCCTCTTTCTATATCCTTTCTGTAGATATTTGGCTTTTGGATGACAATAAGTACAGCTATACAGCTATAGTGTAGGAAACTGAGTAGAGAAATCTCTGGGCTATCGGGAAATGGAATAAGAACTGTTATTCTCTCATGGGCTTTGTCCCAGGACAAGGACAGGACCCAGCTTTCCTGGGTCACACAGGGGCTATGAACAGCAGTGAATTGGTCGCATGCAGCCTGTCCCTGCTGTTTCCCTTTGTGATTCTTGATTATAAAGCAGGGCAGATGATCTTTATTATCTTTCCAAGCTGCCCCACTCTGTTTCCTAGATGATGTATCAGCAGAGGGTGCTCATGACCAGCAGATGCCAACCTTGCTGTTCAGATCTGCTGTGATATGGCTGAGTGACAGATGGCTTCAGGGGCAATGAGCAATGAGGGTTTCCACTTCTGTATGGCCTAACTGACAATTTGCTCCATGTTGCAAAGTTTCTGAATGGGCACTTTCTGAAACAATGTCCTTTCCCTGCCATTTTTGAGTCCTTGGGTTTTTGACCAAGGGAGATGAAGGGGATGGAGGTCTTGGGACTGAGGCCCTGGTGCAGGACACAAACTGTCAGGATTCTGTTCTGCTGCCATTGAAATGAGGATGTCCACAAGGCTCTGCCCTGCCTTCCCAGCTCAGGTCCGCAGTGAGCAGGAAAATAACCAGGCAGTCCCACCCTTCCACTGACCTGGGATATTTTTTTTTTCTTTTCTGTATCCTTAGTTGTTTCCTAACAGGAGCTGCATGGCATGTGCTGCGCTGGACTGGGAACTGGGGGTGAGATGGTCCTCACAAAGACACTCTTCTTAGGCAGGTGGTAGGAGATGAAGGCTGTGAGTGTCGGTGGCTGGTAGGTGTCCTCCTTGCTTATGTCTTGGAGCCATTTGGGCTAAGTTCAGACAGTCAAAGAGCCTGAGACTGAATCAATTCAATCTCTGGTTCAAAACTGAGGGATAGACCTGACACACTAGGGCCTGAAATGGGGCAGCCTCCCACGTTACATCTATTCCTTTTACATCAAAGCATGGTGGTCAAAAGCATGGCAGACTGTCTTAGAACGATGCGGGGTTGGAAGCATCTATCTCTTTCGGTGCCCGGGGACCACCCCATCGCAGCTTGTTTCATATTCTGTCCTAGATTTTTCTGTTCCAGCCTTATCATCCAGGTACTGGACTATCCTACCTTGAACAGTCATCTCCCCCTCCCATACCTTGGTATGAATGCACATCTGACTCAAATGCCAAGTTGTGTTTATATGAGGAGTTCATGCATTGGTCTGGTTTGCTGGTGAGGCTTACTTTGGCCAGTGCTTTAGCAAAGTCATTATGTGAGCAGCATATATTGAACAATGTTCCAGTAAGACCTATGTTCCCCCTTTTTTTTGTCTTGTATGAGGGGGGATGTTTATCCATTGTCCTGGAAAAGCATAATGTATAGATAGAAGGTAACCCAGTGGGTTTGACACTGCTTTGAGGTTACCTTTTTATACCCATCTCTACATCAGAGTTTTCTGAAGATTTCCTTACATTCCTCCCAGACTTTCAGCCCTCTTTTTGCTACTGATTATTTTCTAGGTTCCAATGCTCAGCTGTGGAGATGTAGAGACTTTTGGTATCATCCTCTGAGGGAGGAACCGTTGTGAACTCCTGTAGCAAGGGCAAGTGGCTGCATCAGTGACACCTGGAACGCCAGGTTGGCACCAGCCGCAGAGTGCTGTGAGCCCCAGAGCGCCTGGCTGTTCCCATCCCTTAGTGCCTCGGGTTTCTCCTGCCCGGTGCATCCTGGAGGCTTGGTGCAGAGTCACTGAGTATTTCTTCCTACACCCCTGGGAGCCAGGTGGGCTCTGTTACCCTTTTCACAGCTTGTCCCCATAACTGATGGGGTAATCGGGATCCAGAGCCCTCAGCCCCCAAACCTGTGCTTCATGCTCAAGGCTGCACTGCTGCCATTGACAGACCCGGGGTGTGTCCATGCCCGTGCCCTGGGTGGGACCCTCTGGTACTCAGGGCACTGCTGACATGGTTTTCCACAGCACCTTGTACAATGGAGCCCCAGCTTAGGTGACTGGCATTGATATACTAATCACCATAGGGATGATGTGGCAGGTTCCTGTTCGCTCACAGGAACTGCGGAGAAACCCTCATGCAGACTGGAAAGGAAATGGCTGTGGCGGTTCCCTCGTGGTCCCGGGTCTGCATGGCACAAACGTGCTGCAGGATTGGCACTGGCTGAGTATTTGACCTGTGGCTGGAAGAGCAGAGATGTTGCAGGTCCCAGAGTGAGTAGGAAACCTGGGCAGGGGTCTGCGGCTCCGCTTCCCTCTCCCTTTGGGCACAGACTACTGCGCGAGCAGCTTGTACTGAATCCCCCTTTAGTCTGCCTGAGTCCTGCTGGATATGAGCTGGGAAACGCAGCACATGTATCCCCTCAGTGAGCCCAGTGTGAGAGAGGATGAAAGCAAAACAGAGCTTTTCCCTGCTCTGAATGTAACGTGCTCTGTCTGAGCAAGGGGACGTATCCTGCAAAGGTCGATGCACGCTGGGTATTTTTCAAAATTCCCCGAGGGCGACCAAAGCAATGACACCTCGTACCAGAAAAGAGCTAAGTGCAGGACTCTGCCCGCTGTGCGCTCTGAGCCCCGGCAGGGCTCCCCTGGCAGGTGGCTCTGCCTTTTATGATAGAAAGAGAAAAACTGGGGAAGGGCCAGTAACTCGGGAGTGAGGAGCAGATTTGCATGAATTAGCTGTTCTCAGCTCAGAGGGTTTAAGAGAGACACAGAGAGGCCCAGGCAGGGACCCATTTACCTCGGAAGGTGAGCTGGCCTGGATTGGCGCCATGGCCTGGGCCCTGTTCCTCGCATTGCTCACAGGCTACGTGGGTAAGGGAGGTTTTTCTGCCAGAAGGTACAAGAGGTCACTGGTGAGATGCTGCAGCGCTGTTCCCCCTGCCCAGGGCATTGAGCACAGCTGTTGCAGCCAGTGCTCTGCTGAGGTCCTCACGGGCTTATTTCTACCTTGGCAGGTTCCAGTTCCCAGCAGCTGCAGTCGCTGAAGCCATCAGAGCAGGTGTCTCCCGGAGGGACTGTGACCATCACGTGCAGCCTGAGCAGTGATCCTCCTCGGCGCCAGTAGCTGACCCTCTGGCTTGCTAGTGCACTTCTCTGGATCCCGATCAGGAAACACAATGTCCTTGACCATCAGTGGGGCCCAGCTTGAGGACAATGCCGATTATTACTGTTTGGTATGGACTGGAAGTGCTCACAACAGTGATACAGTCTGCTGGGAAAGCGCAACAAAAACTCTCTCTGCTCTGACTCCTCCAACCAAGGTCTGAAGCTGCAAATGCAGCAGCTGGTACTCACTGCCTTGGAGTCCCTGCTCTGTGCATGTAGAGCTGGGGGAGCCTGCTCCTTCTCCACTGCACCAGTATCCACCAGCTGCCATGTGCCTAGGGCCACCAACTACCATCCCATCATCCATGGAGAGACAGCACAAGTAACCTCCATGTCTCCCCTCTAGCCCAAAAGTTCCCGCCCCACATGACTGGGAACAAGCACATGTTCTAGGCTTTGCAGCATCCCTGGGTGTTGATTCCCATCAGAGAGGCTGCGTGCGGACTGTTGGCAGGGACCAGGACTCCCCACTGGGGATGAGACCACTCCCCCAGTGGAGAGCCCATTTCTGCCTGGTGTCTCCTGTCTTAGGCTGCTTGTACACACCACAGGGGTTTATTTCGGTTTGATTCTCCCTAAATTGAAGTGGTGGGTTTTTAAAAACACTGCTTCAATTTAGGGTGAAGTAAGCCACTGTGGCATGTACACAAGGGTCAGGCCCAATCCTGAACTGCCTCTCCAGCAGCATGGGGGGAGGGCGAGCTGCTGCCAGGCCAAGTGGTCCCTGAGCTGCTGGGAGGGGGACGTTGCTTCCCTCCGCAACAGCGGTGCCATTTCCCCCCAGGTGGCACCTGCCCGCTGGCCTGCCTGCAGCCGTGGAGGGAAGCACCGGCCCACCCATGCAGCCGTGGAGGGAAGCACTAGCCCTCCCGCAGCCACAGAGGGAAGCACCAGGCCCCTGCGCAGCTCAGACAGGCAGGCTCCAGGGAGAAAATAAAAAAAAAGATCAGGCTTGCCGCTTTGGGGTTTTTTTTCTTCAGTGGAGCCTGCCTGCACGGGCTGCCTCTGGGCTGCCCCTGCACGAGATGCCTGCACAGCCCTTGAGCTGTGGGGCCCAGTGCTTCCCTGCACAGCTGTAAGGTAGTAAACTAAAACATCTCAGACATGTTTTATTTTGCTACATCCTAAAGTCATTTCATGCACAATACGTGGCTGACAGTGTAAAGAGCTGTGCCATTAAAGCAGTGCAAAAGAGCATTTAAGCCACTTTAAAGGCTAATTTTGTGGCGTGTACAAAGGCTCTGCAGCTATCAGGTCTTTGGCACGGTGTTTGTGTCCTGTGTCCTAGTGCTGAGCACATGGGGACTGAGTCATGACTTGGGCTCAGGTGCATAAGTGCAATGCAACAAATGCCAGATCTAGCAATAGTGTGAAGACGTCTCCTTTCTGGAAGTGTTGGGAGCAGCTCTTCCCCTGCGAGCACCCTGGAGCACAACCCTAGTGCAATGGGATTGAGTTTATAACATCCTCTGCAAGGAATCCAGCAGAAACAGCCCAGCTGGGAGTTCAGAGCCAGCAGATGACTGGTAGATTATGGAGTCCTGAACTGCAGTGGATGGGGACAGAGGGAGAGCATTAACCCTTTTAACACATTAGCATTTTGTCTTGAAGAGGTCACGAGTGCCACAGGAATCGCCTTCATTTTGGCTGCTCTGGGGACAGTTGGATACAAGAGGTGTCTTCAGCCTGGAGAGCACTGGGATGTGTCAGTGGTTCTTGTGACACTGAACAGAGCCCCTGTGTAGGCTGCGGTTCCCTTGGCTGATGCAGGAGATGGAAATCCAAAATCTGCCCTAATTTTTCAGAGTATGAGCAGAACTAACCTCCTTTTGGCTGCTTGCCCCAGACAAAACAGGCAGACAGACAGACAAGGAGGAGAAAGACACAGAAAAACAAAGGCAGGAGGAGCAGAGAGGAGGACCAGTTGTACCTAATTTCCTCTCTGGAGGCTTTTGTCCTTTCTCATGTCCCACTGGGCTGTGCCCACAGACAGGACCTGTATGGGGCACTTCTGGCTGGCAGCATCTAGTGGTGAAGCGAGAGATTACAAGACAGTCAAAGAGGCGATATTATATAAGTTAGAAATATTGCCAGGTTCATACAGACAATGATTTAGGGCTAAGAAGAAACCAGATGAGATGAGGCCTCAGCTGTTAGTCCAGACTTTGAGAGAATTACTGGAGAGATGGATCCAGCCTGGAAATAAGTCAGTGGCTGAGGTTGTTGGACATAATTGCTTTAGAACAGTTTCCCATGGACTTGCGGGGGAAAGCTCAGAGATGGGTAAAGCATCACCAACCATGTTCATTGAATGAGGCTCTTCATAGATTTCATAGACATTAGGGCTGGAAGGGACCTCGGAAGATCACTGAGTTCAGCCCCATGCTCAAGGGGCAGGAAGTCAGCAGGGATCATAGGATCCCAGCAAGATAAGCATCCAAATTTCTCTTGAAGGCGTTCCATGTAGGTGCATGAACCACCTCCGCTGGCAAGCTATTCCAGACCTTGGGGGCTCAGACAGCGAAGAAATTCTTCCTTATGTCCAGCCTGAAACGATCTTACTGGAGTTTATAACCGTTCAACCTTGTCATCCCTTGGAGCGATTTGGTGAACAATCGTTCCCTGAGGTCCTGGTGAACACCCCTGATAAACTTATAGGTGGCCATCAGATCACCCCTCGGCCTGCGCTTTTCCAGGCTGAATAGTCCCATAGCTCTCAGCCTGTTGTTGTAAGGTCTGTTTTCCTGACCTCTGATCATGTGTGTGGCTCTCCTCTGGATTCTCTCAAGCTTCTCCACACCCTTTTTGAATTGAGGAGCCCAAAACTGGTTGCAATACTTCAGCTGTGGCCTCACCTAGGCCGAGTACAATGGGAGAATGACGTCCTGAGATTTGCTTGAGAAGCATCTGTGGATGCAAGCCAGCTTTTTGCTTGCTTTACTAGCCACAGCATCACATTGAAGGCTCATATTTATCTTGTGGTCAATCATGACCCCCAAGTCCCTTTCATCCGTAGTGCTAACCAGCATAGTACTGCCGAGCCTATAAGCATGCTGCGGGGTTTTTCCTCCCAAGGTGGAGAACCTTGCATTTTTCGGTGTTAAAAACCATCAGGTTCTCATCCACCCATTTTCTGAGCCTGTCAAGGTCAGCCTGGATCACCCTCCTGTCCTCAGGTGTGGATGCTTTACCCCAGAGTTTGGTATCATCAGCAAACTTGGCCAGTCTGCTTCTGACTCCAATGTCCACAATTAATGAAGATGTTGAACAATATAGGTCCAAGGACAGAGCCTTGGGGGACCCTACTGGTCCCAGGGCACCATGACGATTGACTTCCATCAACCACCACCCTCTGGGTCCGACCATGGAGCCAATTCCCCAGCCAGCGGATCGTGGTGGACCCAAGGCCGCAGTTGGCCAGTTTTGGCAAGAGGTGATCATGGGATACCAGATGGAAGGCTTTTTTGAAGTCAAGATATATGACGTCAATCTCCTCTCCCTTGTCCAGGTGATAGGTCACCTGATTGTAAAAGGAGATTAGATTGGTTAAGCAAGACCTACTCGCAACAAACCCATGCTGGCTATCCCTCAGGATGTTGCTGTTGGCCAGTCTGTTGAGAATGGCTCTTTAATAATCTTTTCTAAGACCTTCCCCTAGATAGAGGTCATGCTGAAGGGCCTGTAGTTTGCCAGATCCACTTTCCTCCCTTTCTTGAAGATAGGCACCACATTGGCCTTCTTCCAGTTGTCGGGCACTTCACCAGAGTGCCAGGGGTTCTCAAAGATCCATGCCAGGGGCTGGGCTATGATGCTTATCAGTTCCTTGAGTACCCTGGGGTGTAGATTGTCAGGGCCAGTTGACTTGAAGGTGTCCAGCCTCTCAAGGTGTTCCTTCACAAGGTCAGCATTGATGGAGAGCAGGGGATCTCCCTCACCCAGGCCTCCCTCACCCAGGCCCCGCTGTCCCATAGTGGGCAGGGGCATTTTGTGGGACTGATGAAAGACCGACGCAAAGTACTCTTAGACTAGCAGAAGATTTTATGATAGCAGAACAAGATCCCAGGTCAGTAAAGAAAGATAGAAATATACATGTCATGTCAGTTGGATGACAAGGTAGCTTGAGTCGGGGATGCAAAGTTGATAACTCAAGAAAACCTATTTGGAAGATTAGAATTGGGGAATCTAAAGAAATAGTGTTTTCAGATGTGAATGAAAAGGGCATATTGCCAGATATTACCCCCAAAGAGGACTAAGCGACCAGATTCAGGATTTTCCTCATTTGAGGAAAAAATGGATTGCAGTTTTGACAGGCATGAAGGCCCATGGAAAAAAAAAATAAGCCAATAGGAGATGTTAAGGTAGGAGATCTTATAATTCTAGCAGTCATTGACACCGGATGCACCCAGACCTTGGTTAGATTAGATCTAATTTCTACGCAAATAGGTAAACCAGAAACACCTGTAAGTATGGTATGTATTCACGGAGTGTCCTACTCGTATGACAGGAAAAGGTTAAGGCAATCAGTCATGGGACATACAGAAGAGATAGCGATTGGACTGGCAGACACTTTGCCATGCCTCTTGTTACTGGGTATGGTTTGGCCTTTTTTAAAAGCTTTATTGGGCCAAGCCATGAGAAACCTCAACGAAGAAGGCTTTAAGGATCAACAGGAAAGAAGTTTTGTAGGAGTCATGCCAAAGGATGCTAATCAAGAAGACAATTCTGACATTGAGTTAGACCTAGAAGTATCATAGGAGATGGGCGATTCAGAGAGATACGAAGGCAAGAACCTCTATTTGAGAACATTTACAGAGAAAACCTGGCTAAACAAGAAAATGAGGTTGTGAATCCTAGGTTAGTGGAAACAACTCCTACATCTGAGGTAAGGGAAGGTATTCTTTACCGAGTCGACCGGGCAAAAGCGGGGAAAGAAATTCTACAAATAATGGTACCTTGACAATACTGGGTCATGATGTTAAAGGTGGCACATACTCTTCCCATGGGAGGGCATTTGGGAAGGGATAAAACAGAGGCATGCCTCAAACAGAGACTGTTTTAGCCAGGCTTATATAAGCTAGTTGAGAAATACGGCCAAGAATGTCCTGAGTGTCAGAAGGTGCCTGATACCCTGCACGAGTGCCTTTAGTGCTGTTATCCTTGGTGGAATGGCCATTTGATTGTATAGCTTTAGATATTGCTGGACCATTTCCTAAGAGGAAGACAGGTTACCAGTTTGTCCTGGTGAAGATTGATTACGTGACTAGGTTCCCTGAGGCAATACCCCTGAAATCAGTTACCGCCACTAAAATAGCTGAAGAACTTATAAAATGGATATCATAAGTGGGCACACCACAAGAAATTCTCTCAGACTAGGGAAGGAATTTCATACTGTCATGGCGGGGTCCTTGCGGAGGGCCGTGATCTCCTTGAGGCCCTCTCACCGCGCTACTTCGGCCTGAGGGCACCCTCCATTCTTGCCCGCCACGTCTTGCTGGAATATGTAATAGGGAGGCTGCCTTGTGTTTCCTCGGGCACGTAAGCTCCTGGACCCCTCGTGGGTTGCCCCGTACGATGGGTGCTACTCAAGCACCCCAGCCTTATGGGCTGTGCGTGGCTCCTACCAGCCCCTAATACCACGCCCCAAGCCTTGCAGATGTCATAGACGTTGTTAGGTCTGTACGCCCGCTCCCCGGGCCTCCTCTATAGTGTAGCCCACTCTGGGCTCTCTCTCTCGTGCCCAGCCTCCCGCTGGGCCTCCTCTGATGGTGCGGTCCCGCTCAGGGACCCCCTAGCGGCCCCGGACCTTCCCTGGCCAACCACACGGATACCCTCTCTGACCCCGGCTCACCGCACTGCTACTCCCCGTCTTCTCGGGGCAACCGCAGCGCCCTGCCTCGGTCTGAGGGGTGTTGCCGCACTAGCCTGCGGCCGGGCTTGCTATGCCCGTCTCGGGCTCCTCAGTAAATCGCCCCGCTCTAGGGCTCCTCAGTAAATCGCCCCTCCCTGGGGCTGGGGTCAATGCTCCCCCACAAGTGATGCCCTTGCTAGCATCTGCTGCGCCCGTCCTGGGCTCCCTGATCTGGCGCTCCCCTTCCTCGGGGCTCGCCGTGCCTGCACTGGGCTTCTCAATAATGTCCTATGGCGCTCCCCCTCTTCGGGGCTCGCCGTGCCCGCACTGGGCTTCTCAATAATGTCCTATGGCGCTCCCCCTCTTCGGGGCTCGCTGTGCCCACACTGGGCTTCTCAATCAAATCGCCCCTCTCCCTGGGGCTGGGGTCTATGTACCCCGCACGCAATCCGGGGTCTCGGTCCCCCGTCTGCAACCTACCGGTTGCGCCCGCGACCCACTGGCCGCGCTCCTCGCCGCCAGTTGCTCACGCACTGGCGTGCAAGCTGTGCCTTCCCTGGCGCTATGCAAATAATGCGCCCTCTTGGTGCTAGGGCACCCCACACTCTCTGGGGTCCCTATAATTGAGGCCTCCTCCAACCCCTACAGCCTCACCCAAGCCTCCGGGTGTAATAACAAAGCCAAACAAACTCAAGCCTCCTGGCTGTAACGCAAACCTAAAGCCCCCTGGCTAAACCCTAGTGCCCATCCTCTCAGGGCTATCATGAGCTGTACTTGCAAGTCATGCTCCTTTCCACATCCTCACTCCCAGAGCTCCTGCCTCCCAGGCTGCTGGCAGAGAACTGCCAGCCTGGTTTCGGCCCTGGGCTTTACAAAGGCCAGGCCCTGCCCCCTTCTGGCCAGCTGCTTCTGATTAGTCGCCCCGGCAACTTGCAGCTGTGCTCATTAGGCACTGCCAGGGCTCTCTCCCTGGCAGTTTCTCCTGTCCAGGAGCAGAGCACCGAGGTGCCCTGCGACACATGCCCAATGTGATGAGAGGAATTTGCAGTATACTTAAAATTAAGCAATTGAGAACCTCTGTGTGCCATTCACAGATGGACAGACTACTTGAGCATTTTAATCACGTCTTAAAGGGCATGATTCGGGCTTGAATCCAAGGAGATCCTAGAAAGTGGGAGGCTATAATACCACTGTTATTGTGTGACGGGCTAGCTGGCAGTAACTTAGCCCAGGGGTTTTGAAAGGGCAAAAGTTGATTGGAGGATTTGGGATTCCCTTTCCTCACCAATCAGGCCCCAGAGACTCACCCTCCGTGTCCCCTGATTGGCCCCCTGGGTCACCTGGAGGGGCATAAAAGGGGCAGCGTGGCTGACTCAAGGGGGAGACCAGTGAGACACCACAAGGAAGGAGCTTCAAAGAGATGGGCCAGCAGGGCAGGAGCAGTTGGCCCAGAAGAGCCTGAAGCAGTGGGACCTGCAGGCAGCAGTTGGACCCTCAGCAGCGCAGTGCGCAGCCGGAAGGAGAGGCTCCCTGCTGGGCTCCAGGATCGCCTATGAGAGGCTGTGGCCATCAGGAGAGGCTCCCCAGATTCAGCCATTTGAATTAGTCTATGGACATAAGCCTCGAGGGCTATTGGATGTTATTTGTAAAGGATGGTTGGAAAGGGGTCCTGGGGAGACACATCAACCATGTCCGGTATAACAGTTCCAGGAAAGATTAGAAAAAGTACAGAGTCTGGCTCAAGAGAACCCAGGTAGGAATCAAATAAGGCAGAAACAAAGTTATGATGAACATGCTAAAAACAGATTTTGAAGAAGGAGACTGGGTATTAGTTATGTTGCCCGATAATAATAATAAAATATTGTCTAGGTGGCAAGGGCCATTCCAAGTGACTCGTAGATTAGGCCCAGTGAATTATGAAGTACAGAGGATAGACCCGGTAAGGAATTTGTTGGAAAAGTGGCATTAGGAAGAAGGGTGGCTTTTGCAAGGGGGGGTGGAGTTGCAAGATTTAGATGTAGTAGGGTATCCCCTGTTGTCTGAATTAAAGGCGGGTAACCCTAAGGTAGGGGAGAATTTATCTATCAAACAGCAAGAGGAATTGAAACAGTTGGTAAGAGAGTTCTGAGACGTTTTTAGTGAGAAACCAGGGGAGGCTAAATGTATAGAGCATCATATAACAACTGCTGGGTGAGAAATTATTGGAAACATTTACCTTGCCACTTATGGCAGTCAGTAAAACAAGAAATTAGTCAAATGAAACAGTTGGGCATTATAGAAGAGTCACACAGCCTGTAGAGAAGTCCGTTAGTTATAGTACCAAAGCCCAATGGCTCGATACGGATTGTGTAGTCTATAGGAAACTTAATGACGTGGCAACTTTTGATGTGCTTCCTATGCCTCAGGTTGAAGATAGGGTGGAAAAGAAAGATCAGGCAAAATATCTTTCTACAATTGATTTAATGAAGGGCTATTCGCAGATCCCCATGGCAGTACGAGATAGAGAAAAAAAACACGTTTGGAACACCATGGATAAGATTTTATTTCATTTTGGATAAGATTTTAGCCCCACATCAGAATTATGCTTCAGTGTACATAGATGACATCATTATTTTTTCCAAGGACTGGGAGCAAAACTATCACCACCTGAAGACAGTATTGCAAGAAATAAGACAGGTGGGCTTAACCACTAATCCCAACAAATATGCAATGGGTAGAGAGGAAATGCAGTATTTACGTTTTCAAATAAGCCAGGGCCAGATACAACCAGTAGCAAATAAAGTTGGTGCCATTAGGAATTACAGGTTGCCTAAAACCCAGAAACAACTTAGCTCCTTTCTGGGATTTGCCAATTATTACCAAAGGTTTATTCAAGGATTTTCCAAGATAGTTGCCTCACTGACAGACATGATGGGAGGAAAAGCAAGTCAGCTGAGACGGTCCAAAAGGGCTATAAAGGCATCTAATGACATTAAGCAAGCTGTCTGTAAGAAGCCAGTACTTCACACACCCAATTTCAGAGAAGTATTTTATTTACAAACAGATTTGTCAGGGAGTGCCTTAGGAGCAGTATTATTTCAGGAAGTGCAGGGAAAAGAAAGACCTATAGCTTATGGGAGCAAAAACATTTCAGGAGCTGAGGCCAGATACTCCAATTTAAAGAGACAGTGTCTGGCTATCCAATGGGAAGTTGGGCTTTTTAGATATTATTTATTGGGGAGAAAATTTATATTAATTACAGATCATGCCCCATTGAGATGGCTTCAGTCAGCAAAAACTGACAGGGCATGTATGGTGGTCACTGGTGTTACAACCTTTTCATTTTACAGTAGAGCATCATCCCAGAAAAAGGAATGTGATCACCGACTTCCCGTTGCGTTCTGTTTGCTGTGCCTGTTCTTAGTCCAGCACTTTGATTTTTCTACCCCACTACTACTGTCCGCTGCCTTGCTGGCCGACAGCTTGGCCAGCAGTGTAGACTATTAAAGCCACTGAGGGTTCTCACTTGCCATGTCCTTGGTGTAAACTTATCTTAGGGACGATGGTGTTGATTCCTTTTCCTGAGGTGACTTTATAGATACACATGTTGTTGCATGGACCTGGGGCTCCGCCTCCCCTACACCCCGCCTAGCGCCAACCTGATGGTGCAATGTCGAGTCCAGTAAATGCTTGTCCTGCCCTACTCAGTTCCAGAGTCTCTGTCACAATAATAGTGGCAAGGGGTCCCTGTCTCAGGGTCCTACTATGAATATCTTTACTTAGACTCAGTCCCACATATATATCTCTTCCCTACTCAGGGTACGTTGGGCTGGAACATGCGTCTAACATGTCACCCATCTTCTCACACGTGATTTTATCAGTCCCTTCTGTCTTCTTCTCTTTCAGGCTCATCGTTGATCCAGCTCAGCTTGCTAATGTCTGACTTCCACGGATGCTCCTCTGGTAAGTGCACCAACTCCTCTGAGTCAGCCCTGGTGAAGAGCCTTTCAACTTTAGGCTTCTACTACTCATCCCTGCCGGGGCATTCTACTTTCCCGCGCTGCTCCGGGTGATGTGAGGAACTCACTTCTGGTTCCTCTGAGTTGTCTTGTGGCAGCTTTGAACTGGTGTCCACATTCTGCCCTGCGAATTGGCTCCGACATGCATTTACAAGGCATGCCCATGCCGGGGCCAGATGTTCCCTTTCCTTCTCTTCTGCTGCTGCTGACAGTCGGTTTGTTTGTTGCTGCGGTGTCTCCCATTAGTCCTGCTGCGTCACAGTCTTTCTCTCTCTGCCACAGAAGAAATGTCCTCAAGTGAAACAGATACTTCACTGAGACAGGAACTGAATGAAGAGACAATGACATAATGATAAAAGGATTGATGAGTTAAAGAACTAAGATAGGAGGTATGTAACAGGGAGCTTTCCAACCTTATTACTAATGAGATGAGTAAACAAACTTACCGGGAGAAGCAGACACTGACCAGTGATCATGACATCATCAGGCAGTGTCCAGCTGCTGGAGATTGAAACATCTGTAAAGAGTTATAAATTTGGAACCGGAGGCTAACTGGCAAACACTTTAGAAAGGAGCTTTCTCCTATCAAACAACCCCTGGAAGGGCATGTGGAGACTGAATTCAACCCAGACGGTTAAGGCAGCTTGTGGGGAGGCACAGGGATTTTTGTAGTGAAACTGGAGGGAGATGCTATAACTCCCACTACTGAAGGTACACCATAATGGCTAAAGGGAAGACTTGATTAGTGAGTTGAGCTTGGTGAGAGCCACTCACCAGACATAGAGACTATAAAAAGTGGACTTTGGCTGATCCTGAGCAGTGATGCTGTCACTCCACTTGACAATTTGTGAGAAGTAGTTCGTCACCTGATAGAGATTAAGATCTGCAATTATATCCTGTTTGTTTATTTTTCATATCAATTCTCCCATTAAAGGCATGGCAGGAGAGTGGGCAAGCGAGATTTAATTGCTAAGGATAGTCTCACTATAACAGTGAGAATTGTTATTCTCTCAGGGGCTTTGTCCCAGAACAAGAGCAGGATCCAGCTTGCCTGGATCAAGGAGAGGCTGTGACCAGCAGTGAATTGGTTACATGCAGCCTGTTCCTGCTGTTTCCCTTTGTAACTCTTGATCATAAAGCAAGGCAGATGATCTCTGATTATATCTGAAGAACTCCCTGACTCTGTTTCCTAGATGATGTATCAGCAGAGCCTTCTCATGACCACTAGATGTCAATCTTGCTGTGCAGATCTGTTGTGACGTGGGTGAGTGACAGACGGCTTCAAGGGAAATGTGTAATGAGGGTTTACACTTCTGTATGGTCTAAATGACAATTTGGTTCATGTCACAGTTTCTGCATTGGCCCTCTCTGAAACAACATCCTTTTCCTGCCGTCTTTTGGTCCTTGGGTTCTTGACCAAGGGAGATGAAAGGGGACAGAGGTCTTGGGACTGAGGCCCTGGTGCAGGACACAAACCGTCAGCACTCAGTTCTGTTGCCATTGAACTGGGGATGTCTGTGTCCAGTGTTGAGAGGCCCTGGCTCCTCATCCCTCACAGCTGCTCTCTTTCCTCATGAAGATCAAGCAGGAGGAGTGGTAAATTTAACCCCTGGTATGAATGGGAACCTAAAGTAAAGCACTTTCCCCCCAAGCGCTGTGCACTGGGCTCCGCTCTGCCAGTTCTCTGAGTGGTCGAAGCAGAAGCAATAAACACACGTCCTGACAGGGCGATGCACCAGCAGCAGCCAGTGACAGGGGAGGGATTTGCATGGAGGGGCCGATCTCAGATCTGGGGCTTTATGAGAGACTCGGAGGGTGCCAGACAGGGATGCATTTCCCTCAGGAAGCTGAATTGGTCAGGATTCAATACCATGGGCTGTGCATGGCTCCTCCTGCCACTGATCACATGCTGCTCAGGTCAGCAGAAGGGTTCAGGTTGTGACTGTCATGGGGGCAGTTGCTTTCCTGTAAACCTAGTCAATGAATGGTTAATAATGGGTTTGTGATGTTGATTTCAGGGGTCTGGTCACAGCCTGTGGTGACTCAGGAGCCTGTGGCGTCCGTGTCCCCAGGAGGGACTGTCACTCTGTCCTGCAGCCTGAGCACTGGAGCCATCACTAGCAATAACTATCGTGGTTGGTACCAGAAGAAACCTGGCTCTGCCCCTCAGTTGTTAATGTCTAATAACAACACCAGACCCTTTGGGATCCCCACCCGGTTCTCAGGGTCCATTTCCGGTCCGAAGGCAGCCTTAACCATCACTGGGGCCCAGCTCGAGGATGACGCTGATTATTACTGTAAAGTATGGACTGGGAGTGCAAATCACAGTGATACAGCCCAATGGGGAAGTGCGACAAAAATCTTTCTTTGCTCTGACTCTCCCAACGGAAGTCTGAAGCTGGAAATGCAGCAGCTGGTACTGACTGCTTGAAGTCCTGCTCTGTGCATGTAGAAATGGGGCCATCTGGTCCGCTCTTTCCACTGTACAAGTTTTACTACTCTGTCCTGTTCCTAGCACCCCAAGTGCCATCCCACCATCCCTGGAGAGACAGCAGCAGTAACCCCCACGTTTTCCCTCCAGGCCAACAGCCCCCTCTACAAATAACAGGGAGCAAGCACATGTTCTAGGCTTTGTAGCATCACTGGGTGTTGAGTCCCATCAGAGAGTCTGCATGTGGACTATTGGCAGGGATCAAGACCCCACTAGGGAATGATGAGACCACTATCCCAGCTGAGAGCCCATTTTTGCCTGGTGTCTCCTGTCTTAGACTTTCAGGTCTTTGGGACAGTGTTTGTGTCCTGTGTCCTTCTAGTGCTGAGCACATGGGGGCTGAATCATGACTTGGGCTCAGATGCACCAGTGTAATGTGACAACTGGCAGATACTGTCAGTAGTGTGAAGCCATGTCTTTTCTTGAAATATTGGGAGCAGCTCTTCCCCTGACAGTGCCCTGGAGTGCAGCCCTAGGGTTTGGGATTGGATTTGAAACATCTCCTTTGAGGAATGGGGCAGAAACAGCCCATTCGGAGTTCAGAGCCAGCAGCTGGCCGGTACATTATGGAGTCCTAATTGCAGTGGATGGGACAGAGGGAGAGCATTCACCCCTTTGGCACATTGGCATTTTGTTCAGAAGAGGTTTGCAAGTGCCATAGGAATCCCCTTCATCTGGGCTCCTCTGGGGACAGCTGGATAAAAGAGGCATCTTCAGCATAGAGACAGTTCTGGGGTGTCTCAGCGGCCCTTTGCACACTGAATATGGCCCCTTTGAAGACTGAGGTTCCCTTGGCTGGCAAGCGAGACCCAGACCCCAAACCTGACAGAGATTTTCAGTGTATGAGAGGGACCAGGCTCCTTCCTGCTGCTTGCCCCAGACAGAGCCGGCAGACAGACAGACAGGGAGGAAAGAGACACAGAAAGGCAAAGGCAGGAGGAGCGCAGAGCAGGGCCAGTTCCACCTGGTTTCATCTCTGGAGGCTGTTGGGACTTCTCCATTTCCCACTGCTCCTTTCTCGTTTCCCGCTGGGCTGTGCCCACAGGTAGGACGTTACAAGACCCTTTTAGCTGGCAGCATCCTGCTTGTGTTGGCCATATTGCTTCATTCAGGTTCCTTTTTGTCCCAAACCACTGGTGCCTTGCAGTGCCGTTCACATGTGGCTGAGCACTCAGAGCCCTTCTGCACTGCCCCGATGAGCAGAGGCATGGGGGCAACACTTGCAGACCCGCTGAGTGTGGGAGTGCAGGAGGGGATCCTTCACCATGGAAATCATGCAGACATGTCCCCTCACACCAGCCTGAGCTCAGTGAAGTACTGAACAAAGCTGAGCTCTTGTACAGATCTGAACAAAGGCTCTACATCAAGCACTGTTGACTCCATCCTTGGCTCCCCCCTCTACCCGGGGTCCAGGCTGGGGATAAGGTGGGTTATTACTGTGCTGTGTGACACTCTGACCCTCCTCACAGGGACACAGTCAAGAGGAGAAGTGCAACAACATCTCTGTCTTCCCTCCCAGACTGGGCTCCACTGTTAGCACCACTGTCCACCAGACAGTGCTTGGGGATCCTTGGGGATGACTACACAGTCTGGTGGGTGGCGAATTGGCTGGAGGGTCGCACCCAGAGAGTCATGGTAGGGTGTGGGCAGTGGGATCCCGCAGGGCTCGGTCCTTGGACCGATACTCTTTAATGTCTTCATCAGTGACTTGGACGAGGGAGTGAAATGTACTCTGTCCAAGTTTGCAGATGACACAAAGCTATGGGGAGAAGTGGACACGCCGGAGGGCAGGGAACAGCTGCAGGCAGACCTGGACAGGTTGGAGAAGTGGGCAGAAAACAACAGAATGCAGTTCAACAAGGAGAAATGCAAAGTGCTGCACCTAGGGAGGAAAAATGTCCAGCACACCTACAGCCTAGGAAATGACCTGCTGGGTGGCACGGAAGTGGAAAGGGATCTTGGAGTCCTAGTGGACTCCAAGATGAACATGAGTCGGCAGTGTGACGAAACCATCAAAAAAGCCAATGGCACTTTATCGTGCATCAGCAGATGCATGACGAATAGGTCCAAGGAGGTGATACTTCCCCTCTATCGGGCACTGGTCAGACCGCAGTTGGAGTACTGCGTGCAATTCTGGGCACCGCACTTCAAGACGGATGCGGATAACCTGGAGAGGGTCCAGAGAAGGGCCACTCGTATGGTTAAGGGCCTGCAGACCAAACCCTACGAGGAGAGACTAGAGAAACGGGACCTTTTCAGCCTCTGCAAGAGAAGGTTGAGAGGCGACCTTGTGGCTGCCTATAAGTTCATCACGGGGGCACAGAAGGGAATTGGTGAGGTTTTATTCACCAAGGCGCCCCCGGGGGTTACAAGAAATAATGGCCACAAGCTAGCAGAGAGCAGATTTAGACTGGACATTAGGAAGAACTTCTTCACAGTTCGAGTGGCCAAGGTCTGGAATGGGCTCCTAAGGGAGGTGGTGCTCTCCCCTACCCTGGGGGTCTTCAAGAGGAGGTTAGGTGAGTATCTAGCTGGGGTCATCTAGACCCAGCACTCTTTCCTGCTATGCAGGGGGTCGGTCTCAATGATCTATTGAGATCCCTTCTGACCCTAACATCTATGAATCTATGAATCTAAAGCACCTAAACATGAAATATGAACAAAGACAGCTCAGTGTCCTAAAAGCAGTCTAACTTTATTAATAAAAGCAGTTTCTATATACAGAGAGAGAAAAACATTTAGGACAATCATCTCATCCAATCTCAGATATTACTTTGTTCAACAGAAAATTCTGGCCACAGTTTCTGAAGCAAAGGGTGCATGGTTGGCTGGGATGGTCCAGCCAGTTGTTGAAGGCTGGATTGATGATGATAATGATGATGATGATGACAACAACACATAAAACTTTGTTGCTGCTCCTTTTATGCTTTTCTTCAACTTCACTCTTCTGATGACTTTATGTTTTTGGATTGGTCCCTGTGCAATCAACATATTATTTATATTTTATCCTGTCAGCATATTGCTTTGTTCAACAGACCCATCATAATCACACTTCATACTTTGGTCTTCTTCCAGCATCTTACTTTGGGTATTGTCCCTTGGTCTCATTCACATATCCAATCATTTCATCCCCCAATTCAGCCAGTTAGTGCCAGGTTCAGTTAATTTGACTTGGTAACAAAACTATTACTAGGTTGTGTTAGAAAAAGAAAGGAACATGATGCAAGCAAACTCAAGGCCATACTTCAAGGCTCAGCAAACTCAAGGCTTGCAAGAGACTAGGCCAGCTTATATTGCAAACACCATCAAAGTGAAAAATTCAAATAATAATGAGGCTATACAGAACTTCAGCAATGATTAAACAAAACTGAATATAAAATAAATCATTAAGCAAAACTGTAATTCACCACTCTTTAAAGAGGTACAACTTTAAAGCATAAAATATGATAAGCTACCCTAACATCACTGTCAGGTGCAAAGCTTGGACCCTGGAAGAAGACCTATCTCCTTATTTTACCTGTAGGGGAGCTCAGGGAAATGGACCTTCTTTGCACAAGATAGGCCCTCTTGCTATGGTTGCAAAGTCCAGACCAACTCCATGCCTGGCCTGGGTGCAATGTGTTTCATGAGATAGTTCAGATGATGCACACCATGGAGCAGTCTGGCAGGATAGTTCAGCACCACACAATGGAGGATGCAGAGAGCCATCACCGGTGCCCACCTACAAACTCATCAAAAGGCATGATGCAAATCTGCTCCTGTTCCCATATCATTTCTGTGCATGTTTGGACAAAAATAACTACAGCTGTAGCATAGGAAATTGAGTAGAGAAATCCACGGGCTGTCAGGAAATGGAGTGAGAACTGTTGTTCTCCGTGGGCTTTGTCCCATGCCATCATTTCTGGGTGAAGGAGGGGCTGTGACCAGCAGTGAATTGGTTACATGCAGCCGGTCCCTGCTGCTTCCCTTTGTGACCCTTGATCATAAAGCAAAGCAGAGGATCTCTGATAATGTTTGCAGAGCCCCCCCCCCCGCTCTGTTTCCTAGATGAGGTATCAGGAGAGGTTTCCCATGACCACTAGATGTCAATCTTGGTGCACAGAGCTCCTGCAAGATGACTGAAGGACAGGTGGTCTCCAGAGAAATGAGCTAAGAAGGGTTTCCGCTTCTGTCTGGTCTAACTGCCGATTCACTTCATGTCACACAGTTTCTGAATTTGCCCTTTGTGAAACAATGTCCTTTTCCTGCCATCTTTGGGTCCTTGGATCCTCAACTCAGAGACATGGGGTGAGGGGGGAGATCTTGGGCCTAAGCCCCTGGTGCTGCACTCAACTAATATATCCTGTCCTTTGTCTTGCCTGCTTGGAAAGTAAAGCCTTCAGAGCTGGGAGCATCTCACACGGAGTCTGTCTAGTGCTGGGAGCCCTGGTTCTGTAGGGAACCCAGAGGTCTTTTGGGGACTTGCAGCAAAACCCGCTCAGTCCTGCTTTCTTCACCAGCAGGAACAGCCGAAGGATCATGAGAGGAGGGAGACACCAGCCCGAAGAGTAACAAGCCAAATGATAGTGTCTCCTCTCCCAGGGCAGTTCAATCCATCCTCATCAATTTTCCTCCTTGCTCTCTCTGTCAACCACTTCACAGTTTGACGGACTCCTCCTGGCTGCTCTCACCTCTCCTTGCGTTCCCTGTCAGACCAGTCCTGTCCCTGGACCCAGCCTCCCTGCACAGATCCTGGGAGCTGTTGCCTTCTACTCAGAGTCCTTGCTTGAGTCTTGTTTCTACTGCCGGGCCCAAGGACACTGTCTATGTCTGGATGATGTTGGGGAGGCAGACGGCGAGACCTGAACGGTGTAAAGGATTGAATATTTTTAACAGATAAATGTGTACAAAACAGCCTGTGTCTAATTTGCACCAGTTTTCCTCCTCTCCAGTGCTCTTCTAGGCAGGGGCCACGTCCATGGATGGCCTTGGGTAGCACCCAGCACTTTTAGTCTTTTATCTGGGTTAGGGCCATTTTCCAGGGCTTCTTTTCACTACAATGACCATATTCTGGGATGCGGGGACAGTGCTAAGAAGTGTCCAGAGCACAAGACCCCAAGCCTTGCTGGAGTCACCTGGATCATGGACAAGAAGTGCCTCTCAAGAGGTCTACATGGCACAATGAAGTCCATGCTCCAGTGCCAGGAGTGAGCGCACCAATGTCAGCTAGGTGCCCCAGCTGTGACGCAGTGTGTTTTACCCAGGGCAGAGCAGAGACCAGAGTTCATCATGGAGGTGGAGAAACTACAATTCAGAACATCTTGCTCAGGAAAGATATCACAGAGTGAGGGAGGCATGTACATAGTAATCATATTCCCCCATGCCTGCCCTCTATTCCCATGACAATCAAGCAGGAAGAGTGCAATGTTTAACCCCGGCTATAAATATGAATTTAAAGTAAAGCACTTTCCCTGCCAGCGCTGTGCACTGGGCTCTGCCCTGCCAGCTCTCAGAGCGGTGGAAGCAGAAATAATAAACACACATCCCGACAGGGCGATGCACCAGCAGCAGCCAGTGAGAGGGGGCAGATTTGCATGAAGGGCGGTCTCAGCTCTGGAGTTTTATAGGAGACTCAGAGGGTCCCAGCCAGGGACCCATTTGTGTCAGGAAATTGAACCAGTTTGGACTTGTCACCATGGCCTGTGCCCTGCTCCTCCTGGCGCTGATCACATACTGTTCAGGTCAGCAGAAGGGTTCAGGCTGTGACTGTCATGGGGGCAGTTGCTTTCCTGTCAGCGCGGTCAATGAATGGTTAATAATGGGTTTATGATTTTGATTTCAGGGGTCTGGTCACAGCCTGTGGTGACTCAGGAGCCTGCGGTGTCCTCAGTGTCCCCAGGAGGGACTGTCACTCTGTCCTGCAGCCTGAGCACCGGAGCCATCACCACCAGCAACTATCCTGCCTGGTACCAGCAGAAACCTGGCTCTCCCCCTCGGCTGCTTATATACAACACCAACAACAGGCCCTCGGGGATCCCCACCCGGTTCTCGGGGTCCATATCTGGTCAGAAGGCCGCCTTGACCATCACGGGGGTTCAATCTGACGATGATGCAGATTATTACTGTGCAGTGTGGGCTGGGAGTGCTCAGCACAGTGATACAGTCAGATGGGGAAGTGTGACAAAATCTCTCAATGCTCTGACTCCTCTGACTGGTGGAAATAATAGAAACAGAGATTCATAGAAAATTAGGTTTGAAGGGGCCTCAGGAGTTATCTAGTCCAACCCCTGCTCAACACTCTCCAACTAGGTCATTCCAGCCAGCGCTTTGTTGAGCCAGGCCTTAAAAACCTCCAAGGATGGAAATCCCACCACCTCTCTAGGTAACTCCTCTTTCCACTGCACCAGTTTTCACAGCCTGCCCTGTACCTAGGACCACTAACTGCCTGGAGAGAGACAGCACCAGTAGCCTCCATATTTTCCCTCCAGGCCAACAGCCCCCTCTACACAGTTTCATAGCTTCATAGTAGGTAGGGCTAGAAGGGACCTTGACAAATCATCAGGTCCGACCCCCTGCCATGGCAGAAAACAGCACTGGGGTCAAACGACCCCAGCAAGGTGTTCATCCAGCCTCCTCTTAAAGACCCCCAGGGTAGGAGCCAGCACCACTTCTCTTGGAAGTTGGTTCCAGATCCTAGCCGCCCTAACAGTGAAGTAGCGCCTCCTGATGTCTAGTCTGAATCTACCCTCTGCCAGCTCGTGACTGTTATTTCTAGTCACTCCTGGTAGTGCTCAGGGGAACAGGGACTCCCCAATGCCTGCTGGTCCCCTCTGACTAGTTTGTAACAGGCTGCTAGATCCCCGCCCTCAGCCTTCTCTTGTGGAGGCTGAACAGGTTCAGGTCTCGTACCCTTTCTTTGTAGGTCCTGCCCTGCTGCCCCCTGATCATGCGGGTGGCCCTCCTCTGGACCCTCTCCATGTTGTCCACATCCCTCCTGAAGTGCGGCACCCAGACTTGGATGCAGTACTCCAACTCGGTCTGACCAGTGCCGCATAGAGGGGGAGGATCACGTCCTTGGACCTGCTTGAGATGCATCCTTGGATGGATGACAAAGTACAGTTGGCCTTCCTGACTGCATCCCTGCGCTGCTAGCCCATGTTCATTTTGGCATCAGTAATGACTCCAAGATCTTTTTCTGCCCCTGCACTGACAAGAAGGGAGTTCCCCAGCCTGTAGGTTTGCTGCTGGTTCTTCCTCCCCAGGTGCAGCACCTTGCACTTGTCAGTGTTGAAACCCATCCTGTTCTCATCCGCCCACCCCTGTAACCTGTCTAGGTCTGATTGCAGCCTATTCCTCCCTTATAGCGTGCCCACATCCCCCCATATCTTAGTGTCATCAGCAAATTTGAACAGGGTGCTTTTTACCCCCTCGTCCAAGTCGCTGATGATGTTGAACAGTGTAGGCCCAAGGACTGAGCCCTGGGGGACCCCACTGCCCGCATCCCTCCATGTCAAAAATGACCCGTCCACCACCACTCTCTGGTGCGGCCCTCCAGCCAGTTAGTGACCCATTTGACAGTGTAAGTGTCAATGCCACAGCCCTAGGTTTTAATGAGAATGGGGTGAGAGACCGTGTCGAAGGCCTTCCGGAAGTCCAGAAAGACTACGTCCACTGCTACCCCTGCGTCTAAGGATGTTGTGACCTGGTCGTAGAAGGCCACCAGGTTGGTCTGACAGGACCTGCCTCTAATGAACCCATGTTGGTTTCCCCTAAGCATAACCTCCCCTGCTGGCCCCTCGTGGACATGCACCAGGATAACTCTCAAAAAGTTTACCCAGGACCAAGGCAAGACTGACTGACCTATATATCTAGTATCCTGGGTCCTCCTTCCTCCCTTTTTTGAAAATGGGAACCACACTGGTCCTTTTCCAGTCCTCTGGCACCACACCAGAGCACCATGAGTGCTCGTAGAGCCGTGCCGGGGTCCCGCAATGACCTCTGCTCATTCCCTCAGCGCTCTGGGGTGGGGGTCGTCAGGACCAGCTGATTTAAATACGTCCAGTCCCTCCAGAAGTTCCCTGACTAGGTCCTCACTGACCCTAGGCCTGGGTGCGCCTCTCCCAGGGCCTGAGGGGGTCCCGACGGACGGGCTGATCTGGTCCCTGCTCAGGAAAATGGAGGCAAAGAAATGGTTAAATAGGTTACCCTTGTTGTCTGGTGCGACAACCAGATTTCCTAGCATGTCTTGCAGAGGCCGCACGTTACCAGGTACCTTCTTTTCACCCGCTATGTGTTTAAAAAAGGACTTCTTGTTGTCCTTGATCCGGGTAGCTAGTCCCAGTTCCATCTCCGCCTTGGCCTTCCTGACCGCCCCCCTGCAGCCCCGAGCAACCGAGGTTTAGTCCTCCCTGGTGGTGGACCCTCCCTTCCATTGGGTGCACGCCTCCCTTTTAGCCAGGAGATGTTCCCGTATGCCTTTGGTGAGCCATGGGGGCTTTTGCGCCCTCTTGCCCCTTTGACCCTTCTTGGGATATCCTCCCTTTGGGCATAGAGGATCGTCTCCTTAAGGAATGACCACTCCTCTTGGACACCCGACTCCCCTCCCCCCCCCCCCCGGGACCTCAGTACTTCCCTGGCTATTCTTCTTACCTCATTGAAATCCGCCCTCCTGAAGTCCAGGGCTGCTGCCTTGCTGCAGGCCTTTGCCACCTTGCGCTGGATGGTGAATTCCAGCAGGCGATGATCGCTGTCGCCCAGGTGGTCGAGCACCCGCAGCCCCCTCATGAGGTTGTCGCCTGTGGCCAGCACCAGGTCCAACAAGGGGGCTCCCTTGGTGGGGCTGTGCACCTCCTGGGTTAGATGGAGGTCCTGTATCTCGGCTAGGAACCTACGTGAGCGGTCAGACCTAGCTGACTGCTCCTCCCAGCAGATGTCTAGAAAGTTCAGGTCCCCCATGATGACCGTGTCTTTTGACCTAACTACCTCCGTGAGCTGACTGAAGAATTCCCGGTCTAGCTCTTCCCCTTGTAGTAGACCCCCACCATTAAGTCCCGTTCCCCTCGACCTCCTTGTATTCTAACCCAGAGCACTTCAGTGTGCCCCTCATCTGACCTTGTGCTACTAGATGAGGATGTGTATTCCTCCTTGATGTAGAGCGCTACACCCCCACCTTTCCTCCCTGTCCTGTCCCTCCTGTACAGCCTATAGCCCTTGATATTCACCGCCCAGTCATGCGTTGGGTCTCACCATGTTTCTGTGAGCCTCATTATGTCTGACTTGGTGTCAGCTAGCTGGAGGGCAAGTTCCTCTTGCTTGTTCCCCATACTACGAACATTTGTGTACAGCCATTTGAGGCCTCCTGAAGATGTGTGCACTGACCCCCTAATCTCAGTGCTACCCCGGCTGCTGTTGCTTACCTGGGTATTTGTTCTGCACGTCGTCAGTCTAGGCTGGGCTACCAGGGAACAAGCACATGTTCTAGGTTTGTAGCATCCCTGGGTGTTGATTCCCATCAAAGAGGCTGCATGTGGACTATTAGCAGGGACCAAGACCCCACTAGGGAATGATGAGACCACTACCCCAGGAGAGAGCCCATTTTTGCCTGGTGTCTCCTGTCCGAGACTATTGAGTCTTTGGGACAGTGTTTGTGTCCTGTGTCCTTCTAGTGCTGAGCACATGGGGGCTGAGTTATGACTTGGGCTCAGATGCACAAGTGCAATGCAACAAATGGCAGATACTGGCAGTAGTGTGAAGAGATCTTTCCTGAAGGTAGGGAGCAGCTCTTCCCCTGTGAACCTCCTGGAGCACAGCCCTAGTGTATGGGGGCAGAGGGAGAGCATTCACCCTTTGACACATCAGTATTTTGTCCAAAAGAGGTCACACGTGCCCTAAAAGTGCCCTTCACTCTGGCTGCTCTGGGGACAGCTGGATGCAAGAGGCCTCTTCTGCCTAAAGAGAGCACAGGGGTGTGTCAGTGGCTCTTGTGATGCTAAGCTCAGACCCTGTGAAAACTGAGGTTACCATGGCTGGTGAGAGAGACCCAAACCCAAACCTGCCCTAAATTTTCAGTGTATGAGAGGGACCAGGCTCCTTCCTGCTGCTTGCCCCAGACAGAGCAGGCAGATGGACAGACAGGGAGGAAAGAGACACAGAAAGGCAAAGGCAGGAGGAGCGCAGAGCAGGGCCACTTCCACCTGGTTTCCTCTCTGGAGGCTGATGGGACTTCTCCATTTCCCACCACTCCTTTCTCGTGTCCTGCTGGGCTGTGCCCGCAGACAGGACCTGTATGGGGCACTTCCTGGCTGCCAGCATCCTGCTCAGGTTGTCTCACTTTCTTCCTTCATGTTTCTTTGTGTTTGAAACCACTGGTGCCTTGTAGTGCCATGCATGTGTGGCTGGGCACCCAGGGACCGCTTCCCCCCTAACCCTGTGAATAAAGCATTGCTGCCTCTGGCATTTTCCTGGGAAACATATTTTGCCTCTTTCACCAGATCTTACATTTCCATGTTGGGGAATATACCGCCTCGCTGCCCCCAGACTATATTGTACTTGTGAGAAAATGGGACAGATTTTGAACGTAGGTAAACCAGCAGAACCCAGCACCGGTCCATAGAAGTCAAGAACACATCATCCGTGTGTACACTAGTGCTGTGAACGACTACCAAACCCGGTTGCTTGGGGAAGTTATAAGGTGAGGACTTAACTAGGCTGGTAAAAGGTGTAGGTGTTAACACAGTAATGATAGAGCCAATAATGTAGGTCTTGCAACAGGATAAGGTGTTGCATGATTTGCCCTTATGTCTTCGAGAAACTATTGCGCAGCCCAGCAAAGCATGAAATTATAAAGTGTAGACAACTTTCTGTCGTTTCAAGTCTCTTCTCCTGATGAGATTGGGGGAAATGAGGAGACCAGGGCCAGGCAGTGAGCAGGAAGTGGTCTTGCCTGAAGGGACTGTTCTCAGCTCTTTAGGTTTAAGACAGCCTTGGTGGTTTGCAGCCAGAGACCCGTTTGCCTCAGGAGCTCGAGTTGGTCTAGATCCCCACTGCGGCCTGAACCCCTCTTCCTCCTGTCTTCACTGACTTGTCCAGTACTTAGGCAACCCCAGACGTGCCCTCCTGTGATTCTCGGCACGAGCGCTCCTCTGTCACTCTGCTGGGCAGAAGCTCCTCTACGGCTCCACGTTCTCTGCTCTGGTTCGGGGTCAGGTTGCGGCGCCCCGCACGTCCTGACTCGGGCACCCCCAGTATCCACCTCTCCTGGGGGAACGGCTGACATCTCCTGTACCCTGAGCAGTGGCAGCTTCAACAGGGACAATATATCCTGGTGTTAGGGGAAGGCTGGCAGTGCCCTAGTGCTGGGTAGGGACCAGAGTAGCCAAAGGCCCTCAGGGACTCCAAGCACATTCTCTGGTGCTGTTGAGGGATCTGCCACCATGGCCACGATAACCACCAGTGGAGTCCAAGCCAACAACGAGTCTGATTACTACTGTGCTTCACGTGACAGCTGCTGTTCCGAGGCCACAGGGCTGCAGGCACAAGGGGAACTGAGTCAAAAACCTCCCTCCGCTGCTCAAGCTCTTTTTCCTCTGTGTATTCAGAGCATCTTTTTTTTATGAGAGGCCCAGCAGTGAATTGCACTGACACTCCTTAGTCCCTGCTCTTACCGTCTCATATAGGGGGATAAGTAAGAAGACATCTCCTATCTGTGCTGATAATGCTGTCGATGCCTGGGACAGGGTGCCTATCTCAAGCTCTTCACTATGGTTAATGTTTCTTCATATAGAAATAGTTCAGCACCACAGCACAGAGGGCCCAGGGGGCCATAATCAATGCCTATCTGCACAACTCATCTGTAATAAGGCAAACCTGCTCTTCTCATATCATTTCTATTGCAAGCTTGGCGTTTGGCTGAAAATAAGTCACTGTAGAGCAGAAATCCATTAGCTGTCAAGAAATATACTGCAAAATGCTCTGTCCTGTGGCAGTTTTCCTTGGCAGTCAGGAGGGCTGTGAGCAGCAGTGAATGAGTTGTATGTCCCTATCCTGCTGCATTTCCTGGTGGACCCTGAGCATAAAAAAGGTAGCTTTTCTCTGTCTCCCAGAGGAGGCAGCAGACTTGTGGGGAGGCCTCGGGTCCTTGTCTGGCCATGGGATGGAGGCAGGGACAAAGCCGTGCAGGGCACTGGGAAGCCAGGTGCCTTTGAAAGGGGCAGCCCAGGTTTCCTTGGCTGCTGCTGGCAGAAATGAGCTGCTGCAGCTGCTGCTGTTGTGCATGAGGCCGAGCAGTGAGGCCTTGTCCTGCCTGACCCCAGCACTGAGCCCTCCAGGGAGCAGCCTGCACGTGTGGTGCCTGGTGCCTCCAGGGCTGCAGCGCTGGGAACGTGCCTGTGCCCCTGGGGAAGGACGTGTGCACAGCAGCAGCCAGTGAGCAGGCAGCAGCTTTGCATGAGGGGCTGTTCTCGGCTCTGGGAGTTTAAAAGAGAATCAGCGGGTCCCAGCCAGAGACCCGTTTGTGTCAGCAAGCCGAGCTGGTCTGATTTCCACCATGGCCTGGGCCCCGCTCCTCTTTGCCCTTTTTGCTTCTTTCTCTGGTACTTGGGGATCTTTCACACTTGTCCTCAAGATGATTTCCAGCATGGTCACTCTCCTTCCTCGGGGTGCTGGAGAGGGGGCTCTCACTGCTTTCATTATTTTCCAGGTTGTGGTGCCCAGTTTGTGCTGACTCAGCCGCCCTCCGTGTCAGCCTCTCCTGAAGGCACCGTGACAATCTCCTGCACCAGGAGCAGCGGCAGCATCAGTGACTACTATGTATCCTGGTTCCAGCAGAAACCTGGCGGTGCTCCGGTGCTGGTTATATATCAGTGGAACAACAGACCCTCAGGCATCCCAAGCCGGTTCTCAGGGTCCACGGACAGCTCCTCCAACACGGCCACGTTAACCATCGCTGGAGTTCAGGCTGATGATGAGGCTGATTATTACTGTTTGTCTTATGATAGCAGCAGCAATCCCACAGTGCTACAGGCACAAGGGGAACTGAGACAAAAACCTCCTGCAGCTTTTCAAGCTTTGTATATTGGTTCACAGAGTCTTGATGCTGCCTGAATTTGGGTGATGAATTGAACTGTCAGTCTTCAGTCTGAGCTATTTAACTCTCACAGAAGACAATTGTAAGACAGCTGCTCTCTTACTGATGATGCTATTGATGCCTGTGGACAGCAGCCCTGTGGGGAGGTGCTGGGGCCCTGCACTGGTCTGGGGTGGATGCAAGAAGAAAGCTGCAGAAGGGCTGCGGAGGGTGGTGCTGTTACAAGGAGCAGCCGCCGTTCCGGCTGGCAGATTTGAGCAGGTCCAAAGGGATGTTTCGGTTTCCACCTCTTTCCCTGGCTACATCACCCATGGGGCACAGCAGTGACCCCAGGCACTAGCTACCCCAGCCCTTGAGCATGCCAGAGAGCACTTTGCAGCTCTTGTGCTTGGCAATGGAGAAACCACTCATACCCACATCCTCATCTACTGGATCTCCTCCAGAACATCAAAGCCTTTCCGCTGCATGTGTGGAACTAGGATGGATTTGGGGTTCACGGGTCCAGTTAGGTTGGGTTGTGTGGAAAATCGAAGAGCATGGAAGAGAAGGTATTTCCCTGGGAGGTTTCCTGGAGAGTCCTGATTGTGGTGATTTCCAGACTGGAAACACTGTAGGGACAACAGTTTTAAGAGGCATAGTGTGTGATGGAGTAGGCTTGCTTTTCACTGAAGAGAATATGCAGTGGGAGGAGAACCATTAATAGTGATGTAGTCAAGAGAATCCATGTGGAAAAATTTCAGATGGGTGGATGCCTGGGGACCAGAGCCACTTATGTAGATTGGTGTAGAGAGACCAAGACCACACTCTGGCATATATCATGGTGAATTGGGAACTGGGGGAGAAATGATTCCCACGCAGAGCTCTCTGATAACAAATGGCCAACAGGATGAAACCATTCGCTAGACTCCTCTTAGGTAGATGAAGACTGAAAATGTGTCAGTGGCTGCTAGGTGTCCTCTTTGCCCATGTCTTTGGGCCTTCTGCTGTCAAGCACAGCTAGCAAGCCTTGCAGAGGGGTTTCCTGACTTCACCCTGTGACTGATTCAGCCCTTGTAACAGGACAGGGCAGAGAATCAGCCTGTTTGTGCTACTCACCAGGAAGCTTCTGGCTCCGAAGGACATCAGTGACCTTAAGGGTGAGGGACATTTATGAGATGTGACCAGACCTGTCCTTCAGAGAACGGCCGCTGATGTGGTATTGAAATGTCTAAAGTGGATTTAGGGCATTCATAGAATCATAGAAAATGAGGGTTGGAAGGGACCTCAGGAGGTCATCTAGGTCCAACCCCCTGCTCAAAGCAGGACTATCCCTAACTCGATTATTCCAGCCTGGGTTTTGTCAAGGTGCTCTTAAAAACCTCCAAGGGTGGAGATTCCATCACCTCTCTACGTAACCTGTTTCAGTGCTTCACCACCCTCCCAGTGAGAGAGTTTTTCCTAATATCCAACTTAAACCTCCCTTGCTGCAAATGGAGACCATTGCTACTCGTGTCATCGGTCACCAATCAGGACACCACTGAGACATTATAACGAGGGGCTGGAGAGAGATTCTATGCAGATTTTCCAGGAAAAATAAGGGGGAAACAATTCAGGATGCACACACCTGATGGGAAGAGCTGCTTAACCAGGAGAGGAAAACTGAAGTAAAAAATGTAGCCCACTACTGAGTATGGCTTGACATAGAGATGGATCCAAACTCTCACTGATGGTGGTAAAAATCACAATAAAGCTTTTCTACTCTGCTTGAAGATTTGGGATTCATCTTGTGGATTTTTTTTCTGTAAGACAGATACCAGCTTCCTGTACCAAGAAAGAGCTGAGAAGGAAATCAACTGCTGAGTCATTCTCACTGGGCTCAAATCGGACACAAGGATGATTTTTATTATGACTGTCCCATGGGGAGGGAGGTGCGGAGAGGAACAGCCAGTGCATAGGGGGCAGATTTGCATGAAGGGGCTGATTTCCACTCTGGATGTTTAAGAGAGATTCTCAGATTCCCAGCTCTGTGCATATCTCCTAGTGCCTCAGCTCCACAGAGCAAGGCTGTTTGTACTTCATGCAGTCTCCCGAGCATCTTCTCCTTATCCTAGGCCCCAGACCTCCAGTTTCTGCAGCCATTAGGTCCCTGAGCTCCACTATTTTGAGACTTTCTTGGCCCTTTCTCAAGGAGATGCATTCTGTGCCTCCAGCCCAGTCCTTACTGAGCACCCCTCAGATGAAACAGAAGATGCAACCAGCACCCCACAGCACACCGCCAAAATGTCCCACAGGGGATGGCCCAGGAGGTGGCACAAAGGGCACTGAGATGCCACCTGCGGTATCTTGGCTCTGCAGCCGGATGTGCGGGGATGCCCTGGGCTGCCATAAGCAGACAGCTCCGGAGACATTGCACCGTTGTGGGTGGCTGGCCAGCAAGACATGCATGCACGCGCCTTCAGGAGCAGGAGCGCCGCCAGCTGTGTTTCAAGCTGAGCTGGATGAGTGGACACCTTCTCCTTCCCTCAGTCACCAGCTGTAAAAAGCCACTGGCTTTCCATTGTGCCTCCAGCGAGCTCCATGAGGGCAGCGGTAGATGGTAGCCGGGAAGCCAGGCGCCCCGTACGCCCGTGCCTGGGGCCAGGGAGAAGCTCATGGGTTCCCAGCCCCGCGCGAGGGTGCCGGGGGGGCTGAGCTGAGCCCACGGGTGTTTCCCTGGAAAGACTCTCCCGTCCCAGGGGTCACAGGCCTGAGCCTGAGCAGGGGGTTGCGGGCAGGCAGGGGCTGTGGGTGACATTGCACAGAGCTACTGCACTTGTCACGGGCAGGGCTTGTGTTTTTGTTTTTGGGGGTTTTTTTAATATATAAATGTATCGAACAACCTGGAGCATAAAACAAATCAATAGTCATAACTCAAATACTCCTTCCATAAAGTGAAGCGAAACCTGGACAACTCTGACTTAGTAGTCACCTCCAGCTAAAGCATAAAACGAAATTCACGCATTTGGTTGGGAAAGGCTCGCGTTTTCCAACTTCTAGGCTCACGGCAAACAACCGCGACCCCAGCGCAGATCCCGCGCCCCCGCCTGCGCCTGCGCCTCCCCCGCCCCGGGCACGCTCTGCGGGAACGGCTCGTCTGCCCACGGATGCCAGGAGCAGGGCGCCGGCTTCCCCCCGCCACTGCGCATGTGCAGGAGCTCGTGCCCCCTATTTCTGACCGTCCTTCCGCCTTCCAGGGCCCACGTGCGTTCGGCTCTGCGGAGCGATTGGCTGCGCGGGCGCTTCCGGGTGGTGCTTGCGGGGGAGGCATGGTGAGAAGGGGGGTGGTGGTGCGGGCGGTGACGTCACGAGGCCGTTGCTGTGACAACGCTCGGGGCGGGGATGGCCTTGCCCCACTCCCCAGCGCCCGGGCCCCGAGCCGTGCGGGCCCCAGGCCGGGTGCCGGGGTCGGGGCGGGAGCCTCGGCCCCAGCAGCGATCGGGCCCCGCTTGGAAGGGCGGCGCTGGGGTTCCCCCTTGGTGCGAGGCCCTGCTGTGGCGGCGGGCAGCGCGTCGCTGCAGCCGTCTTGCTTTGTTGTTCCCCGAACACGAATCTCCGTGTCGCTGCGTCCTTTGCCCCCTTGTGCTCGAGCCTGGGGGCTGGAAGCGGGGCGTTGGGAGGGACTGCGTGCGGCGGCTGGCCTTGTGCCTGGCCGAGACTGGGAAAGGCCCCTGCGTAGAGTAGAGCAGGGCGCGCACCTGTGGTGTATGGGGCGTCTCGGCCCCTCGGGAGGCGGTGGTGGTACGGATAAACGCGCTTGCAAATGAAAATGCCCAGTTAACGTTGAGTTAGTCTTCATCTGGCCACAAAACAGGTTTTGGTGCACCGCAAGAACTCGACCGTCGCCCGGTGGGCAATACGTCTGACTTCTGCCCGCCCTGCTCCTAGACACCGATAATGGAAAAGACCTGTTAGGTTGTCCTGGGCCGTCCTTAAGCCTTGCGGTGCCCGTGGGCCCCTGGCATTTATCACACACAGTACGTGATGGTCACAGCTTCATGCTTCAGCTTAAACAAAGTCACGGAGCTGGCTGACGAAGCAGAAAACCTAGGAATAAAGTCATGTCTAAACGGGCAAATAGCAAAACTTCACCAGACCTTAAATGTCTTCTGCTTTGAAACTGAGCACTGAATAAGCAGCGCGTCACCGAAACCGTCATCTTTCAGAGCAGTTCTTCAGGTCTGTGGCTGTGCAGTGTGCACAGGATTTGAAGGGAAGCGTGCTCGCATACAGGGAGCCTGCCAGGTCAGCGAATGTTCAGGATAAAGTAGACTTGCTCTGTTATTGACAGTGGGGGAAGACTGGTAATATTTCATAAAGACTGGAGATCTTCCAAAATTAGATCGATCTATAATATTCATTTTTATGGCTTTAATCGTGGGCTTCTTCAGTATAATCATGTACACGTACATGACTGGGATCACGGTCCGTGCTTGGCTCTCGATTGCCCGCGCAGCAGAGCGTCGGTGAACCTTGTGCAGAGCCTGGAGCTACAACTGCAGAACTTCTTGGTGTCTCATAATATTTTGTACAATGGCCTGGCGTTTTGTGTTTCAGTAATGTGAACTCTTACCAGTGGCTTATGTTTTTGTGGAACCTGTTTAAATGGGCATCATGAATAGAGGGAAACCGCTTTTAGTGCCTCCAGGATTTTCTCCCCAGTGGGTACTAGTACTAAGTGGAAAAGCTTTGCAAGAGCTGTGACTCACATAATTGTAAATGCAGTTTTGGTTAATGTTGTGCTATTTTTTTTTTTTTTTTTCCCCCTCCCCACTCCCCTGTGTCCCTGACATGTAATAAGTTGGTGCTGGTACTAGGAGATCTTCACATCCCACATCGATGCAGCAGCCTCCCAGCCAAATTCAAAAAGCTGCTGGTTCCAGGAAGGATCCAGCACATCCTCTGCACTGGAAACCTTTGCACTAAGGAGAGCTATGACTACCTCAAAACTCTGACTGCGGATGTTCACGTAGTTCGAGGGGACTTTGATGAGGTAATGGTTGTTCTCTAACACTTTCTCTGAGCGTTTCCCTGGAGGGTAATCCCTCTGTCGATTCGCATGAAGGCAGCAATAGTCACTAGCATTAGGCGATTCAGAGGGGAAATAATGGCAGCATACTGTGCAGTAGTATAGTACAGGTATAACAATATGATCAGTTAAATGACTTCCAAAAATCTCTCCTTCTCTCCTCATGCTCAGTAAAGGTAATGTCCTTCCTTGACTTGTTGAATTTTTTTTTTTTCTAGTGCAGCTTGCTTTGTTTGGTGCATATTTGGCTCTGCCTTTCCATGTTAGTTATTGGACTGTAAAAGCTTCTTTTATGTTTATTATCTGTAATGATGTCATTGTAGAAATTAAATGCGACTATTGCAGTGCCACAGTTAATAGCATCTTGGGACATTGTAGAAAAATGGTAATGTCCGAAGATGGTTTAATTCCATTAGCTTCTAAGGCGGTGCACAAGAATGGGATTTTGAGCTGATTCTACCCTGGATATAAAGCCAGCTGCTAGTAGTGTCTGTGCTGAAGGCTGACTGCAGTCACGAGGGCATGCTTTGGTTGGGTATGAATACCTGGAAAGTACCTTTGTCACCGAAGCATCCTATTTCCATGTACTTCCATCTAACCTGGAACTTGTTTCTCTGTTTAGAACCTGAATTACCCAGACCAGAAAGTTGTAACTGTGGGGCAGTTTAAAATTGGGTTGATCCATGGCCATCAAGTTATCCCCTGGGGTGACATGGGTAGCCTTGCACTGCTACAAAGACAACTGGATGTGGACATCCTGATATCGGGGCATACACACAAATTTGAGGCCTTTGAATATGAGAACAAGTTCTACGTAAACCCAGGGTCAGCCACGGGAGCCTACAATGCCTTGGAGATGTGAGTTAATAAGTTCAGCAATCTTTTCTGTGTCAGGTTCTTGTTTTATATACAGTAACAAGTACGGTGTAACTGAACACCCAGTTTAGTGTATCGTTTGCTACATTATTTGGGTATCTTCCTTGTTTGCTGTAAATTTTCACGAAAGGAAACAGACCTTCACTTCTTTAGAAATAGTAAAGTTACCTCACTGACACAACTTCCCAAGGCAGGTTTGACTATTCAGAAATGCTGAAAATAGCATCAGTGTGACTTCCTTTTTTGACTTCTTTAAGATGCTAGAAAATATTAAATGGAAGCCCTCTTAACCTCTGTGGGGTATAACAGTGGCAGCTGTGCATGGGTTCTTCTGATATTTCCATTTGTGATAAAGTCCATAACTGGAGCAGATCTTGGAGATCAGATTTCTGTGAGTTCGTGCTATCCTGACTTCACTGCACCGACAGAGCAATATGTATGTGGTAGTTTGATTTGTGAGGATTATCTGGGATGACTGCTTCATCCCTCCTAGGATGAAGTTGGGTGCTGTCTTTTCAAATGTGCTTAAATATCTCTTACTACTTATTTGGAGAAAGATGGATTAAGCCAGATTTGTTTGGGGAATTTTTATACTCCATCACAATTTAGCAGCACGACTGTTAGATTTTTGAGAAGCAGCTTCTAAATGTCAAATACACTAACCAAAACACTTGTTGTCCCCCTGCAGGAACATCATTCCTTCATTTGTCCTGATGGACATCCAGGCATCCACAATTGTGACTTATGTATATCAACTAGCTGGGGATGAGGTGAAAGTAGAAAGAATTGAATATAAAAAATCCTAAGGAGCTGTCAGTGTCGTGGTACTTCTTACCACTCCTTGTCTTCTTCCAATCAGGTCAGCTCACTAAGTAATTAGGTCTGTGGATGTCATTGCAGCACTTGTGACTTTTTTTACACCTGAAAAAGCCACTACCACTTTATTCTTTATTGTTTGTAAGCTTATTGTAACTTAATCATCCCCATTTACTGTTTAAATTTGCAAGCTCTAGTGTGCCACTGATGAACTACCTCCTTTGTACAAAATAGCTTGCAAGTATCCAGTGTTAACAGAGATGGGGGGGGGGGTGTGTGTGTGAGAGATGTGAATGCATGGGTATGTTGTAGTAGTTTGGTTCTGAACGAATTACACAATTCTGACAGTAGTTAAATAAACACTCTCTCATGTATGTGGAAGTGCATGGTTCTTTTGAATAAGGAATTTGTAGTAGATGGTGGACTGCCCATGAGATTGCAGGGTGTTTAGAAAGCTCTCTCAGGAGCTCAGAAACTTGAAGAATAGGAGGAACACAGGTGCCTGTGGAGGATATTCTGCCATGGGATGTGGGGCAAGTCAGGTTGCAAATGGGTTTATTGCATGCAAGAACTTTTTTTTCCAACTACTTTTTTTGTCTAATACAAGATACCACATGTACTTTAAGAACCTTGCCATCCTATGTCCTTAGACCAACATGGCTACAACCAAAAATCCAGCAATATCCTTTCAACACATCTTCCCAAACTGTGTCTCTTACTGCCATTCTCTGGCTGACCCCTGTGTGGGCTGTGACATATCTTGGTCTCTCAGATCAGGCTGGGGTCTTTGTTTAAAGTTTTGACTCTAGACGTATTCTTGGCAAAGCCTAAAGTTGGCTACATAGACCCCAGACCCTGTTGATGGCAAAATCTTGCGACTTCAGCCTCTCCAGACAAGACTACAACCTGTGATCTGGATCTCTTTTGCAACCTTAGACATGGGATTAAAGTACAGCTGCAATTCCCTTAACTCTGTCTCTAACTGGTAATTATTAAGGTACAATTATAATTCCCTTAATTATCACCACCCAGGTAGGAAAAAGGGCAAAAGAAAGTTCTAGTCTGAATCTCTCTTTAAAAAATAACTAAAAAAGTTGCCATACCCCAAAAGCCCAAAAATACACACTTATTTCAGTGCCTGTCTACCTACTCACAGCAGCAGAATGTAGATTCTCACCTACACTAGTTGAGGAAACTTAAGGGAGAGATGACGTGCAGAGTGGCAGCAGGGTTTCCTGAATTTGCAGAGTTCTCCAAGTTTCTGTCCCATCTATACCTTCTATTTCTAGATGGGCTGTTCTAATATTCTTGTAAACTTTTTCTGACTGGTTTTATTCATATATTTTGGTTCCATTCAAACTCTTATGAATGGGAAAAATGTCAGTTAGTTGGGATTTATGTCCCTGCAGAAGTCACAGTTCTGGAAGGGTTGATTTCTTATCTCCTCTCGCCTGCATACCTCTCTCACCATTGTGCCTTTTCACTTTGCTGCCATTCTGGTTTATGGTCTTCACTGACCGGGCTGCTTTGTTTCTGCAGCTTATCCAAGAAAATTTAACACACACATGTATATTATAGCAACAGTATATCCACTATGGTTACATCAAGCACTACTACTAACTTTTTTTTTTTTTTTTTTAAACTAAAGTTATTCTGAAGTGTATTTGGATTTTCTATGTTAATGCCTTAACATAGATAATCCAAATACACTTTTTTGGTCTGTTTTAATTTGATCCAATTTAGCTGGTTACACCTACTTACTTTCTTTCCTTTGCTGACCACGTTGTCACCTTTTGCAAAGGCTCGCTTTGTGCTCACTCAGAAACAGGCTTTTGGGGCCTCCAGCTTGAGCCATACTTCTGGACCTTAGTAAAGGCCTCTTGGATAATGGTGAAAGCCAGCAACAAGTGGTTATACATTTCTGCCTTGCCATATGCACTTAACTGTCATTTTAATAGGATTCCAACCAATGTTCCCTCTAAGGAATAGTGGTCCATGAGCGTGCCGCTTCAGTGCGGTGTGGGACACTTACCAAAGGTAAGCTCCTCACTCCTCAATGGGGGGCTGGGGACTGCGGCCTGGTGCGGGTTCCATCGGCTGCGGGACACTGCTTTGCTCTCCCACGTCCCCTTGGGGAGCGACGGGGCACATGGCATTGGGGCCAGGGAGTGGAGCAGTTCCCCGGAGCCGGTGGAGCCTCACTCAGGGCAGGCAGCCGCTCCTCCCTGAGGTGAGGTGGGGCGGGGCTGGGGCTGAAGGCTGGTGCCAGCTCCGGGGAACTGCTCCACGCTCTGGCCACGTGCCTTCTCTCCCTGAGGTGAAGCAGGAGAATGGAGCAATTCCCTGGAGCTGGCGGAGACTGCGCCAGGCCCCTGCCCTGCCTCCACGTTGCCTCGGGGAGGAGCTTACCTTCTGTGTCCCACGCCACAGCCCAACTCCTATCCTGGTGGGTGCATGGCCTAAAAAAGTTTGTGCGTGTCCAGCCATGTGCACCTTAGAGGGAAGCTTGATTCCAACTAGCTATACGTAATTAAGATCCTCTCATCAAAGATGAAACTGAAGCAGTTATCTCTGCTATTACAGTTTCCCTCTTTTTTTTTTTTTTTTTCTTTTATGTGAGTTCTTTTATATGTGAATTCACTCTTATGTGATGAGCACATTTAGACCCATAATTCATTATATGCAAGGTAAATTCACTCTTATGCAGTCAGCATAGATGCTGCCCCCCCAAGCAGGTAAGTCTGTGAGGGGGCGGGGAAAGGGCCGTGGCCCCATTCACGCTAGCCCTGGCTGCAGTGGCCCCAGGAGTGGCCAGCGCAATCTGCCTGTAGCCTCTGGGCTGCACCGTGCTCCGCCTGGGCTCCACCTGCCCTCACCTCTGCTCCTGGGTCACACCATGCCCTGGTGCAGGCAGTTGGTGTCAGCTGCTCCCGGGACTGCTGCAGCAGGAGCTGGGGTGAGTGGGGACAGGCTGAGCCCCAGGGGTTTCGGGGCACCGTGCAGCCCAGTGGCTACAGGTAGCTGGTGTTGGCTGCTCCCGGGGCTGCTGCAGCAGGGACTGGGGTGACTGCTGCACCCTGCGCGACCCGGGGCTCTGCTTGCCCACACTCACCCCAGCCTGTCCTGGAGCAGCCAACACCAGCTGCCTGCAACAGGGCATGGCACAGCCCAGGAGCAGAGGTGAGTGGGGACAGGTGGAGCCCAGGCATGGGGGAAGAGGCAGAGCACGGTGCAGCCCAGCGGCTGCAGGCCGCTAGTGCCAGCCACTCCCAGGGCCACTGCAGCCGGGACTGGGGTAAGTGCTGCACTGTTCCCTCTGCTTTGCTGCCTTGTGCAGCCCTAGGAGTGGCACTCCCCCCCCCCCACCCCTTCCCCAGTCCCAGCCTTGCTCCCTCCCTCCTTCCCTCACTGCCATGGGAACCTATCCCTATTTGTTACATTGTAAAGTGAGTTCACTTTATGCAAATTTGATTTATGTGCCATTCTCTGGGAACACATACCGCATAAATCGAGGGGAAACCTGTATTGCTTTCCTGAAAGCAATAACCTATACTTTGCCTAGCTCACTGCTGGTGCTCTTGACCAAGATACTGTATTCTAACTTCTCATGCTACTGCTTAATACGTGTGTTGACATGTCAGTCTATACAAGCTTAAGAATATGCGCATAAGATAGGTAGAGCCAAATCCGCAGTCTGCACTCATCATTGGCTGTTTAAGGGGGATGCTGTGTCTCAGGATCTGCCAGTCACCAGTCATTTGCACTGCTATTTGTTGGCCCACGGATGGATTCAGGGAACGAAGAGAGGTTTTAGGAGCCAGTTCCACCAAAATGAAATACTCACAATGCAAGAATGTCTAAGTTTGTAATAAGTACAAAGTACACCCCTGAAACATGGAAGATGCTGAATTCTAGCTGCTTTTGGATTTTAAACTTCATTGCAGAACAAGGAAGTGTTTTGCTTCCCATCTGACACCTTCAGGGAAGGAATTCTACCTGATCAACACATCAAAGAGCTACTCAACACAGCTCACAAAGACATTCTCATAGACCCAGAGGGACAGACGTCCATCTTTAGCTCCCTCTGTGCAAAAACGAAGTTTATTTCCTACCTATGGGGACTTTTTACCATCTTACACCATCTACACTTTTCCCAGAGCCTGACAAAGGGACTTTGATCCCGAAAGCTTGCAGAAAAGGACAATTTTCTTGCCATTTTCCAGTTGGTCTAATAAAAGGTATCATTTTGGAACCACAAGTTCTAGTTTTTTGTATGTAAATTTGTAATAAATTCAAAAACAAGACTATAGGATCTGAGACTGTTGAGCTTGGGGAAGAGAACACTGAGTGGGGATTTGGTGGCTGGCTGCAAGTATGTAAAGGGTGAATGTCGGGAGCTGGGAGAAACGGTTCACTAGGGTGCCCTAGCGGGGACCAGCAGCAGTGGTCATAAACTGTTATAGTTTCAGGTTGGATGTAAGGAAGAACTGCTTTATGGTAAGGGTGCCCAGAATCTGGGACAGACTTCCCAAGCAGGTGGTGCAGTCCCCAACCTTGGATGTCTTCAAGAAGAGACTGGACAGACACCTTACTGGGATCATTTGATCTCAGCAGTATTTGTACCCAGAGCAAGGGGGTTGGATTCTGAGCTTTTGAGGTCCCTTCCAGCACTTAATTTCTATGGTTTTTCTATGAGCAAAGTACAGAGAAAATATAAATGACTAGTCAGTACAGATAAAGCTGCATTTTATAAATGTTAATCCTTATGTCAAGGCACAACCATGTTATCAATATCTGAAAGCAATTTAATCAAGATTTTTACATCCTAAAGTTTTTAAAAATCTCTGAAAGGTGATCGGCCTATTAGGGAAAGGGTCTTCTTACATAGGTTTCAAATTTTAGGTTTTAAAGACCCCTTATTTTAGTTCATCTACACATGAGCTGTTCAGCAAGAACTGTAGTTCAAGGCTGAAGAGCAAAAGTTTTGAGCTGAACCCAGATTTTTATACTCTCTGGTTTGACCAAAATACCAAAAAGCTTACTAAATAAGGTAAGAAAATTAAAAGCATTCCTAACGGGTACTACTGCAATTAATATTCACATGCCCATTCTTTTTCCCTATATAAGCTATATCTTAAATTAGCCTTGTCTAATTACTAAATGTACGCTAAGCAACCTTACTGAAACCTCTCAGCTGCTCTTTTTCCATTTTGTCTTTCTTGAATTTTCTAAAATGGCTTGCACCTTGTGACATCCTCTAGCCTGATCATTTCCCTTGCCTCTTCTGTTTGCCTTTTTTGGTGGTGTTGTCAAATGAATGCAAACAAATGCTAGGTAATTTAAGGCCTACTATAGTCCACATCAGGGGTCCGCAACATTTTTGGGCAGTGCGCCAAAAACACCCACAGCCTCAACATACAAGATGTTGGCATGCCAGGGGCAGACGGCATGGGGGCCATGAGGGTTCAGAGCCTTGTTGTGGCAGCGCAGCCCTGGTTCCTTTGCTGAGGCACGTGTGCATCAAGGAAAATACCTTTGCATGCCACACTGGTACATGTGGTAGGGGTTGCCTGCCCCTGATCCACATACTATCCAGGGTATGTGGGGTAGGGTCCACTATACAGCTGCCTGAGTTCACCTCAGAGGTAGGCACTGATACAAATGGGGTGAGCCAGGGGCTTGCTTGGTGTAGCTGAAATACCTTTCCTGGGAAGTCCATGTCCCTGGGAAACAGCATTACACAATCCTCACATTTGTCCGACTTGGTTTTCATGGTTCACTTAGATGGTGAAGTTTAAATAATCTTGGATAGTAGTGCAAACCCTGGGTTGGATCCTGTGCAGCTCAAGCCACCATGCTCTCTAACCTTGTCGTCTTCTCCATTCCATCTTCAGAGCGAGCCATGGAGACAACACACCGGTTGCACATGGAAGAGGCCACTAGATGTCATTGGTGTCATACAAATTCTTTCTCTGCCCCGAGTGCAGCTGCCTGCTCTGTGCCTGTCTGTTACATAGGAGAAAAGTGGTTCAGGTGGGCAGTTAGCTCTGTCCATCTTATGCATATGTTCTTAAGCTTGTATAGACTGGCATGTCAACACAAGTAATAAGCAGTAGCATGAGAAGTTAGAACCTTGCAGAGGATTTCACTGGAGGGGGGATTTGTGTTACAGGCTGGGTCTGGAAGAAACGTGTCCCTGGCAGCTGCTGAAGTCGTGTCACAGGAGAGGGAAGATTCTCTCTGACTTTCCTAGGTTCCCCGAAGTTGCTTGTTGTGCTAACATCTGAATTCCTCTGCTGTCTCTTTAACAGTCTTTGGTTATTCCTGGAGAGGACGCCCCTGGAGCTGCAGCCAGTGAACTGGAGGCAGATTTGCATGAAAGGGCTTTTTTCTGCATTGGGGGCTTAAGGGAGGCTTTTATAATCCCAGCCACAGACAGGGAAGTGTGACTGGTCTGGATTCCCATCATGGCCTGGGTTCCCCTCCTCCTCGTGCTGCTCACATACTGCTCAGGTACTTCGAAGGGGATGGAAAACCACACCCTGGCTTTATGAATCTATTGATTCTCTGCAAGTCATTAATTTGAGATGAATTTCTCTCTTTCTTAAAGGTTCCCTGTCGCAGCCTACGCTGACCCAGCCGCCCTCTGAGTCTGTGTCCCTGGGAAACACTGTCAGTGTGTCCTGCACGCTGAGCAGTCAGTACAGTAACTACTATGTTGCTTGGTACCAACAAAGATCGAGCCAGGCCCCACGATTTCTCTGGTACAGCAAAGGGACCAAAGGGGATGGAGTCCCAGATCGATTCACTGTTTCAAATTCCAGTGCCATTCGTTCTCTGACCATCACCAATGTCCAAGCTGATGACGAAGCCACTTACTGGTGTGGTACAGGGTATATGAGTGGTGATGTTTACACGTATAGCACCATGACACAGTCAGATGGGAACTGAGACAAAAACCTCCCCTGTGCTCTTTGGGGCTCTGCACAGCTGGCACTATTGCTCCGTGCAGAGCTTCGAGTGTCAAGAAACCAGCTGCTAGCTGGAGCCTGTAATTTCAGCTTCTCATCTAATGGGGGTTGGAAGGGACCTCAGGAGGTCACTTCGTCCAACTCCCTGCTCAAAGCAGGACCATCTCCAACTACATCATCACAGCCAAGGCTTTGTCTACCTGGGTCTTAAAAACCTTCAAGAATAGAGACTCTTGCCCTGCCCTGTCAAGGAGCAAAGCAGCTTTAGAGCTTCTTCTTGGAAGCTCCCTGAACTGGGTTGTGGTTCCCTGTTCACACCCTTCTGTCTTCCTTTTCCAGAGCCTAAATGGTTAGGAACATACTTCCCCAGTTGGAACCATCTTAGGCTACATATAAACTTAGCTCATGTAGAAGTGTCTGCAAATGATGTTGTTAGAGCCACAGATTTGACAAAAGCTTTTCCACTCGGATTCCTGCTGAAATGTGCACCCTGCTGTGCAAAAGGAATCTCTTTCTGTAGACCAAGAGCTGAGCCCATAGGCCTGTTAATGATGAAGGGAAATCTCTAGATTAACAGCTGTGCAAAGAGTCATCCCTAATCACCTTCCAGTCCATTCAGACCCCGGCTTTGTCCCACAATTCTGCTCAGAGGTAAGAAAAGGGAAGAGACAGCTTGTTTGGAAATAACTATCTGTGACCTCTCCTTTTCACCCCTTCATAATGATGTACATACTCTGCCTTTACAGAGTAGCTGCAAAATGGTCAGGCAAGGACATTTGTTCTGTTCACGTGGCAGAATGGAGCATGAATAGGGTTACTTTTTCGAGGGGGGTCTCCATTTACACACACAAAACAAATTATACCCCCACTCCCTTTGCTTTCCTAGCGTGTATAGCTGCGAATGATAAGCTGGAAAATGAAGGCCAATTCACCCCAGTGATGAATGCAAACAATACCTCTGTTTGTCTAATTAGATTGGTCGTTTCAAGATGGTTTTCCCCCAATTCTGTGTTGTACCATCAGTTCTTCCCTACTGTGACCACTGCAAAGCGCTGGGGCATGTCTGACCTCTGGGATCACGCTGGGGTCTGAGATGGAGCTTTGACTGGGATTTGGTCCAACCAGAAATTGGTCCGAGCCCAGCCCCTTCTTTATTGTATTCATGTATTAGATGCATATGGCTCCCTTCCCAACAAAGGCTCAGGTAGGCAAAGTACAAGCAACAAGCCTCCCCTGTGCCCCTCAGAGCTGCGCATGGCTGCGACCTATGCTCCATGTAGAGTGTAGAGTATCAACAAACCAGGTGCTGGCCGGTCCCTGGAACTGTAGCTACTCCCCGCCATCAATGGTCAGGTCTTGTCCTGCTCTGTCGTTACATCCTTTGGCGAGGGGCAAAGCAACTTTTCAGTCATCTTGTGATCTCCTCTTTGGCTTTGAGACGTTCCTGAATGCCTTTGGTGAGCCATAGGGGCTTTTGAGCACTCTTGCCTCCTTTGATCCGCATGGGGATTGTTACCCTTTGGGCTTGGAGGATCATCTCCTTAAGGAATAACCACTCTTCTTGGACTCCCAACTCCTCTCCCCTCCAGGACCTCAGTGCTTCCCCGACTAGTCTCCTTACCTCATTGAAATCCACCCTCCTGAAGTCCAGGGCTGTTGCCTTGCTGAAGGCCGTTGACACCCTGCGCTGGATGGTGAATTCCAGTAGGCGATGATCGCTGTCACCCAGGTGGTCGAGCACCCGCAGTCCCCTCACCAGGTCATCATCGCCTGTGGTCAGGACCAGGTCCAATAAGGCATTTCCCCTGGTGGGACTGTGCACCTCCTGGGTTAGATAGAGGTCCTGTAACTCGGCTAGGAACCTATGTGGGTGATCAGACCTGGCTGACTGCTCTTCCCAGCAGATGTCCGGGTAGTTTAGGTCACCCGTGAAGACCACGTCCCTTGACTTAACTGCCTCCGCAAGCTGACCTGAGGATTACCGGTCCAGCTCTTGCCCCTGGTTAGGTGGCCTGTAGTAGACCCCCACCCCCTTGTATTCTGACTCAGAGCACCTCAGTCTGCCCCACCTCGGACACAGTGCTGTTTGCTGAGGATGTGTATTGATCTTTGACGTAGAGCGCCACACCCCAACCTTTCCTCCCCATTCTATCCCGCCTATACAGCCTATAGCCCTTAATGTTTACACCTAGTCGTGCGTTGGATCCCACGAAGTTTCATGAGCCCCACTGTGTCTGGGTTTGTGTTAGGTAGCAGGGGGCAAGTTCCTCCTGTTTGTTCCCCATACTACGAGCATTTATATAGAGGCATTTAAGGCCTCCTGAGGGTGTATGCGCCTCCCCCCCAATCCCAGGACTTTCTGGGCCCCTGTCTCTTACCTGGGTATTTCTTGTGCTCGTCGCCTGTCTTGGCTGGACTGTTCCTGTGGGTGTCTCTTGGTTCGGTGTTCTGTGGCTCCCTCGGTCCTCTTCCTCCCCCTCCCACGACGAGCCTAGTTTAAAGCCCACCAGAGGAGATCAGCCAACCTGAAACACTTACCTTTGGGAGAGAAGTGAAGCCCACCCCACCCGAGCATATCTCTTGTTCTAAAGTATGGGTTGTGGTCCAGAAAGCCGAAGCCCGCCACAAGACACCATTCCCGAAGGCACAAGTTGTCGTCCCAGATGCAGGTCTCGTGGCGTCTTCCACGTCCGCTCACTGGAAGGACCGATGAGAAGACCATCTGTGCCCCTATCTCCTTTAGCTTGCCCCCCAGAGCTTGGTAGTCCTTCATCAGGCAATCTGGGCTGCTCCTAGCCACATCATTAGTGCCCACATGGATTAGGACCATGGGGTAGTAATCACTGGGCCAGGATCATCTTTGTCATGTACTGAATCCTCGCTCCGGGCAGACAGCAGACCTTGCGTGTCATGGGATCCTGGAAACAGATGGGACCCTCTGTTCCTCTCCGGTTAGAGTCACCTATGACGAGTACCCGGCGTCTCTTCTTCCAGGTCAACTTGCCTCCTTCAGCCGGTTCTGTGCATGGAGTAACCTCCTCACCAGAGGTTTCCTCATCTTCTTCTTCCTCCAGCATCGCCAGGGCCTCGTACCTGTTCCCCAGCTGGACTGGGGGAGCTGGTACTGCACCACCTCGAGCCACCCTGGCTCTGGAGGGAACCTTCTGCCATTCTGCTGTGGAGGGCACCTCCTGGGGCTCTTCTTCCTCTGGTGCATGGCCCTGCAGGGAAAGGAAATACCCGTCAACTTCATCCTCTGCTTCCCTGATCCTCCTCAGCCTGCTAACCTCCTCCTGGAGCTCCCTTCACCTGCCCCTCCAGGGCCCTAAGATGGGCGCCTGCGGGACAGGTGTGGGTGCCCCCATCCCCCACCCCCCCAATCCCCGCCAGGCATCCCCCGCAGGCCAGGGGGCAGGGTGACGCCAGCTCCCCCATGGGCTCCATCTGGGTGGAGGCCTCAGAGAAGCCCCAGGTAGTCAACGCCCGCCAGGCAGGGGCCCTAGCGGCACACTGCATCCAAATCGACTTGGACCTTTTAATTGGTACCCAGGTTCAATTCAGATTCGGAGATTCGTCCACCAAATCGTGCTGAATCTCCTCCAAAAAAAAATCCCAGCATGAGACTACTAGGTATAAAGAAGGTCATTGTTCATCCATCTTGCTTCCACTCCAGGTGATGTAAAATGGAAGGGACTGGTGGTTTGGACAGAGATGTCCTGGTTTGCCAAAGTCAATGCTAAGTGTCATTAAAGAAGAGTTTCTTGCTATCCTGGCTTTGGTTTATAAACGGTGCTCTTTATCCATCACATTGTGGGTGGAGGCAGATGTAGCATTTGAAGCATTTCCCAGTACAGGTGCACACAGAAGCCCTTCAAAACCAGGGTGTGTCTGATGTGAACAGAGGTAGAGCCCCTGTTGTGCCTCCCAGCTGGAGAGATTAAAGTCACTCGGGCTCCCTGTAGTGACTTGCTCTGGACCAGGATGCAATTGTGGGATGCAGCGACCTCCAGCTCTGCTCAATGCAGGGAGTGGGGGAAGAAGCGGAGCAGACTGTCACTGGTTCTGCCACCCCCATCTTCTGGGGGCTGTGGCTCCACGCAACCTCCTCAGTAGCTGAGGGAGAAATCAGAGCTGCTGTCTGTGAGCAGTCTCCTATCCGCTTCACCTCCACTCTCTTGGAAAACCCCCATTGCCAGATCCCGGAGCCCCTGGAACCAGGGGACAGGAGGCATCGCTATATGTACCTGGGGCATCTGTACATGCAAGTGATGTGATAGCTATATGAACATGCTATATGTACATGCTATATATACATGCAAGTGGTGTAACAGCTCCCCTTCACACACAGCATAGGCCTGAGTCCCCAGTGCTGGGAATATATAGCTGCAAAGCGGGTGCACAAGCAGAGGCAGCAGTGCAGGCAGATGTGAGACATCCACTTATGGAAGGAAGGCAGGCAGCCGTGTGCATTTGGAGCACCCCATGTGCTAGAAATGGAACAAGTATAGCAGAGACTTCTTGGGATGAACTGGCTTGTTCAGCCTATTGAGAGGCAGGCTGAGAAGGGAGCTGACTAATCTATTCTCTATAAATGCATCTGAGAGGGAGAAGAGCCATGCAAGAGAAAAGACAATGCTAGCCTCGGAAGAAGTGGGTAAATAGGGGTCACGTGTACAAATAGGTCGAAGCTCAGAAGAATGCAGCTGGGAGTAGTCCAGACTGCATCATGAAGGACTTCCATGAGCTGGGGGTCGGGCTCAAGAAGTCGGGGGCACTGATGGTATTCTTCTCCATCCTTCCAGTTGGCAGTGGCCGGAGGCACCAGGATGCCTGCATCAGGTTAGTCAACCAGTGGCTCCAGAGATGCTGTCTTCAGGAGGGCTTCGGATTCTACAACCATGATTAGTACTTCCAGGGAGGGGGCTTCCTGGGAAGGGATGATCTTCATCTCTCTCCTAGAGGTAGGCATCTGTTCTCCCACAGGTTGGCTGGTCTCCAAAGAGCTTTAAACTAGGTTTGATGGGGGACAGGGAACCGGTGGTCAATGGGAACCCAGGGTTGGTGAGTCACAAGCCAGGCACTGGACCAAACCAGGTAAGCATTAAGGGGCACACTAACCATCAAGGCAAAGGGGCACCAAGAGCACTCATTGTGGGGCTAAAATGTCTTTACACAAATGCCAGGAGTATGGGGAATAAGCAGGAGGAACTCACACCCTTACTTGCTAGCGCACAGCTTGACCTAGTCAGCTTAACTGAAACATGGTGGGATTCTACCATGACTGGGCGGTAGGCATTGAGGGGTACAGGTTGTATAGGCGAGGCAGAGTGGGGAGAAAAGGTGGGGATGTAGCTCTCTATGTTAGGGAGCAATACACATCTTCCATCATCAAGGCAGGGGTAGAAGAGGGGACTACCAAGGCATTGTGGGTCAGGATCCAGGGGGGCCAGGGGAAAAGGACTTGGTAGTCACAGTAGCCTGGAAGGAGGTGTGCAGTGGGGTCCAACAGGGTTCGGTCCTTGGACCGGTGTTATTTAATATCTTCATCAGCGATTTGGACAAGGGTGCGGAGAGCACCCTCTCCACGTTCACAGATGATATCAAGTTATGGGGCAAAATTAACACACCAGAGGGCAGGGATCAGATACAGGCCGACCTGGACAGGTTGGATCAGCGGGTAGAACAAAATAGGATGCGATGCATCAAAGACAAATGCAAGGTACTCCACCTAGAGAGAAGAAATCCCCAGCATACCTATAGGTTCGGGGATGACCTCCTCAGCAACTCAGCAGCTGAGAGGGATCTTGGAGTCATAGTTGACTCCAAGATTAACATGAGCCAGCAGTGTAACAAAGCCATCAACAAGGCCAGTCGCACCTTGTGCATTAGCAGATGCATGACCAACAGATCGAGGGAGGTGATGCTCTCCACTCTATGCGGCATTGGTCAGGCCACAGTTGGAGTACTGTGTCTAGTTTTGGGCACCACACTTCAAGAGGGACACGGAGAATCTGGAGAGGGTTCAGAGGAGGGCCACTTGCATGATTACTGGCCTCCGTGAAAAACCCTATGAGTGGAGGCTGAGGGATCTAGATCTCTTCAGCCTTCAGAAGAGACGTTTGAGGGGAGACCTTGTAGCTGCCTGTAAGTTTATCAAGGGAGGACAACGGGGAATTGGAGACGTGTTATTTACCAGAGCACCCCTAGGAATAACTAGGAATAATGAGTACAAACTGGTGGAGAGTAGATTCAGCTTAGATATTAGTAAGAAATTTTTTACAGTAAGGGTGGCCAGGACCTGGAATGGGCTGCCAAGAGGTGCTGCTATCGCCTAACTTGGAGGTCTTTAAGAGGAGGCTTAGTAGACACCTGGCTGGGGTCATCTGACCTCTGTCCTCTTTCCTGCCAGAGGCAGGGGGTCGGACACAATGATCCATTGTGGTCTCTTCCGACTCTACAATCTATGAATCTATGAATCTAAGAAGGATTGCAACCATCAGAGCAGGAGGGTCTGGAGCAGGTCCCCAGTGGGAGGGAACAACTTGTTTTAAGATGCAGATGGACAGCTTTGAGCAGGGGATGCTATGGTGGGATTGCCTGTGTTAGCAAGGGTGTGGGCAGGAGCCAGGAGGTCCCATCCAGTCCCATGGTCCCTTGTCCTCCCCATTCATTCCTCTGAGAGAGCCATGGGGACAACGCACCACTTATACCCAGAAGAAGACATTGACTGTCACTGTGTCATACAAATTCTTTCTCTGCCCAGAGTGCAGCTCCCTCTGTTTAATAAAAGGAAACTGGTCCAGATAGTCATTGCTGTAGAAGCTAGGGTGATGTGCTGGTCATCATGGGGAGGGGACAGCATGGAGAAGGCAGGATGCTACTAGGTCTATTTTGGGGGTGTATTTTCCAGGATTTTGGCTGAGGCCACTCGATCTGCCCCAAGAAGATTTCTGGAAGCAGCAGAGTGCATGTTATGGTGAGAAAGGGCCCTGCTGGTTGCCCCAGAGATAGCAGTCCCTCTCCCTGTGCCTTAAATGAGGAGCTCTTTCCAGGTGCCCTGAGGAAAGGGGCCTAGGCCTGGAAGTGCCCCTTGTGCTGAGGACAGGGCAGCCACCAGGTTTGTTATAATAATTCTCTCTGCAGCCTTGGGGCCTGGGGATCCCTCTGATGCCTGGAGATCAAGTCATCTGGGACATGGATGGTACCATGGATCCCACAGGGACCCTCCTCTCCATGTGCAGCATGATAAATGGCTTTGAAAAGCCATCCCTATACCCTTATTGAGGATTTTACTGCCAAGAGAAGACCTTTCAGGTATGGGCTGTGCCTGGAATACACTGGAGCAGATGAAATCATGTCACAGGAGAGGAGTGATCCCCAGGCCCTTGCAGAGGGTTTCACTGCACAGGTGGGACACTTGTGTTACAGGTTGGCTCATACTGATGTACTGAACATCATTAAATGGACAAGCCAGTGGAAATGGCCACTTCATGGCTAGCTCTGGGTAGATTGCCCTGTAATTCGTGAATGTGAAAAGTGTGCCGGAAAGCAGAGACTGGGAAGAAAGAACAGAACAGAAATGCTGCTAGAATCCCCGTGCCCACTCCCTGGCAGTGGGGTCTCAAAGGACCCGTAAAGGACTTTGCATTCATGGGAAATACAGGGCAGTATGCTTCATCTGTGCATGCTTCATGAGTTAGTGTCAGATGGGAGGACAGTGGCTGCAGGCTCTGTGGGATGTCCAGTACCTCTGCTCTTGACTGACTCGGTTAAGAAGGATCCCACTTTTAAATCCAGTCATATAACTGAGTGAAATCCTCTGTCTCAGGAAAAAAGGCCCCTGTCACAGGGCTGCTGGCATTGAAAGCCAGGCAGGGCTAGCTCTCCTGGGAGGGAGCAGGTGCTGCCCATCTGGCCGTGAGGAGGAGGCTGGGGCAGCAGCTGAGAGTGGATAAAGAGGGCACAGGAAGGGCTGCAGCTCTGCATTTCTGTAGGAGGAGGTGATGGTTGGGGCTAGGCAGGGATAGGTAGGGGTTCATGAAAAGGACCAAGCCTCTGGACTTCCCTGGCCTCTGAAGCTGGAGAAGTGTGAAGGGAGAGAGAGCAGCCAGGCTGGACTGATAGTCAGATCTGGAAGCTGGGGGCAGCAAGATTTGTTTGCTGGCTTCTCCAAGGCTGAAGAGGGCTGAGGCCCAGGGGATGAGTGAAGGGGCTTGTTTCCCTGAGCTGGGGAGCCAGGGATGGAGAGAGCAGTGAAAGATTGCTCCCAGATGGAGAACGTGAGGAGCTGTGCTTGGAGCAGGGCAGGACAGCAGCAGGAAGGGCTCGGGGGCTGTTGGTCAAAGGCGGCTCTGAAAGAGCATCAGGGATGGCTAAAGACGACAAGCCAGGGACATCCTCGGGTGTTCTGGGAGCGCTCGAGGACTGTTGTGGGGGCAGCAGGACAGTGTCAAAGACTCATTATACCCTGCTTAGGCTAAGTAAGGTCCTACTGCATTTGTCCATCCTCCTTAGAGAGTTCAAGTCCCATTTCCTGAAGAGGGCTTCCTCCAGTCAGGGAGCAGGAGCTAAACACATGGCTTTATAGATGGCTTGCTTGCAGATGTGACTCGCCAAACAATTGCAAATACCTTCCAGCTCTATTTTTTTAAATGAACTGAGTAGTGTTTAGGCCACTCTCCCCTTCTTCTCCCCTCTCCACACAGCTTTGTAAGTTCTGTAAGACAGATATGAACACCAAGGAATCAAATGAACATCAGTTTTGGGCTCCACAATTCAAAAAGGACGTGGAGAAGCTTGCGAGAGTCCAGAGAAGAGCCATGCGTGTGATCAGAGGTCAGGAAAACAGACCTTAGGACGATAGGCTGAGAGCTATGGGGCTCTTTAGCCTGGAAAAGTGCAAGCTCAGGGGTGATCTGGTGGCCACCTATAAGTTTACCAGGGGTGACCACCAGTATCTGGGGGAACGACTGTTCACCAGAGCACCCCAAGGGATGACGAGATCAAACGGTTATAAACTCCTGCAAGACCATTTCAGGGTGGATATAAGGAAGAATTTCTTTACTGTCCGAGCCCCCAAGGTCTGGAATAGCCTGCCATCGGAGGTGGTTCAAGCACCTACATTGAACACCTTCAAGAGAAAATTGGATGCTTATCTTGCTGGGATCCTATGACCCCTGCTGACTTCCTGCCCTTTGGGCGGGGGGCTGGGCTTGATGATCTTCCGAAGTCCCTTCCAGCCCTAATGTCTATGAAATCTATATATTTTAATTTTTTTTTATATTAAAGCTGAAATTATGACTGTTTGAAAGCTTGGGATGGTGATGGGTAATATGGTGCATATATTACCTGTGATCAGTAGAGGGCAGGGTGTACCCTTTTGCGGTGGAATAAAGTGCTTCATGCCTGTTTTCTTTTCAACTGTGTGTGCAATCAGCTGTGGTGTCTGGGCAGCTGCATCCTTCTGGATGCTTTGTGCAAGCCCATTGGGGGGGGCCTGTGTGATACAAGGGGCGGCAGGAACTCCACATGCATTGATGTTGGTTACAGATTTGCAAACCATCTCTCTGTTCTTAGACAATTGTTACCCAGAATGGGGACCAGGCTTTGCTGGTAGCAGCAGGTAAGGAAGAAATTTGGGAAAAACAGCTGTTCTCAGCTGTGGGGCTTTGAGAGAGACCTGAAGGGTCCCAGCTAGAGTCCTGTTTGCCTGGGGAGGGCTAATTGATTGAGGATCCCCAACCTGGTCTTGGGCCCCTCTTCTCCTCACCAGGCTTAGTAACAGGAAGAGACTTTCTGTTGTCTGGATTGGTTGCAGTGATATTTGTAAGACCTTGTGCTCCTTCCTCATCATCCCGATTCCTGTCCCAGCTGGAATCTGACCAGGTGTGAACTCCCCTCTCATCCGTCCCACCGCCCACCCCTACCATGAGAATCCAGAGATTTCCCTTTGTTTCCAAAATTGCTCTTGTATTTTCCTAGGGCACTGAAGGTGGCTGAGTGTCTGTTCCTGGGAACAGTTCAAATCCCTGCAGGGCAGCCAGTAAATGCATCTTCTGGGCACTGAGTATGCCGACAGTGGGAAAAGGCTTCAATTCCTGCTGAGGCATGACTCACAGTCAGGACCACAAGAACAGTTGTGTTGTCTGCTTCCACCACCGGCTCTTTGGATTGAAGGGAGCAGGGTTTTCATGGATTTTTTTTTTCCCGTTGTCAGGCTAGACCTGAGGAGCGCTGAACAGAAATAGAGCTCCTGTGCAAGGATAAAAATAGGTTAGTCTCCATGCAGAACTGGCAGCTTTTTGTTTAGAAGAGGAAAGAAAATAGTTCCAGTCCCAAAAATAATTTTTAAAAAAATGAAACGGGAATTTTATCACTTCTGACTTTTCAAAAGCTGCTGCTTTATACAATATGTGATGGGTAGCCCGGCTGTCTCCCTTGTACTGTTAACAGTCACAGTTCCAGATATTCACTCTTCTACCAGGTTGCAAGCATAGGGCATGGAAACTGAACTCTTTTCCCTCCACCTTGGTTGTGCTTTCAACTCCTGGGCTGGGCGGTGGTGAACCAGTTGTGCTGACTTTGTGTTGCTGAAATCATCTGTCACCAGTCTCCTAACCAGCCATTCTGGTCACTGCATCAATGAATAATCCAGAATCTCTCTGCATAATATTAAAAATCAACAGCAACAAAAGAAGCTGCTGCTGTTTCTCTTGTGAAAACGATATTCAGATCCAACAAGTTGTTAGTATTTGGCAGGAAACAGATTCCCATGCGTGGTAAGGTAGAAACATCTGGTTGCTTGCTATACGTATGGATAGTGATAGCAGTGTCAGGAGGGCAGGCACAAATCTGGTCTGGTGTATGAAATCATTCCATAAATTAAACCCCCTGTTTTGAGGGTTGAGGGGAGAAGGTTTTAAAGAAAGGAATTCAACACAAGAGCAACAACGCAGGGACAGAAGCCCAATAGCAATAACCTGAACTGAAATGCCCGTATCAGGGGGCAGAAGTTTTTGTGAGGGGCCCAATGTTCAATGGTTGCCAATTCATGCAAAACTCTAATGTGAGGATGGGGCAGATTTGCATGAAGGAGTTGTTTTCAACCCTGAGAGCTTATGAGAGACTCGGAGGGCCCTGTTGGACACCTGTTTGCCTGAGGAAGCCAAGTTGTCTGGATTCCCACCATGGCCTGGGCCTCCCTCCTTCTCATTGTGGTCACTTACTGTACAGGTAAAGACAGAATTCCTCTTCTCGGCTGTAATGTTAAAATCCATTTGTCATGGATTTTATTGTCCTTGATGCCACAGATTCCTACTTACTGTCACGGTTCGGAGGTGATGTATCACAAGCTTCTATTTTTTTTTCCAGGGTCATTTTCTCAAATTACACTGACTCAGCCATCCTCGGAGTCTGTGTCCCTGGGAAACACCATTAAACTCTCCTGCACACTCAGCAGTGGAGGTACATTTGGAACTGTCTCCTGGTACCAGCAGAAAGGTGGGAACAGCCCAAGATACCTTCTGAGGTACAATACAGACTCTGACAAGCACCAGGGCTCCGGGGTCCCGAGTCGCTTCTCTGGTTCCAAAGACACCTCTAATAAAATTGGCTACTTAACCATCACCAGTGTCCAGGCAGAGGATGAGGCTGATTATTATTGTGCTGCAGTAAGTAGTGGTGTGTAGCACAGTGACAGCTTTTGATGCAGATCCTGAACAAAAACTTCCTCTGCCCTCCCTCTGCCTGTGCTCTGCACGAGTTCAGTCTGTGCCTGTGCACCGTGACCGCCAGGGTGACACATCGTGGCTCTCTTGCTCACTCTTCCAGTCTCTAGTTCTGGTGGTTTCTAGGCTTTGTCAGCCCTTGGCCATTTGGGGCCACTTTTGGTTCCAATTAAACCCTCGTGAAAGGTGTTCTATACACTCCTATTAGGCTAGAATCCCCCTGTTTCCGATTTGGTGTGGTAACTGGGTTATATGATGATTTGGAAGAAATCGTTTCAAAATTTTCTTAAATGTGTGCATCAAATCAGCCGGTTCATGGTAAATATCAACAAATTCCTGAAATGAAATGAAAGTGGAGATTCAGGCACCAGACAAGTCTGTTAGGGCACAGATTCCAGTCAATTCACTGAAGAACAATCCTGTTCAGAGAGAGGAGAGTTCAGGCTCCCAAGGAGACCTCCATTACAAGTAGGACACTCTCTACAAGGATGAGCGTCACAGACACTTGCTGACACCCATCCACTGTGTATAGCACAACCCACACGTGAGGGTGGAGAATGGAAAGGGAAAGCAAGATTTTCAGATTTGGTGCCCTAGAGCTGGGCTTAGACTTCAGAGCAGGGAGAGACAGTACATCTTGCCTGCATTTGGGAATGAGGAATGACTATCGAATAAAGACCAGGACCTGGATTCTCCTCTCAGTCAAAGCAGAGTAAATCAGGAGGGAATCTAAAAAGCCCAAAGAGTTTACTTGAGGAAAGAGAGAAATTCTGAGCAATGGAAACCCTTAACTTGAAAAAAGCAGGTGCTGCAGATATGCTGGGGGGAGATGAGGGAACTGGAGGGTGCTCTATTATCAGGACTTCATCTTAGTAGTACAATTGAAATCTTTAAGGATCGGTTAGGGGTCAGAGATACAGGGAATTGCCAAATCCAAGACATCACCAAATGTAAAACCTTCTCTGAGAAAGTGAACATTAAAGACACATCACCATGTAGCCCGAGTTATAAACACCCAACTGCACTGTGTAGAGAGGAGGCATGTGATGAATCTGTCTTTAAACATAGGAAGCTGCAAAGTAAAATAGCTTGGCAAAGTCCTGGGATTTTATTGGAGGTTGCTGGGTAGCTGGTGTTTCCTTTCAAGCCCCAGCTGCTGCAATCCTGTGCTATCAAAAGGATTTCACATTCCATTTACAGCGGAGAAGAGCTGGCTCTCCAAAAGGCTCACAAAGCAAAGGGAAAGCTCATTATATGGCTTCCAGGGGCCATTATATGGCTATGGGGCTCTTTAGCCTGGAAAAGCGGAGACTCAGGGGCGATCTGATGGCCCACCTATAAGCTTATCAGGGGTGACCACTGGTGTCTGGGGGAACGATTGTTCACCAGAGCGCCCCAAGGGATGACAAGATCAAACAGTTATAAACTACTGCAAGACCGTTTCAGGCTGGACATAAGGAAGAATTTCTTTACTGTCTGAGGCCCAAGGTCTGGAATAGCCTGCCATCGGAGGTGGTTCAAGCACCTACACTGAATACCTTCGAGAGAAATTTGGATGCTTATCTTGCTGGGATCCTATGACCCCAACTGACTTCCTGCCCCTTGGGCAGGGGGCTGGACTCGATGATCTTCCAAGGTCCCTTCCAGCCCTAATGTCTATGAAATCTATGAAATCTAAGCCTGCTTCTCCCTCAGTCAAACCAGGGTAAATCAGGACTGACTTAATCAAGGTCAGAGTGGGTACATGGCAGCTCTTCTGGTGTGAGTGATGGAGGAATTGCACACTTGAACTGGGAAAGAAAGAAATCCCGAACACAGGAAACCCCATGTAAGAAACAGGCAGGTGCTGCGGATACACTGAGAGACACGGGAGGACACTCTCTTATCAAGACTTACTCTAAATAGAGGAACTGAAATATTCATATATTGATTTTTATTAATCTTATTAAAACAAGGAATGATCACATAAAATAAAGAGAAGATCACAATCCTGAGAAAATTATCTTTATTTAATTAAACTAAAAGGCTTGGGGACATCAGTCAGAAAGGACCAGGAGTTGCTGGCAGGACCAGACAAGGAACACATTTGCAAGAAGGAGCTGATCTTCTCTTTGGAGGTCTAGGAGACTGAGTTTCCACCAAAGACCAGTTTGCTTCTGGAAAGGCAGCTTGGGTGTGCTGCCTTGGTCTTGAGCCATTCTTTTTCTGGCTGCTTGTTAGCAGGGAGAGGGTTTCTGTTGTTAGATTTAGTGCCAGTGACTTTCCCAAGATCTTGGGCTTGTTCCTGATTGCCCTGTCTCAGCAGGATGTGTCACCTTTCGGCTCCCTGCTCTGAGAATGCAGAGGCTTCTTGCTTTCTAGGGTTTTCCTATTTTACACTGACCCTGAGTGTAAAGGCAATGTCTCCTCGCCTTCTCCTCCCTCAGAACACAAAGTCCATCTGGTAGACTCTCATAGCTTCAGTATTCCTCCAGATAATTACTCGGGGTTGTGCCTCATTCAGATATTCAGCTTCTACCCAAGTAGAAGCTTTGTTGTCTCCACAGGCCTCATCTATTTTCCAAACGCGGTGGTCCAGCCTCTCTTCCACCACCTCCTCCTTTAGGAGTGCCTGCCTTAGCCTCTTCTCCAGCCAGATGGTTCTTCGCCATTTCTTCTCTCTAAGCCTATGCTCTGCCCTCCGCAGCCTGTGGCGGCACCTCTCTCCACTGGTCGTTCTGCTTCGTTTCCCCTGAGCCATTCTCATGTGGTTTCTCTCGTGACAACACTACTGTCAAGGAGCTTCTCGCTTTGATGGGAAGTCCTTGGCTTCAGAGAGGGGCTCAGCGCTTGGGCCCTTTTATAAGGGGGCTGCTGGCCAGCCAGGTCCCATGTCATCACTCACCTGGGGCCAACCAGACTTGGCTTGTCCATATATGGCCATCAGATTGGTCCCCATCCAGTCAACGTGCCCATATAGGGAAAAACACGGCTATTATGACTGTGGGCATTGCCCTTACATGGGCACGGGACTTCTGAGTGGTTTTTATGGCCATGTTTGGTCATGTACGTGTGTTTTCTTATATGGCCAAAGATGGACAAAAGCAGTGTGGATCCCTGGGACTAGGACATGGGAGCCAGTGGAGACAGTGGGTCTGGTGCTCTGGAGAACTATCAGATCACCTCCTTTCACTGGAGGAGTCCTGCATTCAGTCTCCTGGTTTGGAGAAGGGAGGGGAGTCAGTGGATCCCCTGAGATGCCCTCTTCTGTGCAGTCATCACCCCTCTCCTTTCTGATTCAGCAAGCTTTCTGTGGCAATGTTCAGTGCTGACTTCCCACATGCAAACCTGCTGCCACTTGAATGATCCACATCATAAAGAACTGAAATGACTTCCCTGTTGTCACCAAGTGCGGTTCACCTAAGCGCTCATCTCTTGCTTGCATTTGAGCTCTTCCTTTACTCCTATATCACGCAGAGGTCAGTCCTTACCGGAAGCACAGAACATCCCCCTCAAACAACCCACCTTATCAAATCCACACTGTTACCCTCTGCTTGTCTCTGTCTCCCTAGAAATGACATGTTGGGCTATTCCTGGGGCTCAGCCTGATCCCCAAATCTGATTTGAGAATTTGGCCAAGTGTCTCTTGGAAGAACAAATGCTAAAAGGGATTGTGAGGGAAAAGCCCTCGAGTGAGGTCACTGCAGAGGGCTGTGTGAGGTGGCTTTACTCAGCTGGGATGCTTTGTGATGTACGTAAGTGAGCTCCTGTTTTACTCAGCTGGCCTGAAGACCCAGGTGTCTATGAAGTCACTGGCCCTGTGTCTTGACTTAGTGGTCTGGTGTCAGAGCCCAGCATAGGCCTTTGTGAGGTAACTGCCAGGCTGATCTCATAACAGACGGACTTGTGAGGTGTCTTACTAAGGACTGACGGACGGACTGATTTCCTCAGCACTCTCGTAAATAGATTCAAGTATAAGTCTCAGTAAAACAGCTCACATCCCACTGACATATAGGTGCAGCAAGAGGAGGCAGTGACGGCTAAATGCCAGCTCTCCCCTTGACTTGAGATAGACCAAAGATTTGGAGCTCCGTGCTCAGTCTGAAGTCCGTTTGTGCCCATAGAGGCGGGTGATTTAGGAAAAGAACAGCTCATGGTCCCAGGCACGATCCAGGAAGGAAGGGATGTCCCCACAAGATGAGAGGGAGGATGAAATGGATACGGCCAAGTTGGACTTTAGTGTGACTCTCCTGGGAGTGGGTGTTTCCTTTCTAGCCCCAGCTCCTGGACTCCTGTGATTGTGGCAGAAGCTCAGCTGTCAATGAGGAATGGGGGCTGTGCCCCACATTTCTGGAGCAAAGCAGGAAAACCTAAAGATGAGAAAACCAAAGCCAAGGAGATTTACTATTAAAAGTGCTTGTTGCAGCCACAGTCCTGCTTCTGGAACGGTGAAAGAAGGGTGTGGGATGCACCTGGGCTTTTCCCACTGTCTCACCTGGATTAACTGGAGAGGACTGGAGAGGGGTTGTCCAAATATGGACAGTCGATGGTCAGCATACCTGATGGCCATATATGGACATTTGGATGGCCATAGGACAATTTGATGGCCATATATGGATAGACCCTATGTGATTGGTCAGCTGCAGTCGGCAGCTCCTCTATAAAGAGGGCCAGCTGAAGCTCAGGGTTAGTGACCAGAGTGGGAAGCTGCTCCCAGACATGGGGTGCTCCCACTGCTGCGAGCTTGGTGGCCATCAGGAGCTTGTCCGATCATGGCAAGAGGCTGTTCGAGGCAAAACAGAAGCAGAAGCTGTTGAAAATGGTGGCAGGCAGAATGCATCGTGGGAGGCCACCGCTGGGGGCTGTCCCAGAAGGCTTCTTCCATCTTGGCTCTGCAGCAACCGAACAGAGGTGTTGACAGTATGGGGGAAGAGGACAACTCTGGGGATCCCGTGTTGTCTCCTCCTCTTCCTCCTCCAGGAGATCAGTGACTCCACAGCACCGCTTGTCCTCAGAAACATGGAGATCCAGTGTCTCCACAGTGCTGCTGCTCCTTCCCTGAAACAGGGAGATCCAGCATCTCTATAGCATGGCTGCTCCTTCCCTGAAATGAGGAGATCCAGTGACTCTCCAGCACTGCTGCTGCTTTATCTGAAATGAGGCGATCCTGTATTTCTGGTGAGAAACCAGGACATTCGCTGTCTCTGCTGCTTCCCTGAAATGAGGCAATCCAGTATTCCCGCAGCACTGCTGCTCATGATGAGACCCGGACATTCGCTGTCTGCTGCTCGTCCTCCAGGAATGGCTCGTGTAGCTGTTTTGCTGGCCAGTACATTGATTTCTGCTGCTGCAGGTCTGCCCTCCGCCTCCATGCCCTGGGCCATCCTCCATAATTCTGTAGTTCTGTAATTAAGATAATTAAGTTTAAATAGATAAATGATAAATAAAATGTAGATAAGTGCATTTCCAGGTGTCTCTGACTCTTTGTGTTCCCCGCCACTTGGATTCATGGGTGGTGTTTGGACATGCTGTGATTTCACTCTTCCCCTGTCACTTAGAGGTTAGATCTGACAGAGTACAGTATTCTTTGTCCATAAAAAGGAGTGAGGCACATCAGTCCCCTTTAGAAACAAACATAGGCTCAGGCCCTGTTTTCATAAAAGATTCCTCATTCATTCCAGGGCCAGAGCCTGATCCCAAAGTAGAAACTTGTCCATTAGATTAAAGGATTCCAGGCATTGTTATGAGGTTAGGCTCCAAGAAGCTGCTGCCTGCAGAGTGCTGTATGAGGTTGCTTGTTAGAAAGCTTTAATATGCTGTAATAATACCAAGGGGACAGAGCTTTGCCATGATCATATCTAAGCTCTTCTCCCTTGTGCTGCAGATGTGATGACACTGCTGTCTATGAGGTTTCTGGTTCAGCCTCTGGAGTTAGCTGGTGGAACGTCAAAGTCCAGGCTTTTGTGACATGTCTGCCTGGGCTGATCTCATCCTAGCAGATGAGTCTGAGAGGCAACTGACTGCAGAAAGTAAACTTTCTGGTTCTCAGCTAACAAGCAAGGTGATGCTAGCTTGCTCACTGTTGCTCTTCACAGTGACAGCTGAGAGGGAACATAAAATAATGCCCTTGTTGTGTCCTGAAACTTTGCAAGTTACTGTGTGTGCTGGAACAGGAGAAGGATTCTGTAAGCAGTCAGGTCCAGAGCTTGTTCCACCGATGACGGGCCTAGGCGGATGTCAAGGCAGGAGGTTCTGGTCATGCTTTCCTAGTACTCCAACCTACTAGCCTCGGTGCGAGTCTTAGGCCTCTGTAAAGTCACTACTTCAAAATCCTGGTGCATGTTTAATACTGAGGTTTCCTTAAGGTCTGTTGCCTGTTTAGCCTGTATGCTGGAACCTAGACCTGCCCTTTGGCAAGTTCTTGGCCCACCTTCTTTCCCCCAGGCTGAGCACTGCTACAATGGCAGGCTGGTGTCTCAATGGATTCTGGTTCAGCAGGAGCATCCTGAACAAGGCAAAATCCACTGGATCCTGCTTTTGGTCCTGCCCCTACTCCTGTCCCCCTTTCCTAAAAGCTCTCATTCCACTTATGCTCTGCTTTCATCGCTAGACCCCCAGGGTTACCAGCCTGCAGAAAACCCTTATCAAAACGGAATCAGAGGAGGAGAAAGTAGAAGGATTGTGGGTTAGGTTACATGGAGGTCAAGGAGAAAGGGATTTGGTGGTAGGGGTCTGCTACCGACCCCCACACCAAGGGGAAGAACTAGATTTGGGGCTCCTGAGGCAGCTCTCAGAGACCATAAAAACTAGGGAGGCGATAGTCATGGGGGACCTAAACTACCCAGACATCTGCTGGGAGACGCAGACAGCAAAGTCCCACCGTTCACACAGGTTCCTATCCTGTGTAAAGGACCTCCGCCTGACGCAGGAGGTACATGGACCCACTGGGGGAATGCCTTACTGGACCTGGTATTGGCAACGGGGGATGACATGGTAGGAGACCTACAGATCGGTGGTCACCTGGGGGACAGTGATCACCAAATAATAGAATTCATCATAAGACGTCGAGTGGGTAAGGTAACTAGTAGGGTGAAAGTGCTAGACTTTAGGAAAGCTGATTTCAGTGAACTCAGGGGATTAGTCAAGGACGCACTGCAGAGTAGGAGTTTTAAAGAGATGGGAGCCCAGGAAGGGTGGCCGTGCCTTAAGGAAACGATCCTTCGGGCACAGAGGGAGACGATCCCGACGCGGGGAAAAAGGGGGAAAGGGGCCAAGAGGCTTCGTTGGCTGATCAGAGAAATCCAGAGCAGCCTATGGGCTAAAAGGGGGGCATATAAAAAGTGGAAACAGGGAGAGATTACTAAAGAGGAATATACCTCCTCTGCTCACGCTTGTAGGGAGGCAGTTAGACGGGCCAAAGCTACCATGGAGCTCAGGATGGCATCCCAAGTTAAGGATAACAAAAAATTGTTCTTTAGATATATAGGGAGTAAAAGGAAGGCCCAGGGAGGAATAGGACCCCTACTAAATGGGCAGAAGCAATTGGTGATGGACAGGGGGCACAAGCCTGAACTCCTCGAGTTCTTTGCTTCACTTGGAGGAACTGGATGCCTTTAAGTTGGCAGGCCCAGATGAGCTCCATCCGAGGGTACTGAAGGCACTGGCTGACGTCATTGCACAGCCACTGGCGGGAATATTTGAAGGCTTGTGGTGCACGGGCCAGGTCCTGGAGGGCTGGAAAAGGGCCAGTGTGGTCCCCATTTTCAAGAAGGGGAGGAAGGAGGACCCGGGCAACTATAGGCCAGTCAGTCTCACCTCCATCCTTGGCAAAGTCTTTGAAAAAATTATCAAAGCTCACATTTATAGAGTCCGGCAGGAAAAATTATGCTGAGGGGAAACCAGCACGGGTTCGTAGCGGGTAGATCATGCCTGACTAATCTAGTCTCTTTTGATGACCAGGTTACAAAACTCCTGGACGCGGGAGTAGGGGTTAATGTCGTATACTAGACTTCAGGAAGGCCTTCAATACGGTATCCCACACCATACTGGTGAACAAGTTAAGAGGCTGTGACTTGGATGACTACACAGTCCGGTGGGTGACGAATTGGCTAGAGGGTCGCACCCAGAGAGTCGTGGTGGATGGGTCGGTATTGACCTGGAAGGGTGTGGGCAGTGGGGTCCCGCAGGGCTCGGTCCTTGGACTGATACTCTTCAATGTCTTCATCAGTGACTTGGACGAAGGGATGTGGATAACCTGGAGAGGGTCCAGAGAAGGGCCACTCGTATGGTTAAGGGCTTGCAGGCCAAGCCCTTTGAGGAGAGACTGGGGCACCTGGACCTCTTCAGCCTCCGCAAGAGAAGGTTGAGAGGCGACCTTGTGGCTGCCTATAAGTTCATCATGGGGGCACAGAGGGGAATTGGTGAGGTTTTATTTACCAAGGCGCCCCCAGGGGTCACAAGAAATAATGGCCACTAGCTAGCAGAGAGCAGATTTAGACTAGACATTAGGAAGAACTTCTTCACAGTTCGAGTGGCCAAGGTCTGGCATGGGCTCTGAAGGGAGGTGGTGCTCTCCCCTATCCTGGGGGTCTTCAAGAGGAGGTTAGATAGGCATCTAGCTGGGGTCATCTAGACCCAGCACTCTTTCCTGCCTATGCACGGGGTCGGACTCGATGATCTAGAGGTCCCTTCCGACCCTAACATCTATGAATCTATGAAGGGTCCCTGTGCTAGTGGTGATAGACACTTTCGTTGTTTGGACTAAGGCACAGGAGAAACCCAGGGTATAAATCAGGGGGATACAAAATACAGCCTGCCGACTGGATCCAGCCATTCAAGGCATTTTATCTGGCCCATGGCAGGTCCCCCAGCCCACCCAGCTTATGTGCAGGGGGAGCCCAGGCTGCAGCACGCGTGGCTTGTCCCACTGCTCCCAGTCATATATTGGGGCTGGCATGGTGTGGTGACTGGACTTGCTTCCCAGCAGCCCCAGAGGCAGAAGTAGCTTCTTCTAGGGGCCGCTGCTAGTGTTGCTCCTGCTGCTGGCCCTGGCCTCACTGCCTAGGCATCCCAGCCCATATGCCCTGCACTCACTGCCATGGGTACTGGATGGAGCAGGTGAGGTCTCCATGGAGACTGTCCCAGGACTCCCATGGGAATCGCGCATTCGGCTGGGCAGAGGGAATGGGGCCGGGGGTGGGCAGTGAGCAGCATCTGGGAGCAGGATGGGTTGGCAGGGCTAGGCCTGGGACTGTGGGGCGGTGACAGCATGGTGCCAGGACCTAGTGCAGAGCTGTGATCCGCTCCCAGCATGGCTCCACACTGTCACTACGTTGTGATCTAGCCTCAGCCCCGGCCTCAACCCCACACACCTGTCCTGTTTCCGGATGCTGCTCCCCACCTGCCATATCCCCATCCACCTGGCCGAGCACACCCTGTTGCAGGGGTCCCAGGTAGGTCTGTGTGGAGACCCCACCTGCCCACACCATCCAGTGCCCCCAGACTGGTCTAGTGATCTACCACTTAGGGAGTTTTGAAGTGCTGTTGTGGGTGGTGGGGCAGGTGCTGACCCAGCCCAGTGTGGGAGGTTGCAGCCAGCCTTCAACAGCTCACCCAAATTCCCAAAGTGGTGGATGGGTCATTTTTGACCTGGAGGGATGTGGGCAGTGGAGTTCCCCAGGGCTTGGTCCTTGGGCCTGTGCTATTCAACAGCTTTGTCAGTGACTTGGAGGTGGGCATGGAAAGCATGCTGTCCAAATTCACTGATGACACAAAGATGTGGGGAGAAGTGGGCACACTGGAGGGGAAGGACAGAATAAAAACCAGATCTAGACAGGTTACAGAGGTGTGCGGATGAGAACAGAATGGGATTCAATGCAGACAAGTGCAAGGTGCTGCATCTAGGGAGAGGGAACCTGCAACATACTTATAAGCCGGGGAACTCCCTTCTCAACAACAGAGGTGGAAAGGGATCTTGGAGTCATTGTTGACTCCAGGATGGACATGAGCCGCCAATGCAAGGAAGCGGTCAGTAAGGCTAACCGCACTTTGTCGTGCATCTACAGATGCATCGCAAGCAGGTCCCTGGAGATGATCCTTTCCCACTCGCATGGTCAGAGGGCAGCAGGCCAGGCCCTATGAAGATAGACTAAGGGGCCTGAATCTATTCAGCCTCCACAAGAGAAGACTGAGAGGGGATCTGGTGGCCATCTATAAACTCACCGGGGGGACTAGCGGAAAATACGTGAGCCTCTGTTCCCCCTGGCACCACCCATGATAACAAGGAATAATGGCCACAAACTGATTGAGAGCAGGTTCAGGCTTGATATCAGGAGGCATGACTGTACAGTTAGGGCTGCCAGGCTCTGGACTGGGCTCCCAAGGGAGGTGGTGCTCGCTCCTACCTTGGGGGTCTTCAAGCGGAGATTGGATAGATACCTGGCTGGGGTATTACGATCCCAGGTCTTGTTTCTGCCCAGGGCAGGGGGTCAGACTCGATGATCTGTTCAGGTCCCTTCTGGTCCTAGAAACTAAGCAATTTGAACAATGTTTAATTTCAATAAGGACTTGAAATATCCTTTTTTGGTGTTGCTGACTCTCTTACCTAAGCTTCTGTCTCGTGGCTGCATTTGGGCAGGTTGCACTTCCTTCATTACCCAATCCAGGAAGATTGGTCCTTACTGGAAACACAGAACTTCCCCCTGCACAGAAAGTATCATCTGGCCCCTCCATAGCAAAATACGGTATTACCCTCTTGCTTATCCCTGGGTCTCCTTAGAGATGCCATGCTGTGCTATTCCCGGGGCATCCTGATCCCCAAATCTCATTTTAGAATTTAGTCAAGTGTTTCTTGGAAGAACAAATGCTGAATGGGATTGTGAGGGAAAAGCCATTGACTGAGGTCACTGCAGAGGCTGCTGCGTGAAGTTGCTCCTTAAATAGTTTTACTTAGCTGGGATGCTATCAAGGGACAAGAGCTTTGTGAGTATGTAAGTGAGCTCTTCAGCCTTGCTCAGCTGATGTGAAGACCCAAGTGTCTCTGAAGTCACTGGCTTCATAGTTTGCTGGCCTGCTATCAGAGCACAGACCTTTGTAAGTTAACTGGCTGGGCTGATCTCACAACAGAAGAGTCTGAAGTGAATTATTCAGGACTGATGATGATGACTGACTTCCTCAGTGCTGGCTGATGTGAAAGCCCATCATGGAGCAACACCAGGGACTCAGAAAGACTCTAGCTTTTCTGTTAATGTGTAAGCAGAAGCCTCCGTGCATGCTTACATAGCACTCTGACAACCTAGACTGGTAGCGGGCCTTGAACCCCACTGAAATCACCAGACGAGTGTCCTGATACGATTTTAGGACTTGGGCATCCTAAATGTCTCTTGGGTATCTAGGTCATGTGGTGAAAGCCAGCCCTGGGCCTGGCACAAGTCCTGGCTGACTTGTTATGGTCCCCCACGCAGAGCACTGTTTCCCAGCACTGCTTGGACCTGGATGTATACTTTAAATCTGACCACAGTGAATGTGTAATCCCTCTCCCAACAATGGGCCTGCCCTTCCCCAGAGTTCCCACACAGGGTAATAGGGTGCGTGTGGGTGTGTAAGTAAGAATATACACACATGAGTCTAATAAATAATATTTATGTGCAATATGTTGACACACAATGAAATAGCTCCACTTGCTAAAATGTACTGTGCAACCATTTTACTAGCTGACCCTCACAGCCCCACTGTAAGAAAGGTATACAGGTATACAGCCTGAAGACCAGCCTGAGGGGTGAGCTCCACTTACGAGGTCATGACACATCACTTCTGTATTTAGCCAGTGCAACCCAAATTCAGGGGATTGTGTATGTGTGTGCGTGCTGCATCAGGAGATGCTGGACTAACAAGTAGTAAAGCAAGTTCCAGGCATACAGAAGTAAGTGTTGTAATGTTTGGACTTAATATATGCTTTCAGTGCCTGAATAAAATATCTTTTAATGTCATGCAATATTCCCTTTGTAGTGCGCAGGTTTGTTATCACCCTGAAATAAATAGTTTTCTACTGTTAGGTTTACAATAATTTGGATTATTAAGAAGTATTAGCTTTACAGCTGAATACAAGGCATGACCTGTGGCCTAGCAATGCAGCTGACCACAAGGCAGAATGATAGCTAAGCCTTTGCTTGTGTCATGTAATCATTTTAACTGTATTAAGCATTTTCTGAGTTAAAAAGTGGATCTGTGTCTGTGTGCTGAAAAATCAGCTACAGCAAGAAGTAAGATAAGACAGGGAAGCCATTGTTCTGGGTGCACTGGTTGCGTCCTTGAGAAATATCTACTACTGTGTAAGGTTTTGCTAACATATTATAATGTTACTGTTACTTAACTTTTAGCTTTTAAAAAGTGCTAGTTCAGCTTAATAGAAATATGCTGTTACAAAGATTTGTAAAGCACAGCCCAAGTATTGCTTTTTGTTAACCATGTAGTCTTGCCTTGTTGTAATAAGTATAAAAGATCGCCTCACCCTTGAGGGGGGGCCATTTTGCCTTTTGCTGGCTTTATGGTCTTTGCTCGAGCAAATAAACAGCTGTCTTTCTTTACCCGCGTTGTCTGTCAATCAAATTACAGCTAGACAACAAACCTTAGGGAGGTTTCTCCCACCACACCTTCACTCTGTGGGAAAGTTTGGTGGCAGCTGTAGCAACAGCTCAAGGACTGCCTCTTCCCTGCAATCATCTTCAGGACAGACTGCTGCAGGAAGGTATATTCATAGCACATTTCTAGGCCCCAGCTTTAGTGAATCTCCCCAGAAACGCTCCCCTAGTATCTCCAGAGCACCACTTCTTCAATGGACTCTAACATGAAAGGAGCACATGTCTGTTTAGTGACACGTCTTAACCACAGGAGAGTGAAATGATGTTGTCAAGATGGGAATTTATGGCCAGTCTCCTGACACTTGGTGTTTCCTTTCACACCTCTGCCCTGGCATTTTGTGATCTGGCACGTGATGCGCCAAAGCGAGTGAGAGGGAGGGATGTGTTTCATGGTGCAGGCACAGTGCAGGAGCAAGGCAGAGATGCCCCAGATCAATCTATTTTAGCCCTTGCTTGTCTACATACTGAGGAGACCACCTCAGCTGAGTTGCTTATGGAAAACACCTTAGCTGTCAGACTTCCTGGGGTCCTTTGTTCAGACTGCTACTAACCTCCAGCAAGGGATGCTGAGCCCAATTCTTATCTCATTAAGGGCTGGATCCAAAGCCCATTGCAGTCGGAAGGGTTCCTTTAAATCAGATCCGTGCATGGGTACAAATTAGGAGTAACAACACTGAATTCACAGATTCACCGAAGTTTAGGGCTGGAAGGGACTTCGTGAGATCATTGGGTCTAGCTTCGCTTTGGGCAAGAAAGACCAATTGCCGGCCAGCTCCATAGCTGCAATGGCTCAGCCTAGTCCTTTTCCTTTGTCACCTTTTTTGTCCTTTGATAAACTGAGTCTTTTGACCATTGATAAACTGATTGTAATGGCATCTCTCTACACTGAATATTTTTAGATCTCATTTCATTCGGCACAACAGAGTCCTGCTCTCAGATGGGTCTCTGGGTACTACTGTCATACAAATAATTAACAATAGCCATTATAATTGGACTCAGTCACCCAAGGTTGGCCAGAAGGCTGTAAGTGGAAAGAAGGGGTAGTTTGCAAAGAGGTTTTGGAAAAAATTAACTTCCTTTCACCTAACAGACACATCGTTTGTGTATCAGAGGTCTATAATAGGGATGCTATGGGTGTAAAGTAGAAGAAATCTGGCAAAAAAACCCTATAAATCTATTTATTTTAAGCAGATAAATTTCAAATTTTGGGAAGACTGGTAGAAGATTTTGGACTGCTCTCTCCAGTGATAGCCCTTTCAGAAAGGGAAGGCTGCCTTAGAGACTCCACAGAATTACCTTCGGTGTCCAGTGGGACAACTGAGGACTTGCTGGCGCTCCTACTGGCAATGCTTGTCCTTGGAGAAGAAGAGAATTGCCTTAGTGGCTCTACGCAATTCTGGCTTTCGGTGCCCAGTAAAACAGCCGAGGACCTTCTGCTGCTCCCTGCCACCGTGCTTGTCCTCTGGGAGGATGGGGCTTGCTCTAGGTGCTCTACAGAATTCTCTTCCGTGTGCAGTAAAACAGCTGAGGACTTTCTAACGCTCCCACTGGCGATGCTCACTCGTTGAGAAAGTGAGGATTGCTTCACAACTTCTACAGAACTTGGGTCTTCAGTGCTGAATAAAGCAACAGATAATTTTTTCTGACTATCAAGTACAATGCTGGACTTTGTAGATGATATTTCTCTGAAAAGTTCAACAGAATCCTGCTGTTGAGAGTCTTCTCCAGATTGTGGTAGATCTTCAGGGAAATGTAAAGGTACTAACTCAATTATGTCTGGCAGACTAGTGATATTTTTCTTAGGAGTTTTCCTACTGAATTCTGCCTTGCCCCTCATCATTGCTGGTTTTGGAGGGCTCTTTTTGTCACTTCTTTTTGCCCTGGGCTTTTGGGATTTAGAGGAACATTTTGTCTGTATTTGTTGATAAACTTCTGCCCAGTTAATCTGTGATGATATTTTTATGTTGCTGCCTTTTAAGTTTTTTAAGCCAAACATTATCTCAAGGAGAACCTGTGTTACAGGAAACGATAGAAATCCAAGTTTCTCTGAAAGTGACTTTTCATAGTTGTACTTGCAAAGGACTTGTTTGGCAGCAGTTTCAAGTAAACTTCTTTGAAAATATGAAGCAAAGGGCTAGTCATATTCCCAGTGGCCAAAAGAGAAGAAACAAACAAAAACAATTCATTAAAATCTATGTTTTAAACCACCTTTTTAAATGTAAAATTTAACAAGCTAACATTTTAAACGTGAAAGGCAGCCACTCCCTGCGCTGTTCAACCTGCGTTCTTTTTAAGGGACACCTGTTCTGATTGACACCTGTTGGAAATCAAAATCTAGCCAATATTTTGTTCTCAGCAACTCCAGATGTCTAAGCCCTTTTCAAAATCTTTATAGAACTCTTTAAAAAAAATACGTACAAGCACGTGCCCCTTTGCACTCTGCAGAAGTGTACTACTTTGCATCATTTAGAGAGTACTTTCCTCTAGATTTGTATATCAGAAAGTGTTCAAAGACTTGGTCTTCAGATATTATCTTATGTAAGTAGTGCTGCAGCTGTTAAGTAGCTATGTAATTATATGTTAGACATGGGAATTCAGGATTAAACCATGTTTCCCATCTCTTGGCCAAAAAGAGCCTTCTCAAGAATCATGGTTGTTAGGACAGGGGTGACCCTGCCTCAGGCAGGAGGTTTGACTAGATGACCTCTGCAGGTTCCTTCCAGCCATACTTTTCTGTGATTTTATGATCATAGGAGGAAGTTCAGCCAGGCTGTAATGTTATAAGGGGCTTTCATTCCATATAAGAAAGGCTCAAAGAAACAGAGCAGAGAGAATGCAATTGTCTTAAAAAACAGAGGGGGGAATGGAGACAAAAATTATGAATGAATATTAAGGTTATTATAATTAAACATAGCAAGGTTTGGACATTTTCACTGAAGGGCAGTGTGTAGATACAGATTCAAAGCAATGGACCATTCCTGGCTCAATTAAATTCTGGGGTAAAACTCCAGCTGAATTCAGTGGAACCAGGATTAAGCTTTAAATGTATACTTAGGTCCTCATTCTGCCAGGCACTCCATATAGATGGTCCTGTACCTCCATGGAGCCCCCTGAAATCACTGGGACTTTCTGCCCACAAGGAATTCCCTGAAGGAATAGGTCCATAATTTAAAACTTGCTTATTAGAAAATAGCACTTTCTCATTATACCAGTGCTTCCCAACCTTTTTAGACTCAAGGCACCCCTCAAAAAATGCTAGCTCTTCCCCCCTTTTTTTTGTCCAACTAAAATTAATAGAGCAATTCTTTTGTTGCAAAGAACACAGGAAGCTCAAAATGTTTTTGACCCTCTGCATTCCTGTGAAATCTCTGGGGTTATTTTGTGAAGAATATGTAGGTGTTTGCACACTTAGTAGGGCTAATACTGTGCATCACCCTTAAAAGAATCTCATGGCATCCCAGGATGCCACAGGACCTTGGCTGAGAAGCCCTACATTTTATCTTAAGGTTTAATATGAAACCGAACCTTTTAATGTGAAACCTTAACTTGACCAGTAAGAGTTGCTAACACTGAAGGTCAAATTCTCCCATCCTTTACACTGGTTCAACCTTCTCTCACACCCCTTACACATAGGCAATGTTTTGAATTTACTGATACAAATTTGGAACAACAATTTCCTTCAGGACAAGTCCTATACTAAATTACTAGGGCTGTGTGAAGCTTCAGTCCCTGATTTGATTTGGTGGAGATTTGGCCTGATTCAGTGGCCGAATTTCTGAATCCAAATTGAATCAGACGACCCTTTAATCTCTCTGAATCGAATCGGAACCTTCCAAATTGATTTGGAAAGATTCGGCGAGTTGGACATAGACACAGCTTTAAATGTTTTTTCTACATACCTCAAGGTAGCAGGTGGCTCACGAACGCTGTGATGCTGGGGCAGATGGAGTGTCCCACAGGAGCCCGGCGGGCTCCCCAGTGCACTTGGCAGCAGACCTGGAAGTGGACCAGAAGCACTTCCGATCCACTTCCCGGTCTGTCGGGGAGCGCACAGGGGTGCCCCTCCCCGTGCTCCCCTGCCCTGGTGACTGGGGCCTCCTGGGTCTGGGGGGACACCCAGGGTCCCTCCATGGCTGATCACCAAGCCAGGGGGCATAGTGGGGGGTCCTAACGTGCTCCCCAGTGGACCCGGAAGTGGACCAGAAGTACTTCCAGCCCACTTCTGGGTTCGCTGCTGAGCACATGGAGGGCACCCCCCCCCCCAACCGCGCTCCCTTGGGATGCTCCACGCGCCCCACCATCGCAGCATTCACAAGCCACGCTGGCACCTCGAGGTATGTAGAAAAAACATTTAAAGCTGTATCTACGGCTGAATTGCTGATTCCTGCAAATCAGCATCGAATTTTTAGATTCGGATTCAGCCGAACCAAATCAGGGACAGTGATCCAAATCAATGAATTGAATCTCTGTCCCTAATTCAGGCTGAATCCAAATACGAATCGTATAGGGCCCATTTCAGACACCCTATAAATTACAGCACAATTTGGCCCATTCACTTGGTACTATTGTCAGTATCACCCTTCGTATCATAGGCCAAACTTGGAAGGGATGTAAAAATTGCTCTGATTTTGTCAGAAAACAGAGGTAAATGGCAAAGTTGTGTCACTTGCCCAGACCTAACATTCAGTGAAGTCGCATCAGATTCACTCGAGTGAAATAAGAAAGAGGCAGTAGGAACTGCAACTATCTGGAGGGCAATTTTTCCTGCTAATCCCTGTCTTTTTGGGATAGCTGCTGTGCAATTACGTATCCATTGAACAGAGGCACAATCCAAGTGACAATATTCTTCCAGATACAACCCTTTTCTAATCAACTTGCCTACAGTGTGCATTTGACATCCTTGCAGGTGGAAATTAAGCAAATAATTTATCCTGGATTCTTGTACAGATCTTGTAGATGATGAAGTGGGCTCAAATAATGTAAAGCATGATGGGATTATAACTACACTCATGTTTTCCACAGACATACACATTGTAGGTAAATTTGGAAAAGCAAAGCTACCTGATCCTGTGGACATTCCTCTTTTACTTTTTTTGGCTTCTTCTGCTTAGGCTTTGGAAGCGGGGGTGGCATGTATTTTGGTTTAGGTGCAGGTGCAACTGGTTGCTCTGGCTTGCTCTTAGGGAGTGGTGGTGGCACATATTTTGGTTTGGGCACAAGCGCAGGTGCCTCAATTGGTGGCTTTGGCTTGGTTTCGGGGAGTGGAGGTAGCACGTATTTTGGTTTGGGTACAGGTGCAGGTGCCTCAACCGGTGGCTTTGGATTGTTTTTTGGGAGTGGAGGTAGCACGTATTTTGGTTTGGGTAGAGGTGCCTCAGTGGGTGGCTTTGGCTTTGGTTTCTGAGATGAGCGTGGCCGGTTCTTTCTTGATGGGCGTGGTGCTTCCTTTGCTGCCTCCTCTTGCGTTATAGATTTAGAAACTCTCTCCTCAACCTGTTCAGAGTCTGTTTGACTTGATGCATATTTATTTGTACATGAAGCCCCTTTTCTAGGAATAGATGTTATATCCAAAGATTCAAAATGTTCTTGGGATTTGCCAAGACACCTAGAATCTTCAGAGCTGTTAAATGAAGGAGATCCATCTTCATTTGTTGCATTTTGTACTTCTAGAACAGCTTGATTTATAATATCCTGAAAGGCAGGGTATAATTTATCAGATGGAGTGGGTTTTTTCAGGTCATTTGTGACTTCTTTTTCAATATTTTTTGTACTAAAAGCGAACTCTCCCTCTGGATGAAATCTAACTTTTATCTTGTCATGAGAGGAAAAATCTGACATAGCCGCCTCTTCATGGAGGCTATTAGAAGACTCTGCCAGATGTGCCCAAATGTGAAAGTGCTCTTGCCGGGAATAATAATCAGCTGATTTCTCTGTAATGCTCTGTAACAGGAAAAAGCAAAAGGCAAAGATCTGAAAAGAGTGAATAAAGTAATGGATAAAAACAAAAGGAAGCATTAGGAGTATGTAGTCAAGGAAGGAAGATTTAAGAAGACAAATCCCATTTTGGATGTTGAGAGATGCATCCAAACCAGAATTTTGAATTATTTCCTAGTTTCCAGTTTAGCACACCGAATGGATTCAGTGGGACTACACATGGTACATCAATGTAAGCACATATCTAAGTCATTGCAGGACCAGAGCCCATACATGTCCACATAGCTCCCACAAAATTAATGGCAGCCAGGTAGGTACATGTAGCTCTGAGGTGGATATTGGCCTTACATTGAACATATAATGTACTGTACATGTATACCAAAAACTGCATCTTGCCAACAGTCAGGTTTGGACAAATACTTGTACAGAGCCTCCAAGCAGAACCCCACCATCTTGAAGGGCTAAGGTCCTGGCTGTGGGCCGCTGGGAGGTACTACTCACCCCTGCAGACACACACCTAATACATAGAGAGCCTCTGAGCAGAGCCCCACCATTTTGAAGAGCTATCCTCCTGGGCCCCTGGCAGGCCTCGCCTGCCCCTGCAGCAAACCCTGCTGTCTTGAAGGGCTAGAGGTTCACCATTATTTTAATAGCTGAATTATTTTACACTATGTTTCATTTCAGAGGATGCCACACCTGTCGTAAGCCATCCAACAGTGACTGGATAGGCCAAAGCTCTCCAAACACCTGTCTGAATTCCTTTATGCTAAATTACTATTAAGGCCACAAGAGAAAACTCAGCAAATATGTGGAATACCAGTGCTCTTAATAACATAAAATGAAACATTTTATGCCAAGTATCCTTAACTGCATGTATATACAAAACTGCATGCATACCTGCACCTGAATTTTAATGCGCTATTGCTACAGCAGTGTATACACATTCATGATACTGGTGCGTGTCAAAGGCTAATTGCCTTCAATCGACATCAGGAAAAACTTCTTCATGGTAAGGGTGGCCAAAGTTTGGAATAGACTTCCAGGGGAGGTGGTGTTCTCCCCTACCTTGGGGGTCTTTAAAAGAAGGCTTGATAAGCATCTGGCTGGGGTCATCTGACCCCAGCACTCTTCCTGCCAGGCAGGGGGTCATACTCAATGAAATGTTGAGGTCCCTTCCGACCCTAGCATCTATGAATCTATGTATGCAAGAAAAGGATTACATACTGGGTGGGCACGTCTACACATGTGATTAATGTACCTCAGGCTGACTGTGCAGTAAAATACTGTGCAGTAAGCCTTCCCTGGGAGCACATCTACACATGCACCCTGTTGGGAGCAAATTTACTCCCCATGGGAGCAGCGCAGTACAGGACAGCTCCCACCCTGCTCTGCTCCCCTGCAGCAGCCAGAGGGAGTTCCAGGCTCCCCCCAGTGCTAACCAGGGGACTAGTAAGGGGTATAGAGCTGATCCCAATGCACATGGGGCCAGGAAACAGCTGCCAGCTGCAGCAGCAGCTGTCTCCTGGCTGATGCACATCAGGATGGGATCTGATGTGTACAGGACTGGGAGGTAGCTGCTACAGCAGCCAGCAGAGCTTTCTTTAGTTACTAGATAACTGTGCAGTAGCCTAATTCACTGCATAATAAAGGCCCTGCACATGTAGTCTGTGACACTTTGCTGTGCAGTAGAGTAGTCTACTGTGCAGTAAAGTGTATCATGTAGACATGCCTGGTATGTTATAGGCCAAAGCCAGGGTGCACCTTCCTGAGAAACCTCGTTGGGGATGTGGAGGAACAAAGCAAGAGGAGTGCAAGGCAGACTGCTTCTGTGCAGGCAAGCACTACAAAGGCCTAACCGGATATGATCTGCTCCCTGCTGGCACGGCCAAGACCCAGCTGCCTAGGAAGCAAGCACTTCAGCACATGGTAAGCCAAGTGAGCAAGTATCCTTGGTGTACTCTTCAGGGGCAGCTCTTGTGCAGAGCAAACAGCCAGCCCAAGTCTTTACCTCCTCCTCCCTCACCAGTATGGCCACTCTGCAGGATTTTGCTGAGTATGGGTATCTATCTATATCATCATACAGGTAGATTGAGATAAAAACTGGAAGTGCTTACTAGCTACTTTAATCTTCAAAGATGGTCCTGGTTCCCTGTGAAATAAAAGAGAGGAGCAGAAATACCTCTGTGTGGAGTACCTCAGCCACTTCCTCTATCCTCCTCTTGCTCTCCACACTTGGGATCCTGGCTATAAATTTATCCAGCAGGCACTGATTCTGGAGTTTAGCTTTATTGCCTGGTTTATGCCTGGCCTTGCTTCTAGGGTATTCTGTCCAGTTGGAGGTGTAATGCTCTGAGCTGAAATGATCACGCTCAGTCTCACAGGAGCATGTTGAAGAATCACTTTCTGAGCTGGAGCTGACACCTTTGAAACCAAGCAAGATGTCCTCTTCCTCCATCACTTCCCCTACTTTTTGGATTGCCTCTTCCATGACCTGCTGGAGGTTGTCTAATAAGCCCATGTCAACTAAGAAGTCTACAAAGTTGGATAACTCCTGAGCAGCCTGAGAGGGAGGACACAAGCACTCCTCCTGCTTCCCTTTGCTGTTGCTCTCAAACAAGCTAAAAGAGAAAATATTTGTGATGTTAGACATCACCACTGGCTCCTGGCATCTGCAGTCAGCTGGTGGTCTCAGCAGGGCTTTCCAGCTGAGTGGCCTGTTTGAGGATATGCCTGTCTGCAAACCAAGCAAAGCAAGGAGTATCAGTCAGGAGTTGCCTGGCAAGAGCGGACGCTGGGAGAACTGTGACTCCATAGCACTTTCAGACAGAAGGGCCTGGATTTACTAACTCAACGACTAATACTGTAACAATCATTCAAGTAAGAACTCGGCACTCTTTTCTGGTACCTTTCATTGGCAGATTTCAGGTTTTGACATTTCAAAAGCATTTGTAATTTAATTTCAACACACCCCAGGACACAGGCAAGCTTTAACATCTCCATTCTGCAAAGGAGGAAACTATAGCACAGAAGAGTTAAGTGATTTATCTTACTGTTGTGGGAGCAGCAAAGCTGGGAGAAGAACCTGCGGCCCCTGTTTCCAGATCTACCTTTGCCATCTCTGACTTTAAATACTCCACCAGGGGGAAAAAAAAGTTCAGTCATTATGTTTGTGACCAGCTGTGAACATGACCCAGTCCAGTGGTACCAGGCCAGTTTGCCAGCCTAACATATTACTGTGAGGTTTTTTTTTAATATTATATGTATTCAGAAGGGGGAACGCTTCCTCCTCCAGAGGTGCATGCATTCATGGAGATATTCAGATGAAAAATGATAACCAACCAAAAGCTGCTTCTCCTGTCTCTCCTCTTACACTGTCCTCCCAACACATGGCAAGCATGACAAAAAAATGTAATGTGCAAAACGAAACAGGCCACAGTCTTCTCTGTGCATGTTTTCTGTGCCATTGTAACTTAACCAGAATTATCCTCGCTGATGAGCATCAGTCTCAGTGAGTGGAGAAGCAGGACATAATGCAAGCCAGATTTCTGCAGAAGTGTGCGGGCTTGGGAAGGCAATGACCATGGGAGGGAATGGGGCACAAGTACTGGTGTGGGCAGGGGGTATGGATGAGGTATACTGAGAGGGACTGATCTGGGTTTTGATGACATGAGAGGGCAAGTTGTCCAGGAGACTGCAGGCAGGAAAATGTTCCTGGCCCAGAGAAGAGGGCTCCTCAGCAGCCAGGCTTGCAGTAAGCCTCAGCTAATGACCTCTGTGCCAAGTTAGGAGCAGTGAGCAGCTTACTTGGCTGCTGGGAGCTCTGCCTATCCGTGCACCAGCTGGGGCCCTGGGTCTGCATACCAGTCAAAAGCTCTGATGGCTATACCTTGTACAGGAGAAATTGTGTGCAAAGAAGGGGCAGGAGTGTAGCTCTCTACATCAAGGAAAGCTACACGTCCCTGCAAGCTGACATTGGCATCCAGGGAGGACAGCTGGAGACACTTTGGGTTAAAATACATGGGGAACGTGGCACAGGGGACACAATGGTAGGAGTGTACTATAGACCTCCAATGTGGTGCCTATCTTCAAGAAACAGAAAAGTAGATCCGGGGAACTACAGGCCAATCAGCTTGACCTCAATCCTTGGAGAGATTTTTTTTTAAATTATCAAGGAGACCATTCTTAACAAACTGGCTGATGGCAACATCCTGAGAAACAGCCAGCACGGGTTTGTTGCGGGTAGGTCTTGCCTGACCAATCTCATCTCCGTCTATGACCAGGTGACATATCACCTGGACAAGGGAGAAGAGATTGGTGTCATATATCTGGACTTAAAAAAAGCCTTTCATCTGGTGTCCCATGATCTCCAGATGCAAAAATGGCCAACTGGGGCCTCGGCTACATCATGGTCTGATGGCTGGGGAATTGGCTCCGAGGCCAGACTCAGAGAGTGGTAACCGACAGAAGTGAATCATCATGGTGCTTGGTGACCGGTGGTGTCCCCCAAAGCCAAACGTTGGGGTAAAGTGTCCACACCCAAGGATAGGCTGGTGATACAGGCTGACCTTGTCAGGCACAAAAAGTGGGCATATAAAAACCTGATGACATTCAATACGGAAAAATGCAAGGTACTCCACCTTGGGAAAAAACCCCGCATCATGCTTACAGGCTCCGCAGTGCTACACTCGCTAGCACCGTGGCCGAAAGGGACTTGGGGGTCATGATTGACCACAAGATGAACATGAGCCACCAATGCGATGTCGCAGCTGGTAAAGTGAACAAAACTCTGACTTGCATCCATAGATGCAAATCTCAGGATCTCATCCTCCCACTGTACTTGGCTTTGGTGAGGCCGCAGCTGGAGTACTGCATCCAGTTCTGGGCTCCACAATTTAAAAATGACATGGAGAAACTTGAGAGAGTCCAGAGGAGAGCCACACACATGATCAGAGGGCAAGAGAACCAGCCTTATGATGAGAGGCTGCGAGCCATGGGACTCTTCAGCCTGGAAAGCCCAGGCTCATAGGCTGCTCTGGTGGCAGCCTATAAGTATATAAGGGGTGTACATCAGGATCTGGGGGAATGCCTGTTCACCAGAGTGACCCAAGGGGTGACAAGGTCAAACGGTCACAAACTCCTCCAAGACGTAATTAGGCCGGACATAAGGAAAAACTTTACTGTCTGAGCCCCCAAGGCCTGGAATAGGCTCCCACCAGAGGTGGTGCAAGGACCTACTCTGGACTGTTTTAAGAACCATGTAGCTGGGGGGGGTGCCCTGTCCTCTGATGACAGGGGTGGTAGTCAGGCAGGGTGCTGAGGAAGGGGTCAGCTACTAGAGCGGCTTCCTCCCTGCTCTGTAGAGCTAGGCCAAAACCAAATACTTAACTATGTACAATTTATTACAAAGATAAATACAGATGCTTAATAAAAAACATAGAATATTGCAAAGGTTTAACACGTAATACTATTTATAATATTCCACAATTTACATATTATACCAAATATGAGCCAAATAACTTACAACCTATACAACACAATTAACACATAGGGATAGTGACTTAACCATAATATTTCTTTAAACCTTCACAAATAACAATACCAATGTATACACTGAGACATTAAAACACATAAACTATATAAAACCCCTTAAAAAATACCCCTAGCTATATAGCCCTTAACACGACAACCTCAAAATAGGGAGTGCACTCAGCACCTCCTGGAGGGGTTTCATAGATTTCATAGACATTAGGGCTGGAAGGGACCTCGGAAGATCATCGAGTCCAGCCCCCCGCCCAAAGGGCAGGATGTCAGCTGGGGTCATAGGATCCCAGCAAGATAAGCATCCAGTTTCATCTTGAAGGTGTTCAATGAAGGCGCTTGAACAACCTCCGGTGGCAGGCTGTTCCAGACCTTGGGGGCTCGGACAGTAAAGAAATTCTTCCTTATGTCCAGCCTGAAACGATCTTGTAGTAGTTTGTGACCATTCGTCCTCGTCATCCCTTGGGGCGCTCTGGTGAACAAACGTTCCCCTAGATACTGGTGGTCACCCCTGATAAACTTGTAGGTGGCCATCAGATCACCCCTGAGCCTGCGCTTTTCCAGGCTAAAGAGCCCCAGGGCTCTCAGCCTGTCATCGTAGGGTCTGCTTCCCTGACCTCTGATCATGCGCGTGGCTCTTCTCTGGACTCTCTCAAGCTTCTCCACATCCTTTTTGAGTTGTGGAGCCCAAAACTGGACGCAGTACTCCAGCTGCGGCCTCACTAAGGCCGAGTACAGGGGGAGAATGACGTCCCGGGGTTTGCTTGAGAAGCATCTATGGATGCAAGCCAGCGTTTTGGTCGCTTTACTAGCCGCAGCATCGCATTGCAGGCTCATGTTCATCTTGTGGTCAATGATGACCCCCAAGTCTCTTTCTTCCATAGTGCTAACCAACATAGCACTGCCGTGCCTATAAAGATGCTGCGGGTTTTTTTTCCCAAGGTGGAGAACCTTGCATTTATCGGCGTTGAACACCATCAGATTCTCATCCGCCCACTTGCTGAGCCTGTCCAGGTCAGCCTGGATCATCCGCCTGTCTTCTGGTGTGGATGCTTTGCCCCAAAGTTTGGTGTCATCGGCGAACTTGGCCAGTCCACTTCTGACTCCAGTGTCCATATCGTTAATGAAGATGTTGAACAGTATGGGTCCAAGGACAGAGCCCTGGGGGACCCCACTGGTCACAGGACACCACGATGAGTGACTTCCATCAATTACTACCCTCTGGGTCTGACCCCGGAGCCAATTTTCCAGCCAGTGGATCGTGGAGGACCCAAGGCGACAATTGGCCAGTTTCTCCAAGAGACGATCATGGGACACCAGATCGAAGGCTTTTTTGAAGTCAAGATATATGACATCAATCTCATCTCCCTTGTCCAGGTGATAGGTCACCTGGTCGTAGAAGGAAATGAGATTGGTCAAGCAAGACCTACCCGCAACAAACCCGTGCTGGCTATCCCTTAAGATGTTGGCGTCGGCCAGTCCATTAAGGATGGCCTCCTTAATAAACTTTTCTAAGATCTTCCCCGGGATAGAAGTCAGGCTGATGGGCCTATAGTTAGCCGGATCCACTTTCCTCCCTTTCTTGAAGATAGGCACCACGTTGGCCTTCTTCCAGTCTTCGGGCACTACACCAGAGCGCCAAGAGTTTTCAAAGATCCGCGCTAGAGGCTGGGCTATGATGCTCGCCAGCTCCTTGAGTACCCTGGGGTGAAGATTGTCAGGGCCGGCTGACTTGAAGGTATCCAGCTTCTCAAGATGTTCCTTCACAAAGTCAGCATTAATGGAGGGCAGGGGATCACCCTCACCCGGACTTCCCGGCCCTGTAGCGGGCATGGGCGTCCTATGGGGCTGATGAAAGACCGACGCAAAGTACCTATTTAATAGGCTGGCTTTTTCCTGGGCGTCAGTTGTCAGTTGCCCCATCTGGTTCAGCAGGGGTCCAACGTTGCCCCTGCTTTTCCTCCGGCTCCCCACATATCTGAAAAAGGACTTTTTATTGTCCTTGATGCTCAAAGCTAGCTGGAGTTCAGTTGCAGCCTTGGCTTTCCTGGTCTGCTCCCTACAGGACAGGACCAGTGCAGAATAATCCTCCTTGGAGGTGACTCCCATCCTCCATCCTTTGTAGGCCTTTCTTTTTAGCCTCAGGAGGTCTGCTAGGTCCCTGGAGAGCCAGGGGGGTTGCTGTGCCCTCTTGCTGCCCTTCCTCCGAGATGGAATAGACTTAGTTTGTGCATTGAGGATCGCTCCCTTGAGGAGCAACCACTCTTCTTGAACTCCCCTCTCCCTGCGGTCACAGTCCCTTAGGGCCTCACTGACAAGCCTCCTGAGCTTGTCAAAGTCGGCTTTCCTGAAGTCAAGGACTTGCGTGTTGCTGACTGACTTGCCAGCTTTTTGGCGGATGGTGAAGGTGATCAGCTCGTGGTCGCTGTCACCCAGCTTCCCATCGATCACTAGGTCGCCGACTAGGTCCTCCCCAGTAGCCAGCACCAGGTCGAGCAGCATTTTGCCTCTCGTTGGCCCATAGACTTCTTGAGTCAGGTAGAGGTCATCCACGCACGAGAGGAAGCTCTGCGACCGCTCAGATTTTGCTGAGCGATCCTCCCACGAGATGTCTGGGTAATTGAAGTCACCCATGACAACCATGGTCCTGGAGCAAGCTGCCTCAGCCAGTTCCTGGGCAAACTCCTGGTCTAGCTCAGGACTTTGGGTGGGAGGTCTGTAATAGACTCCCACCAATGTGTCCGCTGTGCCGTGTTCCCCACGGATTTTAACCCAGAGGGTCTCCAGCCGTCCACCCTGGTCGCCAATATCGGCTTGCAGGGACGCGTAGCTTTCCTTAACATAGAGAGCTACACCCCCGCCCCTTTTCTCTACACGATCCCTCCTGTACAGGGTATAGCCATCTATCCCCGTGGTCCAGTCATGGGTGGAGTCCCACCAGGTCTCCGTGATCCCTATGACATCGTAATTGTTTGCACTGAGCAGGAGGATGAGCTCCTCCTGCTTATTCCCCAAGCTCCTGGCATTTGTGTACAGGCAGGCAAGTGCCCCCTGGGGGGCTCCTTCCTTGCCCACAGATTTTACCAGGGCTGGGGCTGGGGTGGGCTCCCTTGAGTGCCGTGATCCGCTGGCTTTGCAAGGATTGTTCAGCGGGCCAGCAGTGGCGGTAGTCCTCCCGTCCCCCAGCGGGCTTAGTTTAAGGCCCGGTGGAGCAGGTCAGCCAGTCTGGCTGAGAAGAGCCTCCTCCCTAGGGGAGAGAGGTGGAGGCCATCTCTTCCCAGCAGCTCGCTGCCTCTCTCGCCAAAGAGCGGGCTGTGGTCATGAAAGCCAAAGCCTTCCCGATGACACCAGCGCCGCAGTCTTTGGTTGACCACATAGATCCTCCTGTCCCTTCTCAGCCCATAGCCTGAGACTGGGAGGATCGACGAGAACACCACCTGTGCCCCCAGACCCTTAAGCCCCGCTCCCAAATCCCTGTAGCGCCTCATGACCTGGCTGGGAGTGCTCCGAGCCGTGTCATTGGTGCCCACATGAATAAGGAGCATGGGATAGTGGTCTGTGGGTTTGAGGAGCTTGGGGATCCTCTCAGCAATGTCCCGGATGCGGGCCCCTGGGAAGCAGCAGACCTGCCGGGCTAAGGGGTCAGGGTGGCAGATTGGCCCCTCCGTCCCCCTCAGGAGGGAGTCTCCCACAACAAACACCTTACGTTTTGTCTTGGGGAGAGCAGGGGCGGGAGCTGCAGTTGGGCCCATGTTGCCTGTGGGGGCCGGCAACTCAGCAGGCTCTGCTGGGGCAGCAAGAGGTGCGTCCCTGTTGCTCAGTTGTGGCGGGGGTGGGGCCTTGGTGCGGCGGGCCTTAGGGCCCTTGACCCCCTTGGTCCATGCCCCTGGCTGGACACAGCAGGAGGTCCCAGAGTCCTCCTCTGGCCTGGAGGGAGACTGTGGTCTACCCTCTGCCTCCCGGGGGAGAAGGGCCTGGCAGTAGGAGTCGATCTCCTGCTCGCAGTCCCTGATGGCACGCAGTCTGTGGACTGTGGCCTGGAGCTCCTCCAGCTGGCGTGCCAGAGACCCCAAAAGGGAGCAGACCCCGCAAGGGGAGGTCGCCATGCTCCCAGGCCCCAGAGCCTGAAAAAGGGACAGGCAGCCCCCGCAGACAAGAGCCAGGGGCTCCGTCTGCGTGGAGCCCGGAACCAGGGGCTCCGTCTGGGTGGCCGTCTCTGAGGTGCCAGAGGGGGGGGCCGCGGAGCCCGAGGGGACCCTCGGGGTGCGGCGCGTGCCCATCCGTGTCATGCCTCTGGTAGGCTGGCTACGGCTGGGACTGTCTACCCTGGGGGGTGCGCAGGCAGGGTCTGGCGCCCTCCCGCACGCCCTCCCGCGCGAACTCCGCGCTAACTCACGCGCCGGCAGAGAAGCGCGCCTGTTTGTGCAGCCTGTTCGCGCGGCTCCCTGGGGGGCTGGGCGAAGTAGGGGCCTGGGCGGGGCTTGACCCGGCCCGGCTCCACTCAGCTGCCGCCTCCCACACACACACTAAGGGGGTTAGCCCCTTCTCTCCACGGGCCCCGCTTACCCCGGCTGCGCTGGGGGTCAGCGGGGGGCTCCGCGGCTGCTGGAGGGTTTCTGGGGGGCTTTGGGGGAGCGGGGGCGCAGCGAGCTTTCACCCGCGCGTCTCTTGCCGCTCCCGCGTCTAACTGGGCTTTTTCCGGGTCCGCGGGCCCTTTTAAACTGCGCGCATGCGCAGTGGGCCTGCCGTCGAGGAAGCTGCTCTTAAGGCAAATACGGGGGCCCTGCCCGGGATTTGGGGGACCCTGCCTTACTGGAGTGGGGCTGGTGAGTACCCCCCCTTCTCTCTCTCTCTCTCTCCCTGGGGGGCTGGGCCAAGTAGGGGCCTGGGCGGGGCTTGACCCGGCCGGCTCCACTCAGCTGCCGCCTCCCACACACACACTAAGGGGGTTAGCCCCTTCTCTCCACAGGCCCCGCTTACCCTAAAGCCCCTCCCCTTTAGGGCCCTGGGACGTGGACACGCCCCTCCCGCAATGGAGGGTGGAGGCAGCAGACCCTGCGGGGCCCACTTCCCCAGCAAATCATGCTTCCTCTCTGGAGAAGTCAAGGCTTGTCTCCTGGTGGCTGATCCAACGAGAGCCTCTCTCCAGTGGCACCTCTGGCTCTCCTAGATGGCCCGGCGCCCCACACTGAGCAGCCAGGGCCCGCTCTCTCTCGCAGGAGCCAAGCCCTTGCAGGCTCCGACTCCCTGGTCCCACACCGGGGGTTCTCCCTTTTCCCGGGCCCTGCTCTGCGCACCAGGGCTCTTTTAGTTAAAAGTGGAGCTACACCGCAAGGCTCCGGTCAATTGGCCTAGGGCCGAGGCTAACGTGAGCAGCCACGAGCTGCTTTCAAGGCAGTTCTCCATGTGCCAACCTGCGCACCCGGTGAGGCCCAAGCAGCCACGAGCTGCTCCCAGGGCCAGCTCTCTGTGTGCTGATCTGCACACCATGTGGGGCCCAAGCAGCCTCGAGCTGTTCCTAGGGCCAGCTATCCATGTGCCGATTTGCACACTGACTGCCCAGCTGCTTGCTGGGTTTGCAGGCTCAAGCTGCCTTGAGTGGCTCCTACAGCCTGATCCCTCTGAGCCAATTTCTGCGCCTCTCAAGCTCAAGTCCCAAGGAAGGCCGTCTCTGGAGCTCCTCTCTCCTTGCTGTCCCTCTAGCCTGCTAAGCACGCTCCCCTTTTATACTCTTCAGGAGCTCCACCCCTGAAGTCCTCCAGACCTGGCTGGTGCAGTTCCAATTCAGGTCCAGCTGGTCCTTTCCCCCTCCCTTAGGAAAAGGGTGGGGCACTGCTTCCCTTGTGCTGCCTCCGGATTGGTGGACGGGCTCCACCAATAGTTTCGTACTTAGTAGGGTCGGAAGGGACCTGAGCAGATCATCAAGTCCAACCCCCTGCCATGGCAGGAAAGGGTACTGGGGTCAAACGACCCCAGCAGGGTGTTCATCCAGCCTCCTCTTAAAGACCTCCAGGGTAGGAGCCAGCACCACTTCTCTTGGAACTTGGTTCCAGATCCTAGCCGCCCTGACAGTGAAGTAGCGCCTCCTGATGTCTAGTCTGAATCTACTCTCCATCAACTTATGGCCGCTGTTCCTTGTTACTCCCAGTAGTGTTCAGGGGAACAGGGACTCTCCCATTGCCTGCTGGTCTCCCTTGGCCAGTTTATAGATGGCCACCAGATCCTCTCAGCCTTCTCTTGTGGAGGCTGAACAGGTTCAGGTCTCGTAGCCTCTCCTCGTAGGGCCTGCCCTGTTGCCCCCTGATCATGCGAGTGGCCCTCCTCTGGACCCTCTCCATGTTGTCCACATGCCTCCTGAAGTGCAGTACCCAGAACTGGATGCAGTACTCCAACTGTGGCCTGACCAATGTCATATGGAGGGGATCACCTGCTTGGACCTGCTCATGATGCATCTGTGGATGCATGACAAGATATGGTTAGCCTTCCTGACTGCATCCTCACATTGGAGGCCCATATTCATCTTGGAGTCTATAATGACTCCAAGATCCTTTTCTGCCTCTGTGCTGATGAGAAGGGAGTTCCCCAGCCCATAGGTATGCTGCTGGTTCTTCCTCCCCAGGTGCAACACCCTACACTTGTCAGTATTGAATCCCATCCTGTTCTCACCTGCCCACCCCTGTAACCTGTCCAGATCCAATTGCAGCCTGTCCCTTCTAGCATGCCCGCTTCTCCCCACATCTTAGTGTTGTCTGCAGATTTCAACAAGGTGCTTTTCACTCCCTCGTCCAAGTCACTAACAAAGAAAATGAACAGTGCGGGCCCGAGGACCAAGCCCTGAGGGACCTCACTGCCCACATCCCTCCAGGTCAAAAATGACCCGTCCACTACCACTCTCTGGGTGTGGCCCTCCAGCCAATTGGCAACCCATCTGACTGTGTAGACATCAACACCATAATCTCCTAATTTTTTAATGAGAATGGGGAGAGAGACAGTGTTGAAGACCTTCCTAAAGTCCAGAAAGCCTACATCTACTGTGTCATCTGTGTCCAAAGCTTTTGTGACCTGGTCGTAGAAGGCCACCAGGTTGGTCTGACAGGACCTGCCTCTGATGAACCCATGTTAGTTGCCCCTAAGCATACCCTGCTTACCCCTTGCAGATGTGCACCTGGATAATTTTCTCAAAGAGCTTCCCCAGGACCGAGGTAAGACTAACAGGTCTATAATTTCCTGGATCCTCCTTCCTCCCTTTTTTGAAAATGGGAACCACATTGGCCCTTTTCCAGTCCTCTAGCACCTTGCCAGAGCACCACGAGTGCTTGTAAAGATTGTAAAGCTTGTAATATAGCTCCCAATCAAACAGCATATCCTCGATCCTGGGATTCAACCCAAACTCTGAAAAGGTAAGCATGCTACAAACATTTGATGCCTATCTTGCTGGGATCCTTTGACCCTAGCTGACTTTCTGCCCCTGGGGCAGGGGGCTGGACTCAATGATCTTCTGAAGTCCCTTCCAGCCCTAATGTCTATGAAATCTATGAAATCCCTGCTAAGAAACATCAGTCTCAGTGAGTGGAGAAGCAGGGAATAATCCAAGCCAGATTTTTGCAGAAGTCTATGGGCATGGGAGGACAATGACCAAGGCAGAGGACAGGGCACAAGTACTGATGTGGGCATGGAGTATGGATGAGGTATGCTGAGAGGGACTGATCTGGGTTTTGATGACATGAGAAGGCAAGTTGTCGGGGAGACTGCAGGAAGGAAAATGTTCCTGGCCCAGAGAAGAGGGCTCCCAGAGGGCTCCTCAGCAGCCAGGCTTGCAGTAAGCCTCAACTAATGACCTCTGTGCCAAGTTAGGAACAGTGAGCAGCTTACTTGGCTGCTGGGAGCTCTGCCTATCCGTGCACCAGCTGGGGCCCCAGGTTTGCAAACCAGTCAAAAGCTCTGAGCCACTTCTGCTGTGACAAGCCTCCTGGTTCCTGCACTCTGGTTTTCCTGGTTCCTGACCCTGGTTTTGGCTTATTTCTGGACTTCAGCTTTGGATTTCCCTGTGGTTCTCTTCCCTAGCTCCTCACCCCAATTTAGATCTGCTCTCAGACTTCACCCTGTGGACGATCCCTTGGCATCTAAACCCTGGACTGTGTTGTGGACTCTGCTCTTGGATTTCCCTCCAGATTTTGGTAATACAGCTCCCATGCTCTGACTCAGCCTCAGACTTCTCCTTTCCATCAGTGGCCTAACCTACACCCTGGTCCCTTACCGTGGCTGATCCCTTGGACACTATTTACTGAATGGCATCCTGATATCAGTGTACACCCACATCTCCCAATTTGCACCAAAGTGGTAGGATGCCTTCCTAGAAGTGCAAGCTCAGGCTGGTGATATTGTCTCCCCTAGCTCTTACTTGGACTTCTTGGAAATCTTCATCATCTGCCAAAATAGCCTGAATACCAGTGGCCCACCATAGTATGGGAAGAACAGCAACTCACTGCCCTTGCTGGCCTGCAGCAGTCTCTGAACTTCCTTTTCCTCCTCCTCCAGTGCTGCTGCTGTGGCACAAAACTTCTGGAGAGAGCTGATGATCCCTTGGCATCTGATCCCTGGATCCTGACCTTGCGTTGTGTTGTGGACTCTGCTCCTGGATTTCCCTCCAGGTTTTGGTTATATTGCTCCCATTCTCTAGGGATGGGCAATACGCAGCACAGATGAAATCCTGGCCCCACTGAAGTACATGGGAACTTTGACCTTAACTCCTGTGGGGCTGGGACTGTATCCCACATACCCAAAACCAGCCCCAGCTCCCTTCCATACAGCCATCCTGTAGCAGGTCACTATGGTGCCTGCTACTGAGAAAGCCGGGAAGACTCCTCAGGTGCCGGTTGCTGAGGCAACTAGAAGGAGCTAATGATCCTCAGCTGCCTAGCCAGCTGACAAGAAGGGGCAGGGCCTGGCTCCTATATAAACCGCATGCAGGAGGCCAGGCGGCAGTTCCCTGCCGGCAGCCCAAGGAGAAGGAGCTCCCTGCTGCAGAAGAGAGAAGTCTACTGAAAGACCAGAACCTGATACGGCTGTGGGATGAAGAACCCCAGTAGGCAAAGCGTTGTTATAGCCGGCCGGCTTATGTTTATGTTATAGCCAAGAGGCTCGAGTTTCTGTTGTCTTGTTGTTTATCACCGGTGGTCTGGGTGAGGCTATAAGGGGATGGAGGAAGCCTCATAGGGGGCTCATGGCAGAGTGATGACCCCAGCCCCCGTGGGGGCACAGAGTTCGGGCTGTACAGACCCCAGCTCCAGAGGAGAGCCCCTGGGAGAGGGCAGCATTGCCGAGGAGAGCCCTGGGAGAGGGCAACATTGCAGCAAAGGGGCCCTGTGAGGGGCGGCGTACGGAAACAGCCCAAGAGAGAAAGAAAGAGAAGAGAGAGGGACAGCTCAAAGTCCCTTTTACAACTGTGAGGCTTGGGGCGTGGTATTGGGGTGGTAGGAGCCACGCATAGCCCACGAGGCTTAGGTACAGGGTCAGAACCTTATAGAAGAGACCCCAACATATACAACAGGATCGGTAGTCTCCCGCTTGCATACTAATAACACCAAAACATGGCAGGCGAGATTAGAGCAGGACAGCACAGGTCTTAAAGGGCTCCAAGGGTGCCCCATGGAAGGTGCAGATGATCTGAAAGATGGCGCTGGGGAGGGCAACCTGTCACACATCCCCTCCAACAGTCCTAGAGAAATGTGTCAGGGAGAAGCCTAAAAACAGGGAGACCAATCTGATATTTAGGCAGATTCATCAGTCACAAGATTGTGATATTTGAAATAATAAAACAATGTTTACACAAACTGGCCGTGTTTGGTATTTTCCATAATGTCATTGAGAGCAGAACTTGACCCCTTGTGGGATGTTTAAAACATCAGAATACCATTGGGTAACCAACTGCTATAAGACAGGCCTTATCATATTACTCCCAGCTGTATGTAATATTTATAGCCACATTCATATGGTCTTACCAATCGAGGTGGTGAGAGAGTATTGAATCCAGGGCATTAGTTTCTTACTTCTTTCAGTACCATAAATTTTAACTATGCTAACTGCCTCGATGTAAAGTCAGCAGATTTTCTGCAAACAAGACCTTGCTGACTTAAAACTTCAGGTGGAAGCTGGAGAGCAAAGCACATCACACCCCACCGTCTCTTTCCAAGACTCTTCCTGGTGATTGTTAGGTAGGAGATTCTATTTGTTTGTGCAAAGGATTCCAGACATTTGCATAGCGGAGTCCAGGTATTTGCATACCATGACCTGCCTGGTGAAAACTTGGGGCCAGCCTCTCACTCCGCTGCTAATATCCCCCTCCCTCTCTCTTGAGTGTTTTTTTCCTAATGGAATTTTCTTTGTAAAAGGAAAAGCTGCAGAATTGTGCATTAAAAGTCTGTAAATGCACCTAAGGTCTGACCCTGCCTTTTCTGAGGACAGAATTGCCCACACTGTGAGGCAAGGGGATAGCCCAGGGAATACAGAGCCTTTCCCCTGTCTGATAACCAGGGATTCTGGTTTTCTCTGATAAAATATTCCCCAATTTTTTTCTATAAAAAATAATCCAAAATCCACATTTTTCCATAATTAAAATGAAACACCACTCTCTCTCTACATGTATGTATGTATGTATGTTAGTAGTGTTTCATTTTAATCATGTAAAGATGTGGGTTTGGGGTTATTTTTTAATCTAAAACTTAGGGATTTTTTGTTTTATCAGAGAAAACCAGGATCCCTGCTGATAACCTATTGTTCTGAGAATATATTAACTATCTTTTCACCTCTTGTTACAGTGTCAGGGCATTGGCAGTGCCTTCATCTACCTGGCTTTCATATGTGGCATGTTATAGGGCGTTTTTGGTGTTTAGGGTATTGCTCCTTGAAGTTGTAGATGATGGTTCAAAGTAGTGATTTTGGGGTTCCCTTTGGTTAGTGGTATCCTGATGCAGGGGACTGGATTTGATAGCCCTGGTGCGGCTGTGGGACAGTGCATCGCTGCAGCCCCTCTTCCTAACTGATTTGCTACTTACACTGGCTCTTGAAAGCTGATTTCACGGATATTTCAGTGGATCTTCAGGCTTGCAGAGGGAGCCCTTGATAACTGTTCTGAGGACAGTGGAGTTGTGTTTCTGATTTGGGGATGTGTAGCTATGTGCCACAAAGCTGCAGCGGATGTAGGGCGTAAACCTGAGGGATTCAGTCTGAAGGAACTTTCCCCGATGGGCCCCAAAGGTACAGATGGGGCGGGGTATATATTTTTTCTTCTGGAGATAACAATGTAAGTCAGGCATCTCGCAGTTGCTGATCACACTGTGTTTATCTCCCTACAGAACATTTTTTCCAATTTACCCCAACAGGGGCACGGAGGTTACAAGACAGAGAAGTATCATGCAAGCTGTATTGGGAAAACTCTTCCCTGGGTAAGGAAATATGTCTTGCAGGCACCCAGGAGTGCAGTATGAAATAGATGGGGAAAGGGCGCCCAAAAGAGGAAAACATTTCATCCAGTGTGTAGTGCTCAGGCTATTTCCAAGCCCCATCTCTCTGATCCTTTTTCCCCGTGTTATTTGGAGGGAATGTGTCCATTCAGTTGGATGGCCAACTTTCTCTTTGACTTTTGGTTCAAGTAATCTGTCCAACTCCTGTATTTGTTTCTAAGTGCTAATTGGACTTTTCCTATGTGAACCTATCACAGGAGTATAGGTCACATCCAATTCAATCTTATGTGGAGTTGGCAGCTTTTCTATGCTGTCAAAAACACTTGGGAATTGAGTTTCTACCTTCACTGGTTCTTGGCCTTTTATAATATGGACTCATTTAATTAAACCTAGGGCCTGAAAAGTTTTCAGCTCCAGTATTGAAACACCAGTCCCAGCTACAATTACAAACCTTAATGTTGTGACTTTCTTTACTTTTAAATCTAGATCAAAAATAACTAATTCCTACAAAGAAATCCTCTTCTCCCAAGACAGTGTGTTTGCATCCTTTATTGTGCAGTGTGCTGGTGTGCCTTTCTGCGGTGTACAGTATGTGGGTATTCCCAGGAACGCCCTTGCCATGCTTGCAAACCCAAGCAAAGTGATTCCGTTCCAGGCAATCATGCCATGTCTGTCCAAAGGCAGACTCCTGGTCTGGATCCATGCTTTCCCCCAGTGTCTGCAGTCCCTCCTTCCTGTTGCTAGAAAGCTGTGGCCAGACGTTGCTTGCCATTGGCAAGCTTCTGGTTGGAGTAGTGGCTTAGCTTGTTCAAAGCTGCCTGTGTTCCTGTTCACTGTTTGCAATACAGAGCTTTTCTTCTAATTCTTTGGTCCCTCATTCCCAGTATTATCTGCTCTCTTTATAAAGTACCAGCAAATTACTAAAACTGCATGTTTGATGTATTATCTTCAAGAGTTTTAGAAAAGCATCAAAAGTCTCTCTCCCTGTTTGATGTCTGCACAAAATCTGATGCCTCTCACAACTCTTCCATGTTTTAGGCATGCGATATGGCACTTGAAGTTATCGCAGTTTTGTAACCGGCTTGCTCTCTTAAAGTCAGTGCAAAACTACTGACGTCCCCATTTCTGCCCTTGTGAAAAAAAACCCAGGTTCCTTCTGTTCCTCACATTTTTCTGTAGCTCCACTTGCTTTCATGAATAATTCTGCTTCTTGCCTGACTCTCTTCCAGTCTTCTGCTGCTTTTCTGAAGCGGTTCGGCTGGATTGGGATACTTAGCTAGTCCATTCTTTTCCAAAACCTGGAGCTCTCTCTTTCCACCACTACTGGCGTTTGTGGCTTGAGAGAGAATAGGGTACTCATAGGCATGGCACTTGTCGGCAACATGCCTGTTGCCTTGACACAGCCAGGGCAGAAATCCTGTCAAGTTAGGAGACAGTCTTGCCCCTATGGCGATTCTCCTTGTCTCTCTCAGCCATTGTATCTGGGACCTGGAATGTCCTCCCTCATGGAGACTGAAAAACATTAGCCCCAGAAGTAAAAGGAGTAGACTAAAAAGAACATGGGAGACACAGATACTTGAAATCAAGAAAAAACAGCAGTGGTCAGGACGCCCAGAAGTGCTTGGCTTCAGGGGGGGGAAGGTGTTCAGAACGGGGAAGGGGGCAGTGGAGGAACGGTGATGAGAGCCCACTTCCCCACACAAAGCTTTGCAGCAGCAGCACCAGATTTTCATGAAGAGGCTGATCTCAGCTCTGAGAGCTTAAGACAGACTGTGTGTAAGTGTGTCCCAGCCAGAGACGGGTTTGTCTCAGGAAGCCGAGCTTGTCTGAGTCCCCACCAGGGCCTGGGCCCCGCTCCTCCTCGTCCCTACTGCTCGGGTCAGGGAAAGGGTTGCTCTCATGACTAAACTCTTATGGAAATGGTAGGTGACAAAGAAGCTGTTGATTCACTTTGATGATGAGTGTGTCTGTAATGTGATTTCAGGAGCCTGGTCGCAGCCCGTAGTGACCCAGGAGCCTTTGGTGTCAGTGTGCCCCGGGGGGACGGTCACTCTGTCCTGCAGCCTGAGCGCCGGAGCCATCAGCAGCAGTCATCTTCCAGCCTGGCACCGGCAGAAACCGGGATCTCCCCCTCAGACCATGACATATAACATCAAGAAGAGGCCTTCCGGGCTCCCGCTCGGTTCTCGGGGTCCATCGCTGGCCAGAACGCAGCCCTGACCGTCACCGGAGCCCAAGCCATGGACGAGGCCGACTACTGCTGCGCGGTGTGGGTCAGTGGTGCGGAGGTGTCACACAGCGATGCAGCCAGATGGAGGAGTGAGGCAAAAACCTCTCTTCCTTCCCCTCCCCTCAGGCTGGGCTCTGGATTGCCTGCAGTTTGGTTCTTGGGAAAACTGAAACCGTGTTTGCTCCTCGAAATGTCAGTCTCCTGCTCTCTGGACAGTCCCAGCCAGAGGCCCATTTGCCTCACGAAGCCAAGCTGGTCTGTATCTCCACCATGGCCTGGGCCCCTTTCTACTTTATGCCAGTCACAAATGGCTCAGATGAGGGGCTCTGAGTTACTCATATTTCATCTAGTGGTTTCTAAACAAAGAGCAAGACATATGTTCTTCAGAATAATGACCCAATCCTAAGGAAATTCTCTTCTCTTTGACAGCACTGGTTAAGTCCAGGTGTGTTTAACAGGACCTGCCTTAGCAGATCATTTAAGACAGGAAGAAATCATTTATATCAGGAAGAAATTCTTTATGGTGAGAGTTGTCAAAATATGGAATGGGCTTCCAAGGGCGGTGGTGCTTTCCCCTACCTTGGAGGTCTTCAAGAAGAGATTAGACAGTCACCTGGCTGGGGTTACATAACCCCAGCGCTCTTTCCTGCCTAGTGCACGGGGTTGGACTCGATGATCTACAAGGTCCCTTCCGACCCCAGAAATCTATGCAAACTATCTATGAAGATTATTTATTTCAATTCCAGGTTCCAGCTCACACCTGTCCTGGCTCAACACCCTCAGTGTCTCCAGGAAACTCCAGCAAACTCTTCTGTGCCATCAACAGTGACACAAGCACCATGTCCTGGCACCTGGAGGAACATGGCCAGGTCCCTTGGTTAGTCCTTTGAGAGGGACTGGATCCCACATGGTTTCACTGGTTTCATTTCTAGCAGCGCTGGCTATTTAACCATCAGCAATATCCAAGAAGATGATGAGACTGATTATCACCAGGGATCGTAGTTTTCTCTGATTTAAAAAAAATCGCAAACTCTCTGATAATAAACCTGCAGATTCTCTGATAAACACCCCCAAAGCCATGATTAAAATGAAAGATTTTTATTTCTTGGGAGGAACTTGAGGGCACTTTTTCTAATCAGCATTGCTCTTGGAAGTAGGATGAAAATGTTTATGTATTTTTTTTCTCTTCCTAAGAAAAAAAAGAGAATAGGGAAGGAGGGGGAGTAAGAGGGGGAAATTGTCTGCAATTCAGGAAAGGTCGTTTTACTAAACAGTCAAGTAAATGGGCCCGGAGGTGCTTGGGATGCATCTGGGTTTGCCAGGAATGGCAGTCAGGAAACGGCTTTGCAAAGGCTGTTCTCAGCTGTGGGTGTTTGAGAGGAAGCTGCAGGGTCCCTGCCAGAGACCCGTTTGCCTAGGGAGGTTTCACTGATTTGGGATCCTGAACCTGGCCTTGGGGTTTCTCTTCATGGGGCTCACATGACTGGCTTTGGTACCTGAGAACTGCTGGTGTCTAGATTGGCATTACTTGTTGTGTTGGGGGTTCCAGGTGCACCCCTAAGTTTCTGATCCTCTCACTCAAAGAGGAGTGATGTGGCACAGTTATTACCTACAGGCACCAGAGGGTGGCGTTTAGCTTTCAGCTGTGTTGAGAACTTACAAGTCTTTTCTTTTCAACTGTGCGTGCAATTGGCCGTGATGTCTGAGCAGCTGCATCCTTCTAGATCCCTTGTGCAGGCAGACTGCGTGGGGCTCGGGTGACGTGAGGGGCTGGATGACCCTCCCTCTCCCCCCTGCTGCAGCACGCTGTGGATTCACAAACCACCTCTCAATGTAGCTACATCAGGATTTGCAAAATCCTCTGTTGAGCTCTCCGAGCAGGAAAAGACAGTGCATGTTGTCCGCATTTAGCAACAGGAATAAATACAGAATATAGACCAGACCTGATTTTCCTCTCAGTTAAGCCAGGCTAAATCTGGAGTGAATCTGCCCATGCCAAGGATTTACTTGATGTCTCTTCCACTGTACGTAATGGTGGAACTGCATTTCATAAGTGGGAAAGAAGAAATCTAGTGGACTGCACTCTGCACTGGCCCCAGGGAGCAAATGGACCCACATTTGCTGGCAGAAGGCAGCAAGGAACAGATGTGGGAGAGGGCTCTTCTTAGCTGTGGGGCTTTGAGAGAGAACTGGTGATTTTCAGCCAGAGACCCATTAGTCTGGGGAGGGCTAATTGATTTGGGATCCTCACCCTGGTCTTAGGTTCCTCTTCTCCTGATGGGGCCTGGTAACAGGAAGAGGGTTTCTGTTGTCTGAATTGATTCCAATGACATTTGTAAGAATTTGCTCCTTCGTGATTATCCTGGTACCTGTCTCAGGCACATGCGATTAAATGTTATCTCCCCTCTGTTATCTTCCCGTGGAGAAAAATGAGAGATCTTTAAGGCTTCTTTCATGAAACAATATAGAGTCTTGTTTCTGACAGCAGGTGTACATATCACCATTTAACCAGCTTATAAGCATAGTATAAACTTGGCCAAAGAATTAAGAATTGCCTGGAGATGGAAACCAAACTCTTTCTACAACCTTGGTTGTCCTTCTAACCCCTGGGTAAGCCGCGGTGAACAAGCTGTGCGACCTTACTTTTATTTTGTACCAGCTTCCCAAACAGCAATTCTGGCCACATCAATAAATGGTCTTGAATCTCTGCAAAAATTTAAGACACCACAGCGACAAAAAAGAAGTTGCTCTTTCTCCTGTGAGAACAATGTGTATATTCAATAGGCTGTTAATGCTTAGAGAGAAACAGGGTTTTCACTTATGTGGCAATTTAAAAAACATCTAGGTGCTTGTTTATCCATAGAAGCATCAGGAGGACAGGCAGCAGTCTGGTCTGGGGTGTGAAGTTATATAAACATTAACAGTGCTCTTTTTGGAAGAGAGAAGGATTTAAAGAGAGGATGTTACTCTTCTAGTGAACTCAAGGTGGAAAAAACCCCAATAGCAAGGAAGAACTTGAAAGGAAATCCCCAGATGAGAAGGTAGAAGGTTTTGTCAGGGACCAGCATTCAATGTCTGCCAGTCAATGAAAAACAGTAATGTGAGGACCAGGGAGATTTGCATGAAAGGGCTGTTTTCAGCTCTGTGGGGGTTTAAGAGTGACTCGGAGGGTCCTTTTCTACCTATGGCGACCTTTTACCATCTTTGATTTTCCCTGAGCCTGAGGAAGGGCAGGTGTGTCTGAAAGCTTGCAGAAAAAGATATTTCTTTTGCAATTTCTTAGTTGGTCTAATAAAGGTATCGCCTCTGAAACAAGAGTTATAGTTTTACATTTCTTTTTGTCTCAGACCAATACAGCTACCAAATACATCCCTGAAACACTGACTTAGCCAGTTCATGGTAAATATCAACACATTCCGGAAATGAAATAAAAGTGGAGATTCAGACACCAGACAACAGTCACTTAGGCCACAGAGTCCGGTCATGTAAGTTAGGAACAAAGCCTGTTCAGAGAGAACAGCAATGCTCACAAGAAGACCTCCATCGGAAGCCGGCTGCTCTCTACAGCGATGGAGGTACACTGACATCCACCGAGTAGGGCACAACCCACAAGTGAGGGTGGAGTATCCAAAGGGGAAGCACGGTTTTGAGAGTTGGTGCCCCAGAGCTGTGTTGAGGCTCCAAAGCTGGAAGAGACAGTGCATCTTGTTTGCATTTGGCAATGAGGAATAAATCCTGAATAATCACCGGCAACCTGATTCTCCTCTCAGTCAAACCAGAGTAAATCAGGAATGAATCTGAAAAGTCCAAAGAGTTTACTTGAGGCAAGAAAGAAATTCTGAACAGCGCAAACCCTTAAATCAAAAAAAGCAAATGCTGCCGATATGCTGGGGGAGCACTGGAGGGCACTCTCTTATCAGAAGAAATACAAAAAACTAGAGCTCTTGGTTCCAAAATGATACCTTTTATTAGACCAACTGGGATGCCCAAGAAAATTGTCCTTTTTTGTGTAGGAGGGCTCTGCCCTTGTGGCATGCCGGACTCCTGGCCAGTGCCCCAACGCGTTGTGTCCCAGAGGGGCTGGTCGCCCTGTGCCCTGGCAGCAGAGTGGGCCCGGCTAATGCATGGCCCCTTGTCTTCCGTCAGGGCCAGGAGCAGTGATGGGAGCAAGACAAGGGCTGGGGGGAGCCCTTCCAGCTCAGCCAGGCAGCGCTGCGAGGGGCCAGATCTGGGTGCACCCACCCGCCACAGTGAGTCTTTCCCCTGCCCAGGCTGTAGGAGGGGGTGGGTTGGGGAGGGGCTGATCTGGGGGTCAGAGGTCTCTCACCAGGTGCCCAGTGCCCCTCCCAGCCCCATGCAGCACGTGAAACCGCAGGGCACAGTCACACTCCCCTGCCAGCTCCATCATGGGTCCTCCAAGAATAAGGGAGGGGGTCATGGGCTCATCCCCCAACCACAGGAACGGTCCTTCCCAAATAAGAGCGTCTGAGGAGACCTGGGACCCTGAGCTGGGAGGTGGGGACTCACCTGACACAGGTGGTGATAATGAACCCCTGGGACCCCCGGGGCCCAGGTCTGTGAGCCCTGCCCAGCCCCAGGGCTATGGGGGCTGCCAACCCTCATCCTGGGAAGATGGGGAATTTGCTTCCCAAGGGAGCCCATCACTCCAACAGCTCTTCCCTTCCCCAGGGGAAGCCCTGTGATGGGTGCCGCCGGAGGCGGGTGAGCGGGACCCAGCCGGGGTGGGGGGCTATGTGGGAGACCAAGTGGGCTGGGTGATGGCTGCATGGAGGGGTGGACCAGAGGGACAAGCCTGGGGCTGGGCTGGGAGATGGAGGGTGCTCACAGGGCCAGAGGGACAGATCGGGACAAGAGGTGGCTGTGCGTGCAGACAGACAGGCAGTGGCATGAAACCTCTCTAACGCGCACTGTCTCGTTTGCTGGCAGCTGGAGCTGAAGGCATTTTGGGCCCAAGTGGTAAAACACCAGCAAGACATGGAAGTCCTCGTGTCCTGGTAGGTGCGGGGCTGGGGAGGAAGCTGTTCCCATTGTGTGGCACAGGCGTTGGGGCACAACCCAAGGGGCCATCCCTGCTCCTGTGCAAATCTCTCCTTGGGGAAGGGCTGTTTTCTGGGACGACGCCGTCAGTCTCTCTGAGCCCAGAAATGTTTTTTGTCCCCACAGTGCACGGCAAAGGGAGGAGCAGCTCCTGGTAAGTTTGAATGTGGCAGAGGCCGGCAGGGCAGGGCCGTGGGGCAGGGTAGGGAATGGGTGAGGCCAAGCTTGGCCAGGCAGGGTGAAATCCCAGAGGATGCCCAAGCTAGGAACAGACTTCTGACACATTGCGATGGGGAGAGGTAGGCCCTCATGGGTGCATATAGGAGGTAACATTGCTGGGTACAAAGGCCTGATATGCTTGGTGCAGGCATGGGCAGGCTCTGACACCCTTGGGTGATTTTCTTGCAGGCCCAAGTGGAGGAGCTTGAAACACAAGTTTTCTTTTTGCTGCTAGCCAGAAAGCAGGACGAAGCTCTGCACGCTTGCCCCACAGAGGTGAGACACTCTGCATGCCCCGGCCAGGGGGTGGGTGAGTGTGTGTGTGCCTGTGTGTGCACAGGGCAAGGCTGTGCCCTGCTGTGCCAGGCCCTGCAGTAGAGGGGGCAGGGTGTTGCCCTGGCTGTTTGGGAGGGCTTGTGTGTGCAGTGCTGGACACCATGCAAGCTTTGTGGAGGGGACCGGTGGGGTGACATGTCTGTGCTGTGCTGACCTCCCCTGCTCCCTGGATTGCTGTCCCCCAGCCTCCCCCCACACTCTCGCAGGTGGCAGCTTTGGGCCAAGGGCTGGGTTTTTTCCTCATCGGCATTTTGCTTTTTCATTTGCAACAGCCTCCCATGTATGTTGAGGAAAAGGCTGAGGAGGGCTGGCCGGCTCTGGAGGGGTAAGTGGGGGACATGGAGGGGAGGGTGAGGTGCAGGGCTCTCCTGGATAGCTTGCAGGCTCTGGAGCAGGCTCTGGGGTGCTGCAAGTGGTGTTGCTTGCAGGTACGGGAGCTTTTCCTTCTCTGGTGCTGGTGGGGATGGATTCAGTCCAGGACCCATTTCTGACCAGTTCCTTTTTGTGCAATCAGGAGCAGTAGCCCCCACCAGGAGGAGGCAGGGACCCAAGCCAGCCTGCCCCTGAGAAGAGAGGCCAGCACCCAGACAGAGGGCCCCTGGCATAAAGATGCTGGCACCCAGACCAGGGCCCTGTCCCTCGCTGAGGTTGGGTGCCAGGCTCAACCGCTGCCAAAGACAGAGGCAAGCACACAGCTCGCCTCCATCCAAAAGGAGCAGGACAGGGGGAGAGGTATGGTGCTTTTTATACAATTAGTTTGTGACCCTTGGGTTCAGAGCTGGATGGCAAGAGAGCTCCATCTCTTTCTGAGTCACGAAATGCTTTTTGTCTCCACAGTGCCCAGAAGCAGAAGGAAAAGGTGTTGGTGAGCGCGTGGGACAGGGGCAGCGGGGCTCTGGGCCCTTGGGGAGGAGCCCAGGGGTGGGGAAGGGAGCCAGGAAGGGAGCAATTCAAGGGGGTACCTATGCAAGGTCCTGCCACAGGGAGGGAGACCTGAGGGAGACCAAGTGGGCTGGGTGACAGCTGCACAGAGGGGTGGACCAGAGGGACAAGACTGGGGCTGGGCTGGGGGATGGAGGGTGAAGGCAGGGCCAGGGAGACAGATGTGGGCAAGAGGTGGCTATGTGTGCAGACAGACAGGCAGTGACATGAAATCTCTCCAACCCACGCTGTCTCGTTTGCTGGCAGCTTGAGCTGAAGGCACTGACAGCACTAATAAGAAAGCAGCAACAATACTTGGATCTCCTCCTGTCCCAGTAGGTGTGGGGCTGGGGAGGAAGCTGTTCCCGTTGTGCAGCACAGGGCTTGGGGCACAAGCCCAAAGCAAACCCTGCTTCTGTGCGACTCTCTCCTTGGGGAAGGGGTGTTTTCTGGGACGGCACCATTAGTCTCTCTGAGCCCGGAAATGTGTTTTGTCTCCACAGTGCTCGGCAGAAGCAGGAGCAGCTTCTGGTGAGTTTGTGTGGCAGAGGCCGGCAGGGCCTTGGGGCAGGGGAGGGAGCAGGCTGAGGCAGGGTGAAATTCCAGAGGACAGTGAAGCCATGAACAGACCCCTGACACATTGTGTGTGGGGAGCGGTAGGCCCTGATGGGTGGATATGGAAAGTGTCACAACCCAGTGATTTTAGTGCCTCGGCACGATGGAATTTCCCCGCCACGTGAGCGCCTCTTGCACAGCAAAGGTTTTTCTGCTGCAACAGAAAACCCCGGTGCAAGAGAGTTCCCGCCATTCGCATGCAAATTTGTGTCCCACTACTGGCCAGTTCTAAATTATTCCTACGTGGCGGCTAGCGATTGGCTTGCTGGCCGTATAAAATTCTGTGCGACTTCCACCCAAGTCGGAGAACTTTGAGCACGCTGCAGAGTGCCTCTAAAGAGATCTGACTTGCGGCTGAGCTGGTCGATAGCCTGATCACCTATCGATCCTTCTCCCCGTCGCCGAGCGCAATCCTTCGACGTACCCTTTCCCCGCCAGCCTCATTTGTGTACGGATTCGCTGGCCTGAGCCTTGCCAGCTGGAGCAACTCGTGTAGTTGTTTAAGTGACCGGACCACCTGCGTCGTGACTACTAGCGGCGTAAGTAAAGCTTTTTTGCAACCAATACGCTTTGTCTGCCTCTCCATTCACCAGCCCGCCCAAACTGCCGAGTGATCTGTATATCACCTCAAGTCGGCTCTGGCCGGCCGAGACAGGAAGTAACACCGCTGGGTACAGAGGCCCGATACACTTGGTTTCTCCCTAATAGGGAGAACGGCAACGCAGAGATGAGCCCCTCTCTGCTCCTGTACCCAGTGGTAGGAGGGGATTGTGAGTATGGGGTGTGTGTCCGTCCATGTGTGCATGTGTGGAAAAGGGTAAGGTCTACCACTGGGGGCCAGCTCTGCGACAGAGGAGCAGGAGGGTGGATTTCATTTGCATTTTTTTATTTGCAAGCACAGCCCATGGATCAGGAGGGGACGGCCCAGGAGGTCTGGCCCACCCTGCGGAGGTAAGTGGGGCATAGGGAGGGAAGGAGGAGGACGTGGTCCCACAGGGGTGTGCTGGGGACTGGACCGATGGTGGGGGCCCTGGGGGTGTCGCGTGCAGTGTTTCAGCTGCTGGGCAGGTTGGAGGTGCTGGGATCGCTGGTGTTTGCAGGTAGGGGAGTTCCTCCTTCAAAGGGGCTGTTGGGGTTGAATTCAGTCCACGATCCATCTCTGACCCATTGCTTCTTGTACTGTCAGGAGGAGATGCTCCCCTCCAGGGTTAGAGGCAGGGACCGAGGCCAGCATGTCCCTCCCCATCAAGGCCAGCACCCAGGCAGAGGGCCCCCGGCATGAAGACACCTGCACCCAGCCCGGGCCCTCTGCCTGGCCGAGGTTGGGTGCCAGGCTGAACCCCTAAATAAGACAGAGGTCAGCACCCAGACCAAGGGTTGAAAGAGGAAAGGACAGGGGGAAAGGTAAGATGCTTTCCCTAGGAACCAGACCTAGGCCCTGGGAGCAGAGAGGGAGAAAGGGAGATGGCTCTGGCAGAGCGGGTCCCTGGTATGGAGGCAGTGGAGAGAGGGAAGGCCGGGGCATGGGCTGGTGGCGGTGGCAGGAACCTGGGTGCTTCGGCTGTCTAAGAGGTGACCAGTGTCTCTGCCTCCCATCCCCAGGGCTGACACTGCAGAAGAGGGGAGGAGAAGGTGAGTGCCCCCTCTGCATCCCAGCCAGCCCCAGGGGCTACCTGTCCTCCAGCCTTGATGACGATCGGGTGCCTCCTGCCTCCAGACCGCTCGGGATGACCTGTCCTGCCTCTCTGCCAGGGCCCTGGCATAGACCAGCTATGTCCTAGGTTGGCCCCTCATTATCTACCCCTGGGCCTGAGGACCCTTTGCCAGGGGTTCACCCTGGGATTTGGAGGTTTCTGGCCCAGGTCAGGCCTGCTGGGGAAATACCCACTGAGTCATGTGCAAGACCCAAGTACTGTTCCCTGCTGGAGAGACTCTCTTTTACCATGTGGTTGTTTCATGGGTGCGAGCGGAGGGGCCGAGATCCACCCCTGTCCCACTCACGCTACTTTCTTCTCTCCTGGCCTGCACCCCACACAGTGCGTGCCTTGACTCTGTCCCTTCTCCCACAGGCTCCAGCTGGCCTGGCTCTTTCCCTGCTGTTTCCCCACCAAAACCTAAAGAGCTGAACTCCTCCCCTCCCCTTCCCCCCTGTCATCCCCTCCCTCCATCCTCTCCTGCCTGAGCCGGGATGGGCCCACAGGATGCCAGCATTGGTGCTTCTGCCTCTCGGAGCATGTAAGTGATTTCTCATTCCTTCTAGGCTGCTTCAGCCTCTGCTTATGTCTTCTTGTCTTGGCTTATTATAGCCCTAAGGGGCCCTAAAGTCATGATGGCCCCTTAGTTGGAAGTGCAGGCCTATGTCCTATGAATGTGCCCATAAGCCAGGCAGGCTGGAAACACACCTGCACTATAAGGCAAGTCAGGATGCATAGGTGTGAACAGCAAAGCAAGGGGCATGGTATGAGCCACTGCTGCATTGTTCAGTTTTACACCTCTTCAGCTTTTTGGCTTTCAATGGAGCGCCCTTGGCCTAGATCTGAACAGTCAGACCTGGACTGGACAGTCAAGCCCACTGCCATCAGACTGATGGCAAGATTTTCAAAAGTGCTTAAGCAATTATGAGCTTGACATGTCCTGCTTTCATCCTTCTGAGTGAAGCATTTCAATGCTCCGTTTGGAATGACTCTTCATTCAGGATTTGTAGTTTGAATTTTCATTTTTGTTTTTATTTTAACCTCGTTTTTTTTCCTCTCTCCCAATTCCTCTTGAGGCTTTTTAAAGCTGTTTGAATAGGGTCACAAGTATGACTCCATGTTTCCAGGAAATACTGTCTCTCTGCCTTGTCCTCTGAGCACAGATGTGAATAGAGGCCTAGACATTTTTGTGCATGGCTTCAGCTTTTATGAGCAAGGAAAATGCTCGTGTCCACAGGTCATCAGTCAGACAGCCCTGGGCAAGATTAATTAACCAGGCTGTATGCAGGCTGATCCATCCCTTGCCAAACCGCCCACCCCCATCCCCATTTGCTTGTAGCATTAAAAGTTAGGAAACCTTAATGCTGAGATTGCCCCCCTCACTGTCACGTAACCTTGCAACAGGCCTCTGCCCACCGCACCTCGGCACTACGGCTCAGCTGGCCCGGCTGCAGTCAAGGCAGCCAGTGCCACGCCGAACAGAGGAGCCCCACCAATTGGCCCTGGGGCTTGGGTGCAATGGCCTAATAGTGGACCCAGAGACAGAGGCACCAGGGGCTCGCACTGGGACATTTTAAACAAGATTGGATGTTCTCTGCATCTGGACCTTCAGGAAACCTCTCATCACCCCCTCCAGGCAAGTGAAGGTTCAAACAACAAAGTCATGGCATGAGTGACCCAAGGGGGTAGGTGGGACGTGCCTGTGGCTCATTGGCAACTGCATTGGGTATGAGTGTGTCAGAAACCCTCTCCTCCCCTGCAGTAGAAGTCTCTTCCATAAATTTGTCCTGTCCCCTCTCTGACACTAGGTCAAGCCCAGGACAATTGCAGCGAGGCCTGGTGGCAGGCAGTGGTATCCTAGTAGAGGACTAGAGGGGTGAGGATGTTGCAGCACTACAGACTCCCATGCACTTGGCCTGTGTTAGAAAATATTGTTGGAAGATTAATGTGACCTCTGTATGACCTTTGATCAATGCTGGCTGATGCAACCTTGCACTAAGATCGCCACTGGTCTGTCAATCTAGGCGGACAAGCAAGGTGATTGGGCCCAACCATGTGGGGTGAGCAAAGTCATGCCATCTTAGTAATTTTCCGCTGAGTTTTACGCATGCGTTATGGGAAAGCTTATGTAACCAAAGTTTATAAATTTGTGTGTTAAGTTGCAGTCAGGGTCTCTCTGCCCTTACGAGGACAGGGGACCTTCGGCCGAATAAACTGAAAAGACCACACCCCCGTCTCCCGCTTATTGGAGTCTCAGCTGGGATACGAGCCCCGTTCGGGTTAAGAGACTCTGCAGGTGTTCCCTTACCAGACTGGGAGCCTGATCAGACAATTTCTCCCACACCTGGGAACAGCAGGATGCCTGATCCAGCCCATTGCATGACTTCCCTTGGATCCAGAGCTGCCCTGTTTCCCAGGGCCAACAATCAAACTGTCGCAGTAAGTCCTCTGTTAACCCTTTCCATGATCTTTGAATTCTAGGAGAATGCCTTGAGGGCTCCCTGACATAGGTCAGAATTGCCTTTTTCTCCTGTCTCAATGTGGCAGGTAAAGCTTTTCCAAAACTACCCTTCGTTTGTGCTTTTACTGGTCTTTTCGTTTTGAAAGGCTCACATACAGAATGAGTGACTTTCAAGTTGGGCAGTCATGGTGCATGGAAAAGGTGGTTGTCTTAGTTCTCCACATACAGCATGCCCAAAATATAATACACGCCTTGTTCTTGCAAGTCAGAATGAAAAGAAAGATCGTTACTTGCAGTACCTAACTGAAGAGCAGCAGCAAGGGGCCTGAGCCTGCTCATTGCTCTGCACCCTGTAGATCACATGAAGATTCGACTTGATTTTGCCCAGTAACTGGCAGAAACTCCTCTTTCCCTATGTCTTGCATGTAAGAACAGTGGAATTTCCAGCAGCATTTTTTTTGCAAAGAACAGGGTACGCTCCATGATCCTGGGGGAGAGAGAAAGAAAGTTGCCCGGTGTCTCAGCTCTTCCCAAGTATCATAGGGAGAGCTTGAAGGAGCACAGTGGGGCTAAGCTGATCCTCTGTCAGTTTTGCTCTTTCCTAATACACACTTTGCTGCATCAGGAGTTTGAGGAAGTCCCAATCTTAGGGGGGCACTGCAACTCAAGCCACAAAGCTTTGCCCTGGCAGTGAGCCCAACATCTGCCTTTCCCTCCCGCAGACAGGCAGGCTTCAAAGGCGGGCGGGGGCAGGACGCTGGGACACCATCTGAGCTGTGTCCAAAGCTTCCATTTTGAAAGGCTGTGGCTGGAGTGGGAGAGGAGTTTGTGCTTTTTTCTTTTTCTCTTTTGCTGAGTGTCCTGCTCCAGGTCTGACCTCTCCTCCTCCAAGCACCAACCCCACAAAATCCTTTCGCAAAGCTTAGAGTGATGGGCAAAGTGTCTGGGTGCATGTCTGCAAAACACTGGCTACTAAGAGTGGCCACCAGACAGAAGCTTCACAGAACTAGCCTGCCCAAGTGCCTTGCAGAAGGGTCGTCATTGTCCTGATGTGGACATTACGTGGGGCTTCACTCATACCAGCTTTTTCTTCTGCTTTATTTTCCTCTCCCATAGGCAGAAGCCTGTCCTCGCAAAACATCCTCACAAGGATCACAACTGTGATGTGATGGTTGGGTGCCAGGCTGAAAGGCTTGTCTGCTATCATTTACATTGAGAGTGATGCTCTCTGCGGTTTTGTACTTCTACTAGGGTTAACCTTGTTGGCAAAGTCAAGAGCATGCTTCCCAGGCTAACAGTGATCCAAAAACAAAGATAGAAGTTCTTGATGGTGGAGCATGCAGATGAAGAAAAAATATTTCACAGTGGTGGCAGAGGCACAGGTAGGCTGCAGAGGAACAGAAATCTTCAGTCTTTTTGGTTTTTCTGGCCGTGGGATTCAGGTTTCCTTCCTGTGAAGTACTGTTGGTTGCTGATGTGCAATGTCATCTCCAGGTGACAAGAAGACACGCACAAGCCTCTTGCTTCAATAGCAAGTCCCTCAGTGATGAATGAGTGGCAATGGGGACAGACGCTAGCAAATACCAAAAGCCCCTAGTGACAGACCTGCCCCTACAGAGACAAAGACTGTACGATGGTTATTTTGTACTTGGAACCGAGACAGGTGTGTGATTAGGCAGCTGCAGTTATGACTGAGCAGGACTGGTGCAGATCAAATCTGCTCATCCTGTGTGTGGATGGCACTAGAAAAACACCATGAACAGCCTGTGTCATGTCACCTGCCTGGGATGCATCCAAGTCAAGTGCTAAGGCTTGCAAACTGGTCGGTTCACACCCTGGTGCACAGCACGAACAATACCCATTTGAATTGAAGGACAGCACTTGTGCCTCACGAACAAGTCTTCAGAATATGATCTAAGCATTTCAAAGCAACTGAATGAAACGTTGAAACTTATGACAGCTATTTGCAGTTACATTCACATTCCTTGCCTGTGTCTTCTATCTCATACCCCTCTTCACCAATCTTCAAAATAAAGAGGCTAGATTAAGAAAATGGATCCAGCGATGCAAGGCAATTGACCTCATTAACACATTCCTTATCATGGACCCCACATCTTTACTAAGGCAGAGCTGGGCTGCATTGAACAAGGTTCCTAGTGGACAACTAGCTACGTTGTCAGTGGAATTTTATTAAAGACCCCAAGTGTGAATGTGGTGACATCCAAACTGTAGCACATATCATGGAGGAATGTCCTATTTATCTTGTTAATGACTGCATTGACGACCTGCACCAGGCTGCTGACTATGACTTGCCATGGATATTGAACCAAAAACTGTCACTCTAGTCTTAATGCTTAGTGTCATTGCTTAGAGGTTGCTCTGTTATTCAGTTGCTGTCTTCCATACAAATATATCACAAAGCAACAAGTGGAAGCCACTGTACAAGCACCCCTGCTCAAAACCATGGCTCTTAATTGACTACATCCTAGTGTAACCCTGGCACTGGACTGACTATATCACGGTGCATTGCAAAGTCCACCTCTGCACAGCTGGGACCAGGGCAGAGCAGGCTCCCAAGTATCATAATGGCCACAGCAGAAGTGCTCCCTTCATGGTCCACTCAGAGTCTAACAATCTGCAGGTTTTCCTGAATCCCTGTCATCAACTCTCTCAGGCAGGACATGAGGAAAAGACCAGCCCCAAGGACTGCTGGATAGATCCTCCTTTGATATGTTCCATCTTGTCCATCCTTATGGCCACAAAATGATGTCAACAAAAGAAACAACTAAAGAAGAGGTTCAATCTCAAGTGCTTGAAAAAGCCTGCTAGAAGACATCACCTCCAGCACTGCCTCTGAGGCAGACATGCCGACTGCCCTGATGCTTTTGACACCACTGACTCCCCAGGAAAGAGCGAGAGCCTCAACAAAGGCATCCAGGAGGCATGCTGAAAGTCTCAAACTTCTCCCAAGCATCAGGACTCATTTGATTAGAATGGCAGCCTTCAAATTCCTGGGTGAAGAATGGCTATCCCCTTTCGGTGCGTTAGAAAAAGCATCCACTGAAAGGTATGTAATTTGTAACGTAATAAAAAGACAGGAGAATTTATTATGCCAGTGCTGCAATTCCTTATGACATTTGCTCTGGGCTCACATAAGGGCTTCTCTGCTTTGGTTTCATTTAGCACATCATTCTGCCTGTTCACCTAGTCATTGCTCCATTTTCCCTGAGGGTTTTTTTCCCCCTCTACTTGCCAGAGGAAACCTTACCCTGTTCTAGCCTGAGAAAGGTTTCAGATGGCAGATTACAATAGTATTTCTCTGCAGGCACTGTCCATGTGGGACCATTCACCCCTGAGGTCTACCACCTGGCTTGATACTTACTGGCATCTGTGCAGGTGTGAGGACACAGGGTCCCTTATCTCTGGCAGCTTGGGGCATCCAAGGCTTTCCTCTTCCCACCTCCTGTCACCAGCTGCGCTCAGCCCCGCCAGCCCCAGCTGCTCCAGCAGGCGGCGGGGAGGCTGTGGGGTGCTCCTGGCAGGCTCCTGCCCTGCAGCTGGGAGGAAGCTGAAGGTAGAGGTGCCTGCACTCCCTGTCCTGGGCTCCAGGTTGGGCCCTCAGAGTTGGAGCCCTGATTGGAAACCTCCCCTGGGAGCAAGGCACCTGACCTGGGGGTTTTCTCCATGTCCCTATTTGGCCCCTGGGGAGGTTGTTCTTCTTTGGTGCAGTGAGAAACCCAGAGAGCTGAGCCCCACCTGGCTCCAGACCTGGAGGGCAGCCTGGGGTTTGTGTGGCGCAGGGTTTTCATGTGGGTATCCCAGGGGGATCATCAGAGGGGCTGGGATCAATGTGGAGCTCTGCTTGTTCTCCTTGGAACTGGGCTGGGGGAAAGAGAGCTGTGCCCACCCCCTTTCTTGACCAGGGCTTGAAAGACGTGGTCTTGGTAGCTGGCTTCATTCAGCTTGCTCAGGGGAATGGTGCACTGAAGGGCCTGAGTGCTTGGGATGGAAAGAGATTCCCCTTCTGTGCCAGACCTGTGTCGCTATGTCCAGCACAGCAATACATGGTGGTGCCTGCAGCAGGCGGGGAGCACAGGCTGAGGGGGATGCGCTAGAGGAGGGCTTGGCCAGGGATGTGCACAGAGGGCCTCTCATTGTAGCAGAGACACTAGCCCTCTTCCTGGAGCAAGGCAAAGGCCGTATTCTCCCCCAGCCGCGGCAGACAGGTCTAGGCGAGGAGAGGGCGCACTGGCCAGCTGGGGAATCTACCAGGCTGGAGCTGGGTCAGGAGGAGCTGGGGATGGGCTCAGCAGTGCCGCTGTATGGATTATATATAGTACAGAAATAGCAACAGACCCTCTGGCATTACTGACTGATTCTCTGGCTCCAAATCAGGGAGCACAGCCACACTGACCATCACTGGAGTCCAAACCCCAGACCAGGCAGACTATTACTGTGAAGCATGGGATAGGGACAGCAGAGCTCCTCACAGCGACAAGAGACAATGGGGATGAGAAACACAACCCTCCTGTTGTCAGAGGAAATGTGTTTTCTATAGTGAGAGCTCCCATCCTGGCGGGGAATAACCAAGGTTCCCTCTAAGCGGCGCACGTGAAAAAATCTTGCCGCGCAGTCATTTTTCAATGCCGCGCACCCACCCCAACCAGGCGACAGGATGCTGCAGGAGGGGGAAGGGGCACGCACGCTGAGATACCCACACGCTCCCAGCCAGGATCGCAACTGCAGGCAGGTAAGAGTCACTGGGCTTGGTGGGGAGCAGATCGAGACCCCCACAGTGCAGGAGGGAGTGCGGTAGGGGCAGGGTGCTGCCCTGCTCCCTCTGGCACCGTGGGGATTGTCCCACAACCTGGTGCAGCTGGGGACCCATTCACTGTGAATAGTGCCCCAGCCGGGCTGGGGTAATTGGAGCCTGGCGGTTCATCCAGGGGTGGGTGGGCAGCTTCACGCACCACAGGGAAGGGAGAGCAGATACCCCACCCCCAGGCTCCTCTGCACTGCGCCCCTGGACGACTGCTGGGCTTTGTTTGCCACATGACCTGGCCCAGAGCCCTTCCAGACATATTGTGCAGACTGCCAAGTGATGGCACGTGGCCTGGCCCAGCCCCCGATCTCTTAGCACCCAGGGTGGCCTCTTAGCAACCAGTTTGGCCCCCCATACAGACATCCGTACTCACTCACTCTGCATACCTCCCTCCATAGCTCCCTTTTGCCCCATGGCTGAGGGCTCGCTCTTAGCACACCTTGTTGGTGCTGGCCTGCATCCCCTCCCCTCTCTCACCCATATATTCTCAAGTATTACTAAGAAATGTACTCCAAAGTCTTCTACTGGTGCTAAATTGAGTATTAAACTGTGCTCACTTGACCTAAATGCTTACCCTTAATTCTGGCTCAGTTCTTTACTGCAGGGAGCAGCGTGGCTGGAGGCTCTTAGCACCTGGGGTGATGTGTGAAGGACCTGCTTCTCGTTACTGGCCAAGTCCCAGTCAATGCACAAGCCCACAATGCAATACTGGAAGATTTGCTCACTTTTTTTAAATGCAGATCCTGATACCTGTGCCCTCAGCACCCTGGTGTGTCGCAGGAGCAGGCAGACACTCAGCAGACTGTCCCTTATGCACGTATTGTAATTTTGTAATTGGTGCTGTCCACAAAGCCTCTAATTCCCCAGCTCTTTTTTGTCTGTTTCATAAGCATTATTTTATAAGCATTAGGGAACTATTTTTTTTCCCTTGAGAGTTTTGGCACTACAGGACTGGTGGCTTTATTGAAGCCACCTACCTCACTACAATTTCCCTGCTGCCTAGGATCTTAGCACTTTGTTGTGGGACAGGGACAGGCAAAGGCCCTCCCCTCACTCCCACTTATCATTGGTACCATTTCCTTCACAATGTCTGTCATCACATCCCTTTCAACTAGAATCCACTGTTAGGGAGCTGTAAGATATGTTATCTTCCTATCTTCCTCTACATGTGCACACACATATATATATACATTCATAACACTGATTAATCCCCTTTCCCCCTCTCTTGCCAAATGCCTGGGCTTAGTACCCCAAGCCCAGTGGGTCTTAGCACCTGGACTACTGGGCAAGAGTCCCTTGCTGAGGGACTCAGTGTGGACTTGGTAATGTGCCAAATATTTTAAAAGGGTCTTATCACCTGAGGGAAGACCTCCCACTTCAAAAACTGCCTGCCTCCATGCTTCCTTGCTGTCCTGGAAAAATTGCAAACACAAAAACACAGAAGGGAAACCTTCCCACCGCCCAAATCAAAACTGAATAAAAAAAAGAGGAAGATAATCTTTGTTGCTCTAGTTAAAGTTTTGAAAGTAGCCCATGTTAGTTTTTACTAACTTGATAAGCTTTGCAGTTATGCACATGGCACCCTAGAACAAAGTTGGTATGGCCACCCTTACTGTCAGCGTGTGGTGGTTGTAAGCCTTAGAAAACATTGCATGCCATAGGGCTTCATGAGCCAGGGCAGGAGCAGGTAAGTTGCATGAGCAAGTATCGGGGGCACTGAAACACCCCGGGTGACAACCTCCTCCAGTCCTGGGCATATTGGCCCTCGTGCGTCATCCCAGGCAGGGGTGAGTTTCAAAACACAAATGCAAAATCCAAACCTTGAACTGGACTAGTGATGCCATCTTCAATCAAGATCTCATTTTCATTGAGGGCAAGATCAAGTCTTTGGGTGGCTCTGACGTCAAAAACTTGTGGCCTTCCTGACCCACAATGAGGCAATGATGAGCCGATAAATGAAATTTTGAGACAGACCAACTACAACATTGACCAGCTTACTAAATACATACAGGATAATGTGCCATGTCTGGTCCCAGACCAAAGAGAAGCCTTCAACAAGATTACTCAAGCAGTTTTCAATGGGAGTGTGGCATTGTCTTTCTGGATGCTCCAGGTGGAAGTGGGAAAACTTCTCCTCAATCTTCTTTTGGCCAAAATCCAACAGACTAACAGGATTGCCCTTGCAGTGGCATCATCAGGCACTGCTGCCACACTGTTGACAGGAGGAAGAAAAACTCACTCAGCTTTCAAGCTGCCCTTAAATCTGGCAAGTGCAGAGGCACCAACCTGCAACACTGCCCGGGGTACTGGCAAAACAAAGATCCTGCAGGAGTGCCAGCTCATTATCTGGGATGAGTGCACAATGTCTCACAAAGCTGTCTTAGAGGCTCTTGATTGCGCCCTCCAAGATCTTCAACATAATGACAAAACAACGGGAGGAGTCACTCTGGTCTTGGCTGGGGATTTTCAACAGACGCTGCCAGTCATTCCACATGGATCCAAAGCCGATGAACTACAGCTATGAGAATGGGATGAGAACGGGATGAGATACCGTATCGCAGGCCTTGCTAAAATCCAAGAAAACGACATTCTCTTATTCCTGGATTATTTAAAAGTAGCCAAAGAATCTGGCTTTGCACAGGTTGTAGTAATCAAATGTTAATGTTTTTGGTGAGGCCACAGCTGGAGTACTGCATCCAATTCAGGGCTCCGCAATTCAAGAAGGATGTGGAAAAGCTTGACAGTCCAGAGGAGAGGCACACGTATGATCAGAGGACAGGACAATAGGCTTTATGAAGAAAGGCTGAGAGCCATGGGACTCTTCAGCCTGGAAAAGCACAGACTCACGGGGGACCTGGTGGCTGCCTATAAGTACATAAGGGATCTGGGGGACTGCCTGCGCATCAGGGTCTGGGGCACTGCCTGTTCACCTGAGCACAAGGGATGACAAGGACCAATGGTCACAAACTCCTCCAAGACCGTTTTAGACAGGACATAAGGAAAAACTTCTTTACTGTTTACGCCCCCAAGGCCTGGAATAGGATCCCTCCAGAGGTGGTGCAAGCACCTACTCTGGACTCCTTTAAGAAGTGTTTGGATGCTTATGTTGCTGGGACCCTTTGACCCCAGCTGACTTCCTGCCCTTGGGGCAGGGAGCTGGACTTGATGATCTCCTGAGGTGCCTTCTAGCCCTAATGTCTATGAAATCTATGAAATCCCTTCATTATTTAAAAATGAATATTGATTTCATATATGAATATGCCAGTATATAGCAATGAATATCTTTTTTGTTCCTTTTTTTGCCCTGCTTCCAGCCTTCCCCACTTTCTCCTGCTGATTCTACATGCCCCGGTCTGCGGTGCAGTGTGCAAGATTTAAAAATGCTAAAAACTTACAAATGGCCAAGCTATTCCAAGCAGCTACTTGCTGAAATATGCTTCATTAGCTCATTTCAAGGATCATGAATGTAATGTTTCTTTTTCTTTGTCTTTTCATGTAACCCAGGGAATTATCCCAAGTAATTACGGTTTCCCTGTGGCTGGGGGCTCCCTCTTGGCACCCCTGGATGGTGCTGACCTGCATGCCTTCTCTCACTCTTGCCATAATGCAGCTTCTTTAAGAGTGCCGATTCCAGCCTGTACCCCCATGGCTGGGGGCTCCCTCTCAGCACTCCTGGTTGGTGCTGGCGTATGTGCCCTCTTCTCCTCTCACCACTGCTATAATGCAATTTTCCCAACAACTCCCTGGGTGAGCTCACTCATCTTTGGAACACGTCCTGCTTTCTGCCTGCCTTTCCCCCTCTATTACAGCGTGGCCTGCCTCTGCAGGGACATGCACTGGCCTCAAGCAGCCTGCAAAGCATCTCCAGGAGGTAAGTGAGGGAAAGGGGGAAGGAGACCCCTGTAGGGAGGGAGCTGGGCAGGGCTGGGGGGCTTCTGCCCAGCCAGGTGGGGCTTGGGGCTGGAGCCACAACACACAGCTACAGGGCCCCGGTGGGCAGCAGGACAGGGCCGCGGGTAGCTCGTCCAGGGGAGGGCTGGCACTCCTGAGGGGCAGGGGGGACCTGTGCCCCCCCGAACTGTACCTGGGGGCAGGCACGGGCTCGACCTCCTGTCCTGCTTCCCTCCCCCAGGACTTCCAGAGCCTGGCGAGTGTGACCTAGCACAGCTGGTGACAGTGGGGCAGCATGGGGATTCCTTGCCGCTGCGAGCTGCCTCCCCTTGCCCTAGCAATGCACCCCTTGAGCCTACTGCGGCTTTGAGGACCCCCAATGCTGCTGCCCTTACTGCAGCCCCACACACAGGGGGTGCATCGCCGGGGCCGCAGGGGGCGAAGAGGTTTTCTGCGTGGCTCCTCTGTTGCCTGCAGCACCAGGTCACCGGGGGGTGGGAGGGGCAGAGCGGCAGGGAACAGCAGTGAGCAGAAGGTCTGCTGTTCCTTGCCACCTTGTTTCTTCCCAGCAGTCATGGTGCTGCAGGAGGGGAAGCCCAGGGTCCAGGAAGGAAGCTCAGCTCCTGGGGGCAGTGGTCCTGAGCACCACAGGTCAGGTCCTTCAGCAGGGATCTGCATAGAGGGAGCGCACCAGGACCCAGTCTGTGGAAGCCGGGACAGGTGGGAGGGGATGTCTGTCTGTCTGTCCCTGGGCAGACCTGTCTGCTGGGAAAGCCTAAGCAAACTCTGTAGGATTCATCGCACTCCTCTGGACATGAGCCCTGTTGGGCCCATCCCTGGGACCTGGGCTCATGTGACAAGCCCACAAGTGTCCTGTTGGCCATTTGGTTGTGGCAAAAGTATCACCATGCCCATCCCTCCTCCCCCTTCATCATCTGGAGTGACAGGGCACAGGGAGTGGCCCTCTGACCTGCACATATTCATCCCATCCCCTTCCTGGGGCAGGGGCGGGATAGGGGCAAGAGTCTCATCGGGAAATCACAGTCCTAGTGGCTGCACTGATTGGGGAGCTGTGCTATATCTGAGCAGGGAAAAGAGGAAACCCCCACTAGGTATCATGTGGGGACTCGTATAGGTGTCTAAGGAAATGGGAGCTTTTTCCCTCTGCCTGTAGCAGGGTGGGAGATTCAGGAGGCCTTTATAAGAGCCCTGAGGATCTGGCACCGGGGGCTACTGTTTAACCAGGACCCCCTGGACCTGCCTGTTGTCAAAATCCTGTTGGGAAACAGACTGAATGTGTTAGTAGATCTCTCTGAGTTGCGTGTGCTTGCAAGGCCGAGTGAGGACAGGTCTGCTGTCGGTCCCTCATCCCTGCAGTCAGCTGCGAGTAGAATCCCAATCCTGGCGAGACTGTTCCCAACAGAGGGATCCCAGTAGTTAAAGGTCGTGGCTGTTTCCAACTGAGTATTTGGTGAGTGACTGGCAGGATTTGTGTGCATGTGTGTGTGCTTTTTTTTTGGTGCGGTGCGTTTTTGTTTGCACAATATGGCATTCGTATTCACACACGTGGCGCTTTCGAGCAAGTTAAGCCTCATGTGTCATTGCCCGCACATTTCACTAGGGGGAGTCAAATACCAATTTACCCCCTGTAATGTCTTTCCTAATGTATTACAGCAGGAGGCCCATGTCAACCACTCGGCCTTCCCAGTCCCTGCCCCCAGACTCTCACTGGGCAGTCTTGACTCTCACCAAGTCTCCCCTCGGCACGGTCATGGTCACCCCAGTACACGATCCCAAAACCCCCATCCCAATCCCAAACACAAGCTGTGTGAATCCTCCCCTCCCGTTCATTTCCCATCCCACCATGTTATGTTTTTTCTTTCATTTACTATAGCTGCTATGATTACTGCTATGGTATCATGAATAGTGGGTGGGTGGGTAGGTAGGTAGGTGGGTGTTTGTTGCCACCCGGTTGATTGACAGTTGTCAATGTTGGTACTGGACAGCTCATCTGGCTTTTTTTTTCCCTTAGTTTTTCTGGACTACATTTCCCAGCATTCCCAAGCTCATTGACCTTTGTAGTTTCCAGTGAGGGCTCCTACTGGAACCCTCCCATTCCCTACCCAGGTGAACCTGCAGTCTGTTTGTGTAGTGCCACATATGGCTTTTGGAGGTGTGCTGTGAATTGCTTTATAAATGTTTTTGGAATGTTTTTGAAAACGCGGGTTGCTGTTCAGCTTGGTCCCCCACCTGCCTAGCCTGCCAAGAGCTTATCATATAGTTATCCTTTTCACCCACCGAGGGGGGTGGGAGGCTCGTTCAGATGTGGGTGACAGTGCAAAATGCCCCCTCCCCCAAATCACTCAGTCTGGAAGCATCAGACCAGTCCAGATTTGCCCCAGCTTCCCCTGACCATCCTCCCTTTCTCCCCTGTCTGCAACACCATATGCCCCTGTAGACGGACACAGATTTAAAGTGTAAAAAAAATTAATTTATTTTAGAACAAAGCACTAGGTGTTGTTGTCAGCAATGTGTCCTCCCAGACAATCACACACAAGGGCCGCCCGACCACCCTCTGCTTGAGGGTATCTCCTTGGACTCAGTGCTGCTGTTGCCACTGCTGGCCCCACATCTCTGTTGTCTGGCCACTGCCTGTAACGCTTCTTCTTCCCACAACTTCTCAAAAAGCTCTCTGCGGCTCTCACAAATATTGTGCATTATGCTGGCTGCTACTACAAAGGTCGTGATATTTTCTTGCCCCATCTTGATTTGGCACGTAAGCGCCCTCCATCCCCCTTTCAGTTGCCAAACATACGTCCCACAGCCATCCTGCAACTACTCAGGTGGTAGTTAAAAACAGCTTCTGCGGGTCGGTGACACTCCCATCATAAGGCTTCATAAGCCAGGGTTTTAGGGGCTAGGCAGCGTCCGCAAATGTAACCGGGGTAACAGTGACGCTGCCGATCACTGTCTCCTCCACAATGAGTGCGTGGTGTCTTTTCTCCACAAGGCTAGGCAGAGTTTCTAAACACATGCACATCATGCATGCTGATGGGCCACCACAACTTGTGCACATCATGTTCATGAACCAGCCCCAGTGGTCCACCATAGCTTGCAGGTGTCCCAGCTGCCTGCGGAGGGTTGGGGATTGAGAGTGTGGTCAGGGTAAGAAAGGTTTACTGACTTAACATAAACACAACTATGTGTAGTATAATAAGACAGACAATGACAAACAGTAATAATTCTCATCGGGCAACTTATTGGCAGTCCCCTTTGATGCCTGATGTACAAATTCTTTTTCCACAAAGCTCAGCAAAGTCAGGCGTCCCCGATCAGTGCTGGTATTTAGTCCTCGGGCTCCTCGAGATCCACAGGCCCACCGAATCCAGGTCAGCAGCTAATCAGTAGTTTCTGTCACAGAACTACATCTTCCTTCTAAATGATTTCCGGATGTGCTAGCAAATTTATAACTTCTGAGCTATGCTGATAACTTACTGCCATACAGATTCCTCCACCATAACGTTTTTAGGACTGAACAATAGCAATACAAGCCTTGCATTCTTCTGATAAGGTTAATTTTTACTATGCCACAAGGCCTAACTTACTACTTCTACAAGGCTTTGCTAAATGTACTAGGCCTTACTACATACAAGGCCTCATTAATTTTAACTGTAATTAACCTCTTAACAACAACATATAGCTTAATATCTGAACAAATGACAGAAAAACACTTGGTCTAATTTTCACAGAGCTTTCAGCAAGCACTTTTATCACACAGACATAATTTCAGCTGTCACAGCAGGATCACAGAATCATATCCTTTCCTGTTTCTGTATGTCAGGGGTGGGCAAAATGCAGCCCGTGGGCTGGATGCAGCCCGCCAGGCCATTCTATCCGGCTTGCGGGGCCCCTATAAAATTTAGAAAATTAATATTTATCTGCCCATGACTGCCTGTCACATGGCCCTCAGCTTGCCAAAACTCAGTAAGCTGCCCTCCGCCCAAAATCATTGCCAACCCCTGGTGTATGTCCTCTCCCTCCCTGCAGGGCGCAGTACTGGGATGCGAGTGCTGTCTAAAGCCCCCACACAGTTTGGGAACCCCTTCTCATTAAAGCCAGCTGTGACTTGCTGCGGATTTGCCAGGTGGATAATTTTGTTTGCAGCGATCTCCTTAAGCAACTGGCATACCTCATGGTTGCCCAGCCACACCAAACTGGTTTGCAATGTAGTAGAGGCTGGATGGGCTGGCCAGTTTCATGATGGCCATTGCAACCCTCTTATCTGGTGGGATGGCCTGATGCATCTTAGTGTCTGTCCTGCCTTGTGATGTGTGGCTGCAGCATCGAGATAAAATGATAGAAGGTCCCCCTTTTCATTCAGAAAATCTCCAGCCACTGCTGGTCGTTCCAAATGGCAGCACGATTCGTTCCCACCAGGCTGAGCTTCTCTCACAGGCCCACACATTTTTGTATTTCATCCTTATTCTCCATTCTGCCCCTCTGTGTCAGCAGCGGCTTCTCACCTGTCTGCACCAAGTGGAGGCAGCAGGGACCATAGGTGGTTGTGTGGTCTGGAGCTTGGTATAGCTGCTTTTTCAACACTTCACCCCAGCACCCCGGGGCTTTTGCATATCCTTTCATCCTGAACTTAGCAGCCACTGGTGTTCTGATATAATTAAGCTTGGAAATGTAGCAGGCTCACCTTTCAGACCTTGGGTTCAGTCCCAGGCTTGAGATCCTGCTGTTTTCGTGGACCCCATCCACCAATCAGGAGGCAGCAGGAGAAATAAAGTCACACCCCTTTCCTGAGGGGAGGGGGAGAGCTTCTCCGGACCTGATTGAAGACCGCAGTCACTGCCAGCACGGAGCTGATGCCAGAGCTGTGGAGCCCGGCGCAACTGTTTGCAGCCTGCCCGCTGCTTGCTGCAGCTGCGTAGAGCCCGGACTGGCTACAAACAGCTGCAATGGGTTCATCACCTCCGTGCCGGGAGCGGGGGAGAGACCAGGGCTGCACTGCCTCAGGCCCCTCCCCCACCGCTCACTCCGAGGCACTCCTGCACGCACCGGTGCGGAGCTGATGCCGGAGCCTGGCGCAGCTGTTTGGAGTCTCCCGGCTGCCGCCAGCCCTGGCTCTGGGGAGCTGCTGCCAGCCGGGATCCCGGGCTGTTCCCAGCAGGAGGCTGGGATGCTGCAAGCCCTGCTGGGAGTAGCCCAGGCTCCATCACTGGCAGCAGCTACCCAGAGCTGGGGCTAGCCATGTGCCAAGCAAAATGGCCTCACGTACCACGCTCAGCATGCGTGCTAGGGGTTGCCAACCCCTGTTGTATTGTGATGTTGTAAATAGTGTTATTTAGGGTTTGACCTTGGTTACTGGTTAGTGTTCTCTGTGTAAATATATCTATATGATATTTAGTTTTATGTTTATGTATAACTCAATAAATTGTATATAGTTAAGAACTTTGGGCTTGGGCTAACTCTATAGAGGAAAGATGGATCTGCTTGAAATTCTGGCATCCCTCTCACAGCACCCCCTCCTGCCTACCCATCCCATCCTATTGGAAATAGGGCACACCCTGGGGTATACCTGGGTTACACAAAAACTGCTTTTCTACTCCTCTCCTGGCTACTTGAAACTTTTTCTACTTTAGGGAAAACAGGCTGTGTTTCTGTAATAAAATTATTTTGCAGAGCAGGCAGGTAGCTATCAATTTTTGCAACATTCTGGGCCACTGAGCAGCCATCCCAAAGTACTATGGCCTTATTTACCCCATCCCTAGGTTTTTTTTGTTGTTTACTGGGTGCTTCATCATCTTAGGGTGTTTTGACTCTTACAGGTAATGACTTCACAATCCTTGAAATTAGACTATTTAAAATGCCATTTGACACACAACATTCACACAGATTCTGTGATGAAACTACACAACCAAAGGAGAGGAATCCTGAAAAGTTTATTTTCTGAAACACACGAGACACGGGAAAATAGAATAGAGCTGTCTGAAAAGAAGCAATCAGATTCCGACAAAGTCAAAATCTTAATTGATAATGTTCTGCTCACAGTAAAGTTAAACTTATCAATGCCATCAGTGCAGGAAATCCACAGTCATGTTGGCAAATATGTTCAAATTCCTGAAAGCTGGAGAAGTAAGAATGATGCACTTGAATTTATTGACTGCATAAATTGTGTAATTCATCAGGGTGTACTGAATGAAATGCATACAATCACCATTCCACACTTTGATAGCTAGCAAAATGTTAATACTGTATGTAAAATTCCAAAGTATGGATGGTTTCACTCATCAGATGAGGTTTGATGGAATTTTAAAGCTGACAGCTTGTGATCGCTGCGCTATCATAGCGCCAATTAGGCAATTTTATGTCGACAGCAACTTAGATATGCAAAAGATGGTAAATGTTTACCTCCGATGGTGCTTCAGTAATGCTTGGAAAGTGCAATTATGCGGCTGCAGTACTTTGCCAGTCTATTCCACCTGTGCTTGAGCAGCACTGCGTAGCACGCTGGGAAGACTTAGGGATTGATGATGCTTGGAAAGATGTACCTTTCCTGAGGTGCACTGCAACTCTACTACGGCCCACATACATACTTTTTTAGTAGGTCTTCTGTAAAAAAAAAAATTAAGTTTCAAGAACTAAGGATGCTGAGTGTGAAACAGTTTCATTTAGGCCATTGAATGAGGTGACATGGCTCTTGCTACATTTTGCTGTTAGTGCCTTGATGAAGAATTATACTGTGTTGGACTACTGCGCACAACACGTGGCGGAAGACAACAACCTACTTCACAAATATTGCTTGGACAAACTGCGGAAACCAGAGTATCATGTTGCACTGGCTATAATAATGATGCCTTGGGGGAACTGGCTGAGCTGTGCAGAATGCTTCAATGAAGTTCACTAACAACAGTAGAAACATTTCAGTTTGCCAAAGCTAGAATTGCCAAATTTCTTTCGCAGTATCTTGGTGAGACCGTACATTTTTCTGAAGACATTCAAACCTTGCTGTCATCATTTGAATCACCTGTTGACACTACATCAGTTATTCAATTCATTGAGCAAACACGTGACCACATGGACAACAGATTTCCAGAAGGCGTGTTGAAAGAATGGTCAATTTTCAATAAGGATTCTTTTTCCTCTTCATCAAACAGAAATGATTCCCTTTTGGGCATGAGAAACTGAAAACATTGGCAACAAGATATAGCACCTTGCTAAACAAATCTGTAGAAACTTTTAAGAAGGACCTACGCAAACAATACGTGGACTTTAAATTAACTGTTAGTGAGAAGATGAAAACTGGGGGAATAAAGACCTTTGAAGACATGGTCACCTTCATACTACAACAGGAACAATTTAGTAAACTGTCATTACTTGTTGACATCTGTGTCACTTTCCAGGCATCTAGTGCAGATTGTGAGAGAGGATTTAGCTGCTTCATGAATACAATAAAAATGGAATTTAGGAATCGTTTAGAAGTTGATAATCTGGACAACTGATGCAAATTAAACTTTGTTTAGCATCAGGAAAGATGGTTAACCTGGCCACTGGATATTCTGTTTGGAAAATAGAAAAAAGTAGATGGGAGTCACTTTGGTAAATAAAGGTGATAGTATCATCTTTTGTTGTGATACTATTATACTGTGTGCGCACGTCGAAAAGGGGAGGAAGGACCAACTTGGGAACAGACTGAAGCGGAGCGCTCACAGACTGCTACACCTTGGAGGGAACATTGGCCAGTAAGCAGGCTGGCTGCCTGCCTCCCTCCATCTCTCCCCCTCCAACCATGCAGAGACATGGGAGCATAATTGTGATTTGGTGTTTTATCCTATGTGTGGCTGTTGTGTAAAACTGATTTAGGTTTACTGTGATTTCTCAATGAAACTGATTGCAATTCAGTTTTTTTGTGAAAAAATATAGATGAGGAACAAAGATTTCTGATTTGTACTTGCTCCTGCTTGATTTCATGGACCTGGGAGGTGAGAGTCAGTTTGGTAGCTTCCCAGGCTGGGCACAAACAGGGCCCGTATTTCAGATTGGCTGGCCTCCCTTCCAGGCACCTCAATAAAATGTCTGGGGATAGCCATTGTTAGGGTACCTGTGTTTGGATCTTGGGGAGCACTTGATTTGCAGCTGAATACAAGGCTGTAACCTGTGGCCTAGCAGAGCTGCTAACCACAAGGCAGAATGATATATTAAAAGTATATTGCAAGACACTTAGGCAAGCATTTTTTTAATAATAGTAGTGTTGTAAGATATATATCTCTTTATGTATCATTAGGAGATAGGGCACATTTTGCTTATGAATTCTTATGCTAAGCCAGCCATTTGCTTATGCTAAGTAACCATCTTAACTGTGTCAACCATTTTCAAGTGAGTCTGTGTAAGTTTGTGTGCTGTGAGTGAGGTGAAGATGTAGGAATGTGACACATGGTACAACACGGGACTGAAAAACAGACTAAAATGTGAAAAACAACATGTATTTGGTAACAGAATCTAAGATAAGCATATGCAAAAAGGTGACTAGTGATTGGTGAAGAGGCCTCCAGAAGCTTCCAGGCTTTGGTTGAAGTCCAAGTGACTGAGTGAAGCAGGAGTCAAGGTCTTAGACATGCGCTTATGACAACAAAACATGTAAATGAATGAAATGCATAGGTAATTCCATGCTAATGAAGTAAAGAGCCCGAGCTTGAGATAGGAGGAGATATGGGTGGAACAAAGGAGGAACCAAGGTGGAGTAAATGTTAATGAGCATGAGCCAAGGTGTATAACATGTAAAAAAAATCCTTCTGTTCAGTGCAGGTTCCCGGTTTGTTGGGTTTTTTGGGACCTGCCCTGAAGCGGTCTCCATTTTGAATAAAGCTGTTGCGAGCAATGTGCACTGGTATTTGCTCCCTGCTTGCTCTGGCTAGTGCGTAACAGAATCCACGAGCAATTGGGTTATTGTCTCCCTAGTCGTTGGGCACCACATGGAGTCGGGGGTCTAACAGCCATCTAATGCAAAATGTCTGGATAGTCAGCTACATGCGTGTGGCTATGCATCCAGAGACAGAGTACCTCTGGATGTACAAATACCAAAAATACATTGTAGATGTCCAAAAAGGCCACTTAGGCGAGCAGGAAGAAAGAGAATAAATATGCCAAGGCCTAGGACTAAGCAGGCCAGCTATTGCAACGCTTACACAATGCTCTTTGCAGCACAAGCAGTTATTGCATGGCCAGGCAAAAGCATGGACAAGGGATGAGGGGGATGTTAAAAAGATGTCTACTAAGTTCCAGTTATTCAAAGTGTTCAACAGGGAATCCCCAGAGCTGGTGTGCCTCACTACTGGTGACATTCTCCAAGAACTAATTATACAAGACGTGCTGAATGCACAGCAGTTAGGACAAAACATCTTAGAGACATTTGTCGCTGATCGACTTGTGCAAAACACTGTCATCATACATGCACCAATCTCAAAGAAAAAATTATAAACTCTTGCTTCCACATGCACAGTACAGTTAGCAACAGAAAAATACAAAACAACAGACCTCAGCCATCAGAGCTGATCGTGAACTTTTCAGACGCCTACTTGTATTTATGGATGTCGATAACCTCCTGAAGCAAGAACTCTGTACTGTGCTGCTATCACTGGCTACAGCAAAGGGAAACTTGAGACCAGCAAACAAAGCTTAACTACTCTCCATTTTGGAAGAGAGTATTTCATAGCCAAGTTTGAAAGAAGACCTGACTCCAACGTATGAAGTGATTGATAGTATGGCTGTGGTTCGAGCCATGGGAAAACCCAAGGATACAGTGACTTTTGGAGACCACGTGGATGATTTTGCGGTGCATATTGTGTCCAATTTCAAGGAACCTTATAGCAGGGTAGATGTTGTGTTCGACTGCTACAAAGACCCATTGACTAGAAAGCATCGAATTGGGAAAGGAAGGAAATAAGAATTGGAATTAGCAGCAGGGACATCATGTTGCCTGTGCAATGGAGAGCGTTGATTGAATCCAAGGAAAACAAGGCATAACACTTGTTAGGTTCCTCAAAAGGGAACTCTTACAGCAAACATTATGTGATGACAAAGAAGTAACAGTCAGTGGTGGTAATGACGGTTATTCTGCCTCCTGACAAGGGTTTTTGAACTTTGACATTTAATTGAAATGTTTCTGCATGAAAATGGATCAATTCTGCTTCAGTGTTTCATAGATCCAAACTTTCAAAAGGTACTTTGCAATGGATATATGAAGCCATCTAAACTTAAAGAGAACCTTCAGACTGTTCACCCTGAAAATACCAAAGACCCAGAAGCTTTATTAAAAATCAAGTGAGCACAATTTGAAACAAGGAGCACACTCTCCGACCATGGATTTACTCCCCAGAAGAAGCCAGCACTAGAGGCAAGTTATGACGTAGCATTAAGGATGGCCAAGAAAAAAAAGCTGCATACCATCGCAGAGACCCTGGTGAAACTGTGCCATGAGTTGATGTGTGGTAAAGATGCAAAACTAAAATAGCACAGATCCCATACAATACCACTCATGACCAAATCAATCAAGGACATGTCAGAAGACATACGCAAACTAGTAGTGGAGCAAATCAAGAAAAGTCTGGCAAAATTGGCTTGCAGTTGGATGAATCAACTGATGTCTCAAATTGCGCACAACTCATTTTTGCTCAATGTGCACATGAGAATCATGTCAAAGAATTTCTCTTTTGTCAACTGCTGAAAGAAACAACGAAGGTAGTAGACATTATGGCTATGATGAATGATTTTTTCAGTTCCAATAGCCTTTCCTGGGACCTTGTAGGAGCTATGTGTACTGATGGTTGGGGAAATATTCAGGGTTCACCGCTGTCATCAAAAAGGTGAATCCAAATGTGATCTCTAGTCATTGCACTCTTCATCGACATGCTTTGGCATCAAAGACTCTTCCCTCTTATTTGAAAGATGTGTTGGATGTTGTCATGCAGGCCATCAACTTGATCTGAGCAAGGGCACTGAATCACTGCATGTTCAAAACACTGTGCAAAGAGGTTGGGTCTGAACACACTGTACTTCTGCTTCACACAGAAGTACACTGGTTATCCAGACAAAAAGTCCTGACAAGGGTTTTTGAACTTTGAGATTTAATTGAAATGTTTCTGCGTGAAAATGGATCAATTCTGCTTCAGTGTGTCATAGATCTGAACTTTCTGGTTTCTTTGGCATACCTTGCAGTGTTCAGAATTCTAAACTTATTGAACATTTCAGTCCAAGGTGGAGAAGTGACTATCTTAGAGGATGAAAAAGTCAAATCCTTTCAAGAGAAGTTGGCTCTCTCTGGGGAAGAAGAGTGAATTCCAGTAACGTTAACAATTTTCCTCTCTTTGATGAAACCACTTTAGATCCAGTGCATCCAGTGGAACCAAGAGTTCATGAGAGTATCATTAGGCAGACAAGGTTCTTTGGGTGAATCTGATCTTTTGTTAGACCAACTTAAATAGTTGGAAAAAAAATTAAGCAAGCTTTTGGGTTCAAAAACCCTTCGTCGGGCTGAGAAAGTTTCAGCAATTGGTGTGCGCTCTTCCTGGATGGAATGAAGACCAACACGATTACAGCCTACACCTTGGAGAGTATTATTACACATATTGAAAATCTGAAAGTCACCACTAAAGTAATTATCCCGACTATTCAGGTAGCTGACATTTGGGTAAGGTGTCCCTTTACTGTTTTTCTTGAACAAATCAGTGATGCCAACCTGACAAAAGACGAGCTACTTGATTTGCGCAATAAGAAGAAACTTTGTGTCCATTTTGAATCAATGAAATTGGATCGATTCGGGTGCAGACTTGGGGAGGCATATCCCCATTCTGACCAAGCAAGCTTACCAAGTTCTAGTGCCATTTGTCGCAACCTATCTCTGCGAGTTGGGATTTTCAGTGCTTTTTGCAATAAAAACCAAAGCGAGGAACAAACCGAAAGCTGAACATGACATGCATGTGGCTCTTTCGAAAATGTCGCCTCCAATTAAAATGTTGGTTGATAGTAAGCAGCAGCACTGCTCGCACTAGTAAGTTTGGGCATGTTTTGGCATTTGACACTAAGTGGTGTTTTTCCGCACAACTTTTTATGAGCATGGAATAAATAAAGTTTGTTTAAAATGAAAAAGTCTTTTCATTTTGTATGAGTATCTTGCCTCTTTTATAATACACAAGTATAAGTAGTTTGACATAAAAATTAATTTCCCATTGAAAGGGGGTACGTGAAGTCTCACTCTGAGACCAAGGCACATCAAATGAAAAAGGTTCAGAACCGCTATTCTAGACCCTTGTATCAGATCTTTGCAAAACCTGCCCCCTTCTTCCGAACATTACTAAAACTTTTTCTTTCTTTGATACCCATGTTATTAACTGCTGTCTGGGTCTTCATAGCCCAATACCTACTGCAGCCTCCTAATTGCTGGCATTCTTGACAAGTGAAGTTAAAACTTTGTTGCTTGGGGAACCCAGACCATATTCTCTCTCCTTAGAGGCTTCACACTGCTTCACTGTTGAACCTGATGCAAGCTCGCAGTCATTACCTTTCAGGCATTTATTATTTAGGTTCTCTTATCCTACTAGTCCCTTGCACTACTACCAAGAATGCCAGTCTCCATTGTCCATTTCCCCCCCTAGAGACATTTTCTCCTGGCTGTTCTTTATTCCTCAAGAGCTAGGTGTGGGGAAAACAGGACGTTCTGGCCTCTGTCTTGCTTAGATAAGACTTCCAATTCATGTTTTAAAAAGAAATGCTTAAAAATACTAAATAAATAAAAATCAACCTTCTTAGAGCGTAACGTACTATCTGTGATTTGCCTTGTGGTATGGCTTCAAGTTCCCCATTAATAGCAATGCCTTGTGTTAGAGGTTGTATGCTGAAGCCGTGGCTCCTTCCCTTAAAATACAACTTTCCCCTAAGCAACGGACAAGCAAAACAATCCCTGTACCGCTGGGGTATATTGGCACGCACATTTTGGGGTGAGGAGGAAGAGTCAATGGGTTCTCTTTTCAGATCGTGGAATTGGAGAGCAAATCTTGAACGTAACAAATTCAGCATAATGGCAATATTTATTTTCCCCGCTTGCTGCTCCAGCGCAGGCGCGTTTTAGTGCCTGGCTGGACCTTTTGGTTTCGATACGAGAGAACGGGCAGAACCCAGCTGTTGCGAGTGTTGCTCCGCAGCCTCCGCACGCGACGCGCTGCCTCCGCATTACGC